>NC_087226.1:2494388-2803949 GCF_034640455.1 Diachasmimorpha longicaudata | reverse complement strand
CATACCGTTTTTCGCCCATATCTTTGGAAATATCATAGCTAGGACAATTTGCCTGACGCCATTGGATTCGTGAGACGATTTCCGATTTTTCTAGGGGTCCGGGAATTTTCGGAAGTCGATTTTTTTAGTTTTTCGCGTTTTTCTCGGCTCCTGGGCCTCCTAGAGCAACACGGTTCCGGATTTGGGATCACACCGTTTTTCGCCCATATCTTTGGAAATATCATAGCTAGGACAATTTGGCTGGCGCCATTGGATTCGTGAGACGATTTCCGATTTTTCTAGGGGTCCGGGAATTTTCTAAAGTCGATTTTTTTAGTTTTTCGCGTTTTTCTCGGCTCCTGGGTCTCTTAGAGCAAAACGGGCCCGGATTTGGGCCGGGATACCGTTTTTCGCCCATATCTTTGGAAATATCATAGCTAGGACAATTTGGCTGGCGCCATTGGATTCGTGAGACGATTTCCGATTTTTCTAGGGGTCCGGGAATTTTCTAAAGTCGATTTTTTTAGTTTTTCGCGGTTTTCTCGGCCCCTGGGCCTCCTAGAGCAAAACGGGTCCGGATTTGGGATCACACCGTTTTTCGCCCAAATCTTTGGAAATATCATAGCTAGGACAATTTGGCTGGCGCCATTGGATTCGTGAGACGATTTCCGATTTTTCTAGGGGTCCGGGAATTTTCTAAAGTCGATTTTTTTAGTTTTTCGCGTTTTTCTCAGCTCCTGGGCCTCCTAGAGAAAAACGGGCCCGGATTTGTGCCCATACCGTTTTTCGCCCATATCTTTGGAAATATCATAGCTAGGACAATTTGGCTGGCGCCATTGGATTCGTGAGACGATTTCCGATTTTTCTAGGGGTCCGGGAATTTTCTAAAGTCGATTTTTTTTATTTTTCGCGTTTTTCTCGGCTCCTGGGCCTCCTAGAGCAAAACGGGCCCGGATTTGGGATCACACCGTTTTTTGCCCCTATCTTTGGAAATATCATAGCTAGGACAATTTGGCTGGCGCCATTGGATTCGTGAGACGATTTCCGATTTTTCTAGCGGTCCGGGAATTTTCTACAGTCGATTTTTTTAGTTTTTCGCGTTTTTCTCGGCTCCTGGGCCTCCTAGAGCAAAACGGGCCCGGATTTGTGCTCATACCGTTTTTCGCCCATATCTTTGGAAATATCATAGCTAGGACAATTTGGCTGGCGCCATTGGATTCGTGAGACGATTTCCGATTTTTCTAGGGGTCCGGGAATTTTCTAAAGTCGATTTTTTTAGTTTTTCGCGTTTTTCTCGGCTCCTGGGCCTCCTAGAGCAAAACGGGCCCGGATTTGTGCTCATACCGTTTTTCGCCCATATCTTTGGAAATATCATAGCTAGGACAATTTGGCTGGCGCCATTGGATTCGTGAGACGATTTCCGATTTTTCTAGGGGTCCGGGAATTTTCTAAAGTCGATTTTTTTTATTTTTCGCGTTTTTCTCGGCTCCTGGGCCTCCTAGAGCAAAACGGGCCCGGATTTGTGCTCATACCGTTTTTCGCCCATATCTTTGGAAGTATCATAGCTAGGACAATTTGGCTGGCGCCATTGGATTCGTGAGACGATTTCCGATTTTTCTAGGGGTCCGGGAATTTTCTAAAGTCGATTTTTTTAGTTTTTCGCGTTTTTCTCAGCTCCTGGGCCTCCTAGAGCAAAACGGGCCCGGATTTGTGCCCATACCGTTTTTCGCCCATATCTTTGGAAATATCATAGCTAGGACAATTTGCCTGACGCCATTGGATTCGTGAGACGATTTCCGATTTTTCTAGGGGTCCGGGAATTTTCGGAAGTCGATTTTTTTAGTTTTTCGCGTTTTTCTCGGCTCCTGGGCCTCCTAGAGCAACACGGTTCCGGATTTGGGATCACACCGTTTTTCGCCCATATCTTTGGAAATATCATAGCTAGGACAATTTGGCTGGCGCCATTGGATTCGTGAGACGATTTCCGATTTTTCTAGGGGTCCGGGAATTTTCTAAAGTCGATTTTTTTAGTTTTTCGCGTTTTTCTCGGCTCCTGGGTCTCTTAGAGCAAAACGGGCCCGGATTTGGGCCGGGATACCGTTTTTCGCCCATATCTTTGGAAATATCATAGCTAGGACAATTTGGCTGGCGCCATTGGATTCGTGAGACGATTTCCGATTTTTCTAGGGGTCCGGGAATTTTCTAAAGTCGATTTTTTTAGTTTTTCGCGGTTTTCTCGGCCCCTGGGCCTCCTAGAGCAAAACGGTTCCGGATTTGGGATCACACCGTTTTTCGCCCATATCTTTGGAAATATCATAGCTAGGACAATTTGGCTGGCGCCATTGGATTCGTGAGACGATTTCCGATTTTTCTAGGGGTCCGGGAATTTTCTAAAGTCGATTTTTTTAGTTTTTCGCGGTTTTCTCGGCTCCTGGGCCTCCTAGAGCAAAACGGGCCCGGATTTGTGCTCATACCGTTTTTCGCCCATATCTTTGGAAATATCATAGCTAGGACAATTTGGCTGGCGCTATTGGATTCGTGAGACGATTTCCGATTTTTCTAGGGGTCCGGGAATTTTCTAAAGCCGATTTTTTTAGGTTTTCGCGTTTTTCTCGGCGCCTGGGTCTCTTAGAGCAAAACGGGCCCGGATTTGGGCCGGGATACCGTTTTTCGCCCATATCTTTGGAAATATCATAGCTAGGACAATTTGGCTGGCGCCATTGGATTCTTGAGACGATTTCCGATTTTTCTAGCGGTCCGGGAATTTTCTAAAGTCGATTTTTTTAGTTTTTCGCGGTTTTCTCGGCCCCTGGGCCTCCTAGAGCAAAACGGGTCCGGATTTGGGATCACACCGTTTTTCGCCGAAATCTTTGGAAATATCATAGCTAGGACAATTTGGCTGGCGCCATTGGATTCGTGAGACGATTTCCGATTTTTCTAGGGGTCCGGGAATTTTCTAAAGTCGATTTTTTTAGTTTTTCGCGTTTTTCTCGGCTCCTGGGTCTCTTAGAGCAAAACGGGCCCGGATTTGGGCCGGGATACCGTTTTTCGCCCATATCTTTGGAAATATCATAGCTAGGACAATTTGGCTGGCGCTATTGGATTCGTGAGACGATTTCCGATTTTTCTAGGGGTCCGGGAATTTTCTAAAGTCGATTTTTTTAGGTTTTCGCGTTTTTCTCGGCGCCTGGGTCTCTTAGAGCAAAACGGGCCCGGATTTGGGCCGGGATACCGTTTTTCGCCCATATCTTTGGAAATATCATAGCTAGGACAATTTGGCTGGCGCCATTGGATTCTTGAGACGATTTCCGATTTTTCTAGGGGTCCGGGAATTTTCGAAAGTCGATTTTTTTAGTTTTTCGCGTTTTTCTCGGCTCCTGGGCCTCCTAGAGCAAAACGGGCCCGGATTTGTGCTCATACCGTTTTTCGCCCATATCTTTGGAAGTATCATAGCTAGGACAATTTGGCTGGCGCCATTGGATTCGTGAGACGATTTCCGATTTTTCTAGGGGTCCGGGAATTTTCTAAAGTCGATTTTTTTAGTTTTTCGCGTTTTTCTCAGCTCCTGGGCCTCCTAGAGCAAAACGGGCCCGGATTTGTGCCCATACCGTTTTTCGCCCATATCTTTGGAAATATCATAGCTAGGACAATTTGCCTGACGCCATTGGATTCGTGAGACGATTTCCGATTTTTCTAGGGGTCCGGGAATTTTCGGAAGTCGATTTTTTTAGTTTTTCGCGTTTTTCTCGGCTCCTGGGCCTCCTAGAGCAACACGGTTCCGGATTTGGGATCACACCGTTTTTCGCCCATATCTTTGGAAATATCATAGCTAGGACAATTTGGCTGGCGCCATTGGATTCGTGAGACGATTTCCGATTTTTCTAGGGGTCCGGGAATTTTCTAAAGTCGATTTTTTTAGTTTTTCGCGTTTTTCTCGGCTCCTGGGTCTCTTAGAGCAAAACGGGCCCGGATTTGGGCCGGGATACCGTTTTTCGCCCATATCTTTGGAAATATCATAGCTAGGACAATTTGGCTGGCGCCATTGGATTCGCGAGACGATTTCCGATTTTTCTAGCGGTCCGGGAATTTTCTAAAGTCGATTTTTTTAGTTTTTCGCGGTTTTCTCGGCCCCTGGGCCTCCTAGAGCAAAACGGGTCCGGATTTGGGATCACACCGTTTTTCGCCGAAATCTTTGGAAATATCATAGCTAGGACAATTTGGCTGGCGCCATTGGATTCGTGAGACGATTTCCGATTTTTCTAGGGGTCTGGGAATTTTCTAAAGTCGATTTTTTTAGGTTTTCGCGTTTTTCTCGGCGCCTGGGTCTCTTAGAGCAAAACGGGCCCGGATTTGGGCCGGGATACCGTTTTTCGCCCATATCTTTGGAAATATCATAGCTAGGACAATTTGGCTGGCGCCATTGGATTCGTGAGACTATTTCCGATTTTTCTAGGGGTCCGGGAATTTTCTAAAGTCGATTTTTTTTATTTTTCGCGTTTTTCTCGGCTCCTGGGCCTCCTAGAGCAAAACGGGCCCGGATTTGTGCTCATACCGTTTTTCGTCCATATCTTTGGAAGTATCATAGCTAGGACAATTTGGCTGGCGCCATTGGATTCGTGAGACGATTTCCGATTTTTCTAGGGGTCCGGGAATTTTCTAAAGTCGATTTTTTTAGTTTTTCGCGTTTTTCTCAGCTCCTGGGCCTCCTAGAGCAAAACGGGCCCGGATTTGTGCCCATACCGTTTTTCGCCCATATCTTTGGAAATATCATAGCTAGGACAATTTGCCTGACGCCATTGGATTCGTGATACGATTTCCGATTTTTCTAGGGGTCCGGGAATTTTCGGAAGTCGATTTTTTTAGTTTTTCGCGTTTTTCTCGGCTCCTGGGCCTCCTAGAGCAACACGGTTCCGGATTTGGGATCACACCGTTTTTCGCCCATATCTTTGGAAATATCATAGCTAGGACAATTTGGCTGGCGCCATTGGATTCGTGAGACGATTTCCGATTTTTCTAGGGGTCCGGGAATTTTCTAAAGTCGATTTTTTTAGTTTTTCGCGTTTTTCTCGGCTCCTGGGTCTCTTAGAGCAAAACGGGCCCGGATTTGGGCCGGGATACCGTTTTTCGCCCATATCTTTGGAAATATCATAGCTAGGACAATTTGGCTGGCGCCATTGGATTCGTGAGACGATTTCCGATTTTTCTAGGGGTCCGGGAATTTTCTAAAGTCGATTTTTTTAGTTTTTCGCGGTTTTCTCGGCCCCTGGGCCTCCTAGAGCAAAACGGGTCCGGATTTGGGATCACACCGTTTTTCGCCCAAATCTTTGGAAATATCATAGCTAGGACAATTTGGCTGGCGCCATTGGATTCGTGAGACGATTTCCGATTTTTCTAGGGGTCCGGGAATTTTCTAAAGTCGATTTTTTTAGTTTTTCGCGTTTTTCTCAGCTCCTGGGCCTCCTAGAGAAAAACGGGCCCGGATTTGTGCCCATACCGTTTTTCGCCCATATCTTTGGAAATATCATAGCTAGGACAATTTGGCTGGCGCCATTGGATTCGTGAGACGATTTCCGATTTTTCTAGGGGTCCGGGAATTTTCTAAAGTCGATTTTTTTTATTTTTCGCGTTTTTCTCGGCTCCTGGGCCTCCTAGAGCAAAACGGGCCCGGATTTGGGATCACACCGTTTTTTGCCCCTATCTTTGGAAATATCATAGCTAGGACAATTTGGCTGGCGCCATTGGATTCGTGAGACGATTTCCGATTTTTCTAGCGGTCCGGGAATTTTCTACAGTCGATTTTTTTAGTTTTTCGCGTTTTTCTCGGCTCCTGGGCCTCCTAGAGCAAAACGGGCCCGGATTTGTGCTCATACCGTTTTTCGCCCATATCTTTGGAAATATCATAGCTAGGACAATTTGGCTGGCGCCATTGGATTCGTGAGACGATTTCCGATTTTTCTAGGGGTCCGGGAATTTTCTAAAGTCGATTTTTTTAGTTTTTCGCGTTTTTCTCGGCTCCTGGGCCTCCTAGAGCAAAACGGGCCCGGATTTGTGCTCATACCGTTTTTCGCCCATATCTTTGGAAATATCATAGCTAGGACAATTTGGCTGGCGCCATTGGATTCGTGAGACGATTTCCGATTTTTCTAGGGGTCCGGGAATTTTCTAAAGTCGATTTTTTTAGTTTTTCGCGTTTTTCTCGGCTCCTGGGCCTCCTAGAGCAAAACGGGCCCGGATTTGTGCTCATACCGTTTTTCGCCCATATCTTTGGAAATATCATAGCTAGGACAATTTGGCTGGCGCCATTGGATTCGTGAGACGATTTCCGATTTTTCTAGGGGTCCGGGAATTTTCTAAAGTCGATTTTTTTAGTTTTTCGCGTTTTTCTCGGCTCCTGGGCCTCCTAGAGCAAAACGGGCCCGGATTTGTGCCCATACCGTTTTTCGCCCATATCTTTGGAAATATCATAGCTAGGACAATTTGGCTGGCGCCATTGGATTCGTGAGACGATTTCCGATTTTTCTAGGGGTCCGGGAATTTTCTAAAGTCGATTTTTTTAGTTTTTTGCGTTTTTCTCGGCTCCTGGGCCTCCTAGAGCAAAACGGGCCCGGATTTGGGATCACACCGTTTTTCGCCCATATCTTTGGAAATATCATAGCTAGGACAATTTGGCTGGCGCCATTGGATTCGCGAGACGATTTCCAATTTTTCTAGCGGTCCGGGAATTTTCTAAAGTCGATTTTTTTAGTTTTTCGCGGTTTTCTCGGCCCCTGGGCCTCCTAGAGCAAAACGGGTCCGGATTTGGGATCACACCGTTTTTCGCCGAAATCTTTGGAAATATCATAGCTAGGACAATTTGGCTGGCGCCATTGGATTCGTGAGACGATTTCCGATTTTTCTAGGGGTCTGGGAATTTTCTAAAGTCGATTTTTTTAGGTTTTCGCGTTTTTCTCGGCGCCTGGGTCTCTTAGAGCAAAACGGGCCCGGATTTGGGCCGGGATACCGTTTTTCGCCCATATCTTTGGAAATATCATAGCTAGGACAATTTGGCTGGCGCCATTGGATTCGTGAGACGATTTCCGATTTTTCTAGGGGTCCGGGAATTTTCTAAAGTCGATTTTTTTTATTTTTCGCGTTTTTCTCGGCTCCTGGGCCTCCTAGAGCAAAACGGGCCCGGATTTGTGCTCATACCGTTTTTCGCCCATATCTTTGGAAGTATCATAGCTAGGACAATTTGGCTGGCGCCATTGGATTCGTGAGACGATTTCCGATTTTTCTAGGGGTCCGGGAATTTTCTAAAGTCGATTTTTTTAGTTTTTCGCGTTTTTCTCAGCTCCTGGGCCTCCTAGAGCAAAACGGGCCCGGATTTGTGCCCATACCGTTTTTCGCCCATATCTTTGGAAATATCATAGCTAGGACAATTTGCCTGACGCCATTGGATTCGTGAGACGATTTCCGATTTTTCTAGGGGTCCGGGAATTTTCGGAAGTCGATTTTTTTAGTTTTTCGCGTTTTTCTCGGCTCCTGGGCCTCCTAGAGCAACACGGTTCCGGATTTGGGATCACACCGTTTTTCGCCCATATCTTTGGAAATATCATAGCTAGGACAATTTGGCTGGCGCCATTGGATTCGTGAGACGATTTCCGATTTTTCTAGGGGTCCGGGAATTTTCTAAAGTCGATTTTTTTAGTTTTTCGCGTTTTTCTCGGCTCCTGGGTCTCTTAGAGCAAAACGGGCCCGGATTTGGGCCGGGATACCGTTTTTCGCCCATATCTTTGGAAATATCATAGCTAGGACAATTTGGCTGGCGCCATTGGATTCGTGAGACGATTTCCGATTTTTCTAGGGGTCCGGGAATTTTCTAAAGTCGATTTTTTTAGTTTTTCGCGGTTTTCTCGGCCCCTGGGCCTCCTAGAGCAAAACGGTTCCGGATTTGGGATCACACCGTTTTTCGCCCATATCTTTGGAAATATCATAGCTAGGACAATTTGGCTGGCGCCATTGGATTCGTGAGACGATTTCCGATTTTTCTAGGGGTCCGGGAATTTTCTAAAGTCGATTTTTTTAGTTTTTCGCGGTTTTCTCGGCTCCTGGGCCTCCTAGAGCAAAACGGGCCCGGATTTGTGCTCATACCGTTTTTCGCCCATATCTTTGGAAATATCATAGCTAGGACAATTTGGCTGGCGCCATTGGATTCTTGAGACGATTTCCGATTTTTCTAGCGGTCCGGGAATTTTCTAAAGTCGATTTTTTTAGTTTTTCGCGGTTTTCTCGGCCCCTGGGCCTCCTAGAGCAAAACGGGTCCGGATTTGGGATCACACCGTTTTTCGCCGAAATCTTTGGAAATATCATAGCTAGGACAATTTGGCTGGCGCCATTGGATTCGTGAGACGATTTCCGATTTTTCTAGGGGTCCGGGAATTTTCTAAAGTCGATTTTTTTAGTTTTTCGCGTTTTTCTCGGCTCCTGGGTCTCTTAGAGCAAAACGGGCCCGGATTTGGGCCGGGATACCGTTTTTCGCCCATATCTTTGGAAATATCATAGCTAGGACAATTTGGCTGGCGCTATTGGATTCGTGAGACGATTTCCGATTTTTCTAGGGGTCCGGGAATTTTCTAAAGTCGATTTTTTTAGGTTTTCGCGTTTTTCTCGGCGCCTGGGTCTCTTAGAGCAAAACGGGCCCGGATTTGGGCCGGGATACCGTTTTTCGCCCATATCTTTGGAAATATCATAGCTAGGACAATTTGGCTGGCGCCATTGGATTCTTGAGACGATTTCCGATTTTTCTAGGGGTCCGGGAATTTTCGAAAGTCGATTTTTTTAGTTTTTCGCGTTTTTCTCGGCTCCTGGGCCTCCTAGAGCAAAACGGGCCCGGATTTGTGCTCATACCGTTTTTCGCCCATATCTTTGGAAATATCATAGCTAGGACAATTTGGCTGGCGCCATTGGATTCGTGAGACGATTTCCGATTTTTCTAGGGGTCCGGGAATTTTCTAAAGTCGATTTTTTTAGTTTTTCGCGTTTTTCTCGGCTCCTGGGCCTCCTAGAGCAAAACGGGCCCGGATTTGTGCCCATACCGTTTTTCGCCCATATCTTTGGAAATATCATAGCTAGGACAATTTGGCTGGCGCCATTGGATTCGTGAGACGATTTCCGATTTTTCTAGGGGTCCGGGAATTTTCTAAAGTCGATTTTTTTAGTTTTTTGCGTTTTTCTCGGCTCCTGGGCCTCCTAGAGCAAAACGGGCCCGGATTTGGGATCACACCGTTTTTCGCCCATATCTTTGGAAATATCATAGCTAGGACAATTTGGCTGGCGCCATTGGATTCGCGAGACGATTTCCGATTTTTCTAGCGGTCCGGGAATTTTCTAAAGTCGATTTTTTTAGTTTTTCGCGGTTTTCTCGGCCCCTGGGCCTCCTAGA
This sequence comes from Diachasmimorpha longicaudata, assembly GCF_034640455.1. Lineage (NCBI taxonomy): Eukaryota > Metazoa > Arthropoda > Insecta > Hymenoptera > Braconidae > Diachasmimorpha > Diachasmimorpha longicaudata. The sequence continues at coordinate 2,794,549 of NC_087226.1, read as the reverse complement.
GCAAAACGGGTGCGGATTTGGGATCACACCGTTTTTCGCCGAAATCTTTGGAAATATCATAGCTAGGACAATTTGGCTGGCGCCATTGGATTCGTGAGACGATTTCCGATTTTTCTAGGGGTCTGGGAATTTTCTAAAGTCGATTTTTTTAGGTTTTCGCGTTTTTCTCGGCGCCTGGGTCTCTTAGAGCAAAACGGGCCCGGATTTGGGCCGGGATACCGTTTTTCGCCCATATCTTTGGAAATATCATAGCTAGGACAATTTGGCTGGCGCAATTGGATTCGTGAGACGATTTCCGATTTTTCTAGGGTTCCGGGAATTTTCTAAAGTCGATTTTTTTTATTTTTCGCGTTTTTCTCGGCTCCTGGGCCTCCTAGAGCAAAACGGGCCCGGATTTGTGCTCATACCGTTTTTCGCCCATATCTTTGGAAGTATCATAGCTAGGACAATTTGGCTGGCGCCATTGGATTCGTGAGACGATTTCCGATTTTTCTAGGGGTCCGGGAATTTTCTAAAGTCGATTTTTTTAGTTTTTCGCGTTTTTCTCAGCTCCTGGGCCTCCTAGAGCAAAACGGGCCCGGATTTGTGCCCATACCGTTTTTCGCCCATATCTTTGGAAATATCATAGCTAGGACAATTTGCCTGACGCCATTGGATTCGTGAGACGATTTCCGATTTTTCTAGGGGTCCGGGAATTTTCTAAAGTCGATTTTTTTAGTTTTTCGCGGTTTTCTCGGCCCCTGGGCCTCCTAGAGCAAAACGGTTCCGGATTTGGGATCACACCGTTTTTCGCCCATATCTTTGGAAATATCATAGCTAGGACAATTTGGCTGGCGCCATTGGATTCGTGAGACGATTTCCGATTTTTGTAGGGGTCCGGGAATTTTCTAAAGTCGATTTTTTTAGTTTTTCGCGGTTTTCTCGGCTCCTGGGCCTCCTAGAGCAAAACGGGCCCGGATTTGTGCTCATACCGTTTTTCGCCCATATCTTTGGAAATATCATAGCTAGGACAATTTGGCTGGCGCTATTGGATTCGTGAGACGATTTCCGATTTTTCTAGGGGTCCGGGAATTTTCTAAAGTCGATTTTTTTAGGTTTTCGCGTTTTTCTCGGCGCCTGGGTCTCTTAGAGCAAAACGGGCCCGGATTTGGGCCGGGATACCGTTTTTCGCCCATATCTTTGGAAATATCATAGCTAGGACAATTTGGCTGGCGCCATTGGATTCTTGAGACGATTTCCGATTTTTCTAGGGGTCCGGGAATTTTCGAAAGTCGATTTTTTTAGTTTTTCGCGTTTTTCTCGGCTCCTGGGCCTCCTAGAGCAAAACGGGCCCGGATTTGTGCTCATACCGTTTTTCGCCCATATCTTTGGAAATATCATAGCTAGGACAATTTGGCTGGCGCCATTGGATTCGTGAGACGATTTCCGATTTTTCTAGGGGTCCGGGAATTTTCTAAAGTCGATTTTTTTAGTTTTTCGCGGTTTTCTCGGCCCCTGGGCCTCCTAGAGCAAAACGGGTCCGGATTTGGCATCACACCGTTTTTCGCCCAAATCTTTGGAAATATCATAGCTAGGACAATTTGGCTGGCGCCATTGGATTCGTGAGACGATTTCCGATTTTTCTAGGGGTCCGGGAATTTTCTAAAGTCGATTTTTTTAGTTTTTCGCGTTTTTCTCGGCTCCTGGGCCTCCTAGAGCAAAACGGGCCCGGATTTGTGCTCATACCGTTTTTCGCCCATATCTTTGGAAATATCATAGCTAGGACAATTTGGCTGGCGCCATTGGATTCGTGAGACGATTTCCGATTTTTCTAGGGGTCCGGGAATTTTCTAAAGTCGATTTTTTTAGTTTTTCGCGTTTTTCTCGGCTCCTGGGCCTCCTAGAGCAAAACGGGCCCGGATTTGTGCTCATACCGTTTTTCGCCCATATCTTTGGATATATCATAGCTAGGACAATTTGGCTGGCGCCATTGGATTCGTGAGACGATTTCCGATTTTTCTAGGGGTCCGGGAATTTTCTAAACTCGATTTTTTTAGTTTTTCGCGTTTTTCTCGGCTCCTGGGCCTCCTAGAGCAAAACGGGCCCGGATTTGTGCTCATACCGTTTTTCGCCCATATCTTTGGAAATATCATAGCTAGGACAATTTGGCTGGCGCCATTGGATTCGTGAGACGATTTCCGATTTTTCTAGGGGTCCGGGAATTTTCTAAAGTCGATTTTTTTAGTTTTTTGCGTTTTTCTCGGCTCCTGGGCCTCCTAGAGCAAAACGGGCCCGGATTTGGGATCACACCGTTTTTCGCCCATATCTTTGGAAATATCATAGCTAGGACAATTTGGCTGGCGCCATTGGATTCGCGAGACGATTTCCGATTTTTCTAGCGGGCCGGGAATTTTCTAAAGTCGATTTTTTTAGTTTTTCGCGGTTTTCTCGGCCCCTGGGCCTCCTAGAGCAAAACGGGTCCGGATTTGGGATCACACCGTTTTTCGCCGAAATCTTTGGAAATATCATAGCTAGGACAATTTGGCTGGCGCCATTGGATTCGTGAGACGATTTCCGATTTTTCTAGGGGTCTGGGAATTTTCTAAAGTCGATTTTTTTAGGTTTTCGCGTTTTTCTCGGCGCCTGGGTCTCTTAGAGCAAAACGGGCCCGGATTTGGGCCGGGATACCGTTTTTCGCCCATATCTTTGGAAATATCATAGCTAGGACAATTTGGCTGGCGCAATTGGATTCGTGAGACGATTTCCGATTTTTCTAGGGGTCCGGGAATTTTCTAAAGTCGATTTTTTTTATTTTTCGCGTTTTTCTCGGCTCCTGGGCCTCCTAGAGCAAAACGGGCCCGGATTTGTGCTCATACCGTTTTTCGCCCATATCTTTGGAAGTATCATAGCTAGGACAATTTGGCTGGCGCCATTGGATTCGTGAGACGATTTCCGATTTTTCTAGGGGTCCGGGAATTTTCTAAAGTCGATTTTTTTAGTTTTTCGCGTTTTTCTGAGCTCCTGGGCCTCCTAGAGCAAAACGGGCCCGGATTTGTGCCCATACCGTTTTTCGCCCATATCTTTGGAAATATCATAGCTAGGACAATTTGCCTGACGCCATTGGATTCGTGAGACGATTTCCGATTTTTCTAGGGGTCCGGGAATTTTCGGAAGTCGATTTTTTTAGTTTTTCGCGTTTTTCTCGGCTCCTGGGCCTCCTAGAGCAACACGGTTCCGGATTTGGGATCACACCGTTTTTCGCCCATATCTTTGGAAATATCATAGCTAGGACAATTTGGCTGGCGCCATTGGATTCGTGAGACGATTTCCGATTTTTCTAGGGGTCCGGGAATTTTCTAAAGTCGATTTTTTTAGTTTTTCGCGTTTTTCTCGGCTCCTGGGTCTCTTAGAGCAAAACGGGCCCGGATTTGGGCCGGGATACCGTTTTTCGCCCATATCTTTGGAAATATCATAGCTAGGACAATTTGGCTGGCGCCATTGGATTCGTGAGACGATTTCCGATTTTTCTAGGGGTCCGGGAATTTTCTAAAGTCGATTTTTTTAGTTTTTCGCGGTTTTCTCGGCCCCTGGGCCTCCTAGAGCAAAACGGGTCCGGATTTGGCATCACACCGTTTTTCGCCCAAATCTTTGGAAATATCATAGCTAGGACAATTTGGCTGGCGCCATTGGATTCGTGAGACGATTTCCGATTTTTCTAGGGGTCCGGGAATTTTCTAAAGTCGATTTTTTTAGTTTTTCGCGTTTTTCTCGGCTCCTGGGCCTCCTAGAGCAAAACGGGCCCGGATTTGTGCTCATACCGTTTTTCGCCCATATCTTTGGAAATATCATAGCTAGGACAATTTGGCTGGCGCCATTGGATTCGTGAGACGATTTCCGATTTTTCTAGGGGTCCGGGAATTTTCTAAAGTCGATTTTTTTAGTTTTTCGCGTTTTTCTCGGCTCCTGGGCCTCCTAGAGCAAAACGGGCCCGGATTTGTGCTCATACCGTTTTTCGCCCATATCTTTGGATATATCATAGCTAGGACAATTTGGCTGGCGCCATTGGATTCGTGAGACGATTTCCGATTTTTCTAGGGGTCCGGGAATTTTCTAAACTCGATTTTTTTAGTTTTTCGCGTTTTTCTCGGCTCCTGGGCCTCCTAGAGCAAAACGGGCCCGGATTTGTGCTCATACCGTTTTTCGCCCATATCTTTGGAAATATCATAGCTAGGACAATTTGGCTGGCGCCATTGGATTCGTGAGACGATTTCCGATTTTTCTAGGGGTCCGGGAATTTTCTAAAGTCGATTTTTTTAGTTTTTTGCGTTTTTCTCGGCTCCTGGGCCTCCTAGAGCAAAACGGGCCCGGATTTGGGATCACACCGTTTTTCGCCCATATCTTTGGAAATATCATAGCTAGGACAATTTGGCTGGCGCCATTGGATTCGCGAGACGATTTCCGATTTTTCTAGCGGTCCGGGAATTTTCTAAAGTCGATTTTTTTAGTTTTTCGCGGTTTTCTCGGCCCCTGGGCCTCCTAGAGCAAAACGGGTCCGGATTTGGGATCACACCGTTTTTCGCCGAAATCTTTGGAAATATCATAGCTAGGACAATTTGGCTGGCGCCATTGGATTCGTGAGACGATTTCCGATTTTTCTAGGGGTCTGGGAATTTTCTAAAGTCGATTTTTTTAGGTTTTCGCGTTTTTCTCGGCGCCTGGGTCTCTTAGAGCAAAACGGGCCCGGATTTGGGCCGGGATACCGTTTTTCGCCCATATCTTTGGAAATATCATAGCTAGGACAATTTGGCTGGCGCAATTGGATTCGTGAGACGATTTCCGATTTTTCTAGGGGTCCGGGAATTTTCTAAAGTCGATTTTTTTTATTTTTCGCGTTTTTCTCGGCTCCTGGGCCTCCTAGAGCAAAACGGGCCCGGATTTGTGCTCATACCGTTTTTCGCCCATATCTTTGGAAGTATCATAGCTAGGACAATTTGGCTGGCGCCATTGGATTCGTGAGACGATTTCCGATTTTTCTAGGGGTCCGGGAATTTTCTAAAGTCGATTTTTTTAGTTTTTCGCGTTTTTCTCAGCTCCTGGGCCTCCTAGAGCAAAACGGGCCCGGATTTGTGCCCATACCGTTTTTCGCCCATATCTTTGGAAATATCATAGCTAGGACAATTTGCCTGACGCCATTGGATTCGTGAGACGATTTCCGATTTTTCTAGGGGTCCGGGAATTTTCGGAAGTCGATTTTTTTAGTTTTTCGCGTTTTTCTCGGCTCCTGGGCCTCCTAGAGCAACACGGTTCCGGATTTGGGATCACACCGTTTTTCGCCCATATCTTTGGAAATATCATAGCTAGGACAATTTGGCTGGCGCCATTGGATTCGTGAGACGATTTCCGATTTTTCTAGGGGTCCGGGAATTTTCTAAAGTCGATTTTTTTAGTTTTTCGCGTTTTTCTCGGCTCCTGGGTCTCTTAGAGCAAAACGGGCCCGGATTTGGGCCGGGATACCGTTTTTCGCCCATATCTTTGGAAATATCATAGCTAGGACAATTTGGCTGGCGCCATTGGATTCGTGAGACGATTTCCGATTTTTCTAGGGGTCCGGGAATTTTCTAAAGTCGATTTTTTTAGTTTTTCGCGGTTTTCTCGGCCCCTGGGCCTCCTAGAGCAAAACGGTTCCGGATTTGGGATCACACCGTTTTTCGCCCATATCTTTGGAAATATCATAGCTAGGACAATTTGGCTGGCGCCATTGGATTCGTGAGACGATTTCCGATTTTTCTAGGGGTCCGGGAATTTTCTAAAGTCGATTTTTTTAGTTTTTCGCGGTTTTCTCGGCTCCTGGGCCTCCTAGAGCAAAACGGGCCCGGATTTGTGCTCATACCGTTTTTCGCCCATATCTTTGGAAATATCATAGCTAGGACAATTTGGCTGGCGCTATTGGATTCGTGAGACGATTTCCGATTTTTCTAGGGGTCCGGGAATTTTCTAAAGTCGATTTTTTTAGGTTTTCGCGTTTTTCTCGGCGCCTGGGTCTCTTAGAGCAAAACGGGCCCGGATTTGGGCCGGGATACCGTTTTTCGCCCATATCTTTGGAAATATCATAGCTAGGACAATTTGGCTGGCGCCATTGGATTCTTGAGACGATTTCCGATTTTTCTAGGGGTCCGGGAATTTTCGAAAGTCGATTTTTTTAGTTTTTCGCGTTTTTCTCGGCTCCTGGGCCTCCTAGAGCAAAACGGGCCCGGATTTGTGCTCATACCGTTTTTCGCCCATATCTTTGGAAATATCATAGCTAGGACAATTTGGCTGGCGCCATTGGATTCGTGAGACGATTTCCGATTTTTCTAGGGGTCCGGGAATTTTCTAAAGTCGATTTTTTTAGTTTTTCGCGTTTTTCTCGGCTCCTGGGCCTCCTAGAGCAAAACGGGCCCGGATTTGTGCTCATACCGTTTTTCGCCCATATCTTTGGAAATATCATAGCTAGGACAATTTGGCTGGCGCCATTGGATTCGTGAGACGATTTCCGATTTTTCTAGGGGTCCGGGAATTTTCTAAAGTCGATTTTTTTAGTTTTTCGCGTTTTTCTCGGCTCCTGGGCCTCCTAGAGCAAAACGGGCCCGGATTTGTGCTCATACCGTTTTTCGCCCATATCTTTGGAAATATCATAGCTAGGACAATTTGGCTGGCGCCATTGGATTCGTGAGACGATTTCCGATTTTTCTAGGGGTCCGGGAATTTTCTAAAGTCGATTTTTTTAGTTTTTCGCGTTTTTCTCAGCTCCTGGGCCTCCTAGAGAAAAACCGGCCCGGATTTGTGCCCATACCGTTTTTCGCCCATATCTTTGGAAATATCATAGCTAGGACAATTTGCCTGACGCCATTGGATTCGTGAGACGATTTCCGATTTTTCTAGGGGTCCGGGAATTTTCGGAAGTCGATTTTTTTAGTTTTGGGCGTTTTTCTCGGCTCCTGGGCCTCCTAGAGCAAAACGGTTCCGGATTTGGGATCACACCGTTTTTCGCCCATATCTTTGGAAATATCATAGCTAGGACAATTTGGCTGGCGCCATTGGATTCGTGAGACGATTTCCGATTTTTCTAGGGGTCCGGGAATTTTCTAAAGTCGATTTTTTTAGTTTTTCGCGGTTTTCTCGGCTCCTGGGCCTCCTAGAGCAAAACGGGCCCGGATTTGTGCTCATACCGTTTTTCGCCCATATCTTTGGAAATATCATAGCTAGGACAATTTGGCTGGCGCCATTGGATTCGTGAGACGATTTCCGATTTTTCTAGGGGTCCGGGAATTTTCTAAAGTCGATTTTTTTAGGTTTTCGCGTTTTTCTCGGCGCCTGGGTCTCTTAGAGCAAAACGGGCCCGGATTTGGGCCGGGATACCGTTTTTCGCCCATATCTTTGGAAATATCATAGCTAGGACAATTTGGCTGGCGCCATTGGATTCTTGAGACGATTTCCGATTTTTCTAGTGGTCCGGGAATTTTCGAAAGTCGATTTTTTTAGTTTTTCGCGTTTTTCTCGGCTCCTGGGCCTCCTAGAGCAAAACGGGCCCGGATTTGTGCTCATACCGTTTTTCGCCCATATCTTTGGAAATATCATAGCTAGGACAATTTGGCTGGCGCCATTGGATTCGTGAGACGATTTCCGATTTTTCTAGGGGTCCGGGAATTTTCTAAAGTCGATTTTTTTAGTTTTTCGCGGTTTTCTCGGCCCCTGGGCCTCCTAGAGCAAAACGGGTCCGGATTTGGCATCACACCGTTTTTCGCCCAAATCTTTGGAAATATCATAGCTAGGACAATTTGGCTGGCGCCATTGGATTCGTGAGACGATTTCCGATTTTTCTAGGGGTCCGGGAATTTTCTAAAGTCGATTTTTTTAGTTTTTCGCGTTTTTCTCGGCTCCTGGGCCTCCTAGAGCAAAACGGGCCCGGATTTGTGCTCATACCGTTTTTCGCCCATATCTTTGGAAATATCATAGCTAGGACAATTTGGCTGGCGCCATTGGATTCGTGAGACGATTTCCGATTTTTCTAGGGGTCCGGGAATTTTCTAAAGTCGATTTTTTTAGTTTTTCGCGTTTTTCTCGGCTCCTGGGCCTCCTAGAGCAAAACGGGCCCGGATTTGTGCTCATACCGTTTTTCGCCCATATCTTTGGATATATCATAGCTAGGACAATTTGGCTGGCGCCATTGGATTCGTGAGACGATTTCCGATTTTTCTAGGGGTCCGGGAATTTTCTAAAGTCGATTTTTTTAGTTTTTCGCGGTTTTCTCGGCTCCTGGGCCTCCTAGAGCAAAACGGGCCCGGATTTGTGCTCATACCGTTTTTCGCCCATATCTTTGGAAATATCATAGCTAGGACAATTTGGCTGGCGCCATTGGATTCGTGAGACGATTTCCGATTTTTCTAGGGGTCCGGGAATTTTCTAAAGTCGATTTTTTTAGGTTTTCGCGTTTTTCTCGGCGCCTGGGTCTCTTAGAGCAAAACGGGCCCGGATTTGGGCCGGGATACCGTTTTTCGCCCATATCTTTGGAAATATCATAGCTAGGACAATTTGGCTGGCGCCATTGGATTCTTGAGACGATTTCCGATTTTTCTAGTGGTCCGGGAATTTTCGAAAGTCGATTTTTTTAGTTTTTCGCGTTTTTCTCGGCTCCTGGGCCTCCTAGAGCAAAACGGGCCCGGATTTGTGCTCATACCGTTTTTCGCCCATATCTTTGGAAATATCATAGCTAGGACAATTTGGCTGGCGCCATTGGATTCGTGAGACGATTTCCGATTTTTCTAGGGGTCCGGGAATTTTCTAAAGTCGATTTTTTTAGTTTTTCGCGGTTTTCTCGGCCCCTGGGCCTCCTAGAGCAAAACGGGTCCGGATTTGGCATCACACCGTTTTTCGCCCAAATCTTTGGAAATATCATAGCTAGGACAATTTGGCTGGCGCCATTGGATTCGTGAGACGATTTCCGATTTTTCTAGGGGTCCGGGAATTTTCTAAAGTCGATTTTTTTAGTTTTTCGCGTTTTTCTCGGCTCCTGGGCCTCCTAGAGCAAAACGGGCCCGGATTTGTGCTCATACCGTTTTTCGCCCATATCTTTGGAAATATCATAGCTAGGACAATTTGGCTGGCGCCATTGGATTCGTGAGACGATTTCCGATTTTTCTAGGGGTCCGGGAATTTTCTAAAGTCGATTTTTTTAGTTTTTCGCGTTTTTCTCGGCTCCTGGGCCTCCTAGAGCAAAACGGGCCCGGATTTGTGCTCATACCGTTTTTCGCCCATATCTTTGGATATATCATAGCTAGGACAATTTGGCTGGCGCCATTGGATTCGTGAGACGATTTCCGATTTTTCTAGGGGTCCGGGAATTTTCTAAAGTCGATTTTTTTAGTTTTTCGCGTTTTTCTCGGCTCCTGGGCCTCCTAGAGCAAAACGGGCCCGGATTTGTGCTCATACCGTTTTTCGCCCATATCTTTGGAAATATCATAGCTAGGACAATTTGGCTGGCGCCATTGGATTCGTGAGACGATTTCCGATTTTTCTAGGGGTCCGGGAATTTTCTAAAGTCGATTTTTTTAGTTTTTTGCGTTTTTCTCGGCTCCTGGGCCTCCTAGAGCAAAACGGGCCCGGATTTGGGATCACACCGTTTTTCGCCCATATCTTTGGAAATATCATAGCTAGGACAATTTGGCTGGCGCCATTGGATTCGCGAGACGATTTCCGATTTTTCTAGCGGTCCGGGAATTTTCTAAAGTCGATTTTTTTAGTTTTTCGCGGTTTTCTCGGCCCCTGGGCCTCCTAGAGCAAAACGGGTCCGGATTTGGGATCACACCGTTTTTCGCCGAAATCTTTGGAAATATCATAGCTAGGACAATTTGGCTGGCGCCATTGGATTCGTGAGACGATTTCCGATTTTTCTAGGGGTCTGGGAATTTTCTAAAGTCGATTTTTTTAGGTTTTCGCGTTTTTCTCGGCGCCTGGGTCTCTTAGAGCAAAACGGGCCCGGATTTGGGCCGGGATACCGTTTTTCGCCCATATCTTTGGAAATATCATAGCTAGGACAATTTGGCTGGCGCCATTGGATTCGTGAGACGATTTCCGATTTTTCTAGGGGTCCGAGAATTTTCTAAAGTCGATTTTTTTTATTTTTCGCGTTTTTCTCGGCTCCTGGGCCTCCTAGAGCAAAACGGGCCCGGATTTGTGCTCATACCGTTTTTCGCCCATATCTTTGGAAGTATCATAGCTAGGACAATTTGGCTGGCGCCATTGGATTCGTGAGACGATTTCCGATTTTTCTAGGGGTCCGGGAATTTTCTAAAGTCGATTTTTTTAGTTTTTCGCGTTTTTCTCAGCTCCTGGGCCTCCTAGAGCAAAACGGGCCCGGATTTGTGCCCATACCGTTTTTCGCCCATATCTTTGGAAATATCATAGCTAGGACAATTTGGCTGGCGCCATTGGATTCGTGAGACGATTTCCGATTTTTCTAGGGGTCCGGGAATTTTCGAAAGTCGATTTTTTTAGTTTTTCGCGTTTTTCTCGGCTCCTGGGCCTCCTAGAGCAAAACGGGCCCGGATTTGTGCTCATACCGTTTTTCGCCCATATCTTTGGAAATATCATAGCTAGGACAATTTGGCTGGCGCCATTGGATTCGTGAGACGATTTCCGATTTTTCTAGGGATCCGGGAATTTTCTAAAGTCGATTTTTTTAGTTTTTCGCGTTTTTCTCGGCTCCTGGGCCTCCTAGAGCAAAACGGGCCCGGATTTGTGCTCATACCGTTTTTCGCCCATATCTTTGGAAATATCATAGCTAGGACAATTTGGCTGGCGCCATTGGATTCGTGAGACGATTTCCGATTTTTCTAGGGGTCCGGGAATTTTCTAAAGTCGATTTTTTTAGTTTTTCGCGTTTTTCTCGGCTCCTGGGCCTCCTAGAGCAAAACGGGCCCGGATTTGTGCTCATACCGTTTTTCGCCCATATCTTTGGAAATATCATAGCTAGGACAATTTCGCTGGCGCCATTGGATTCGTGAGACGATTTCCGATTTTTCTAGGGGTCCGGGAATTTTCTAAAATCGATTTTTTTTATTTTTCGCGTTTTTCTCGGCTCCTGGGCCTCCTAGAGCAAAACGGGCCCCGATTTGGGATCACACCGTTTTTTGCCCCTATCTTTGGAAATATCATAGCTAGGACAATTTGGCTGGCGCCATTGGATTCGTGAGACGATTTCCGATTTTTCTAGCGGTCCGGGAATTTTCTACAGTCGATTTTTTTAGTTTTTCGCGTTTTTCTCGGCTCCTGGGCCTCCTAGAGCAAAACGGGCCCGGATTTGTGCTCATACCGTTTTTCGCCCATATCTTTGGAAATATCATAGCTAGGACAATTTGGCTGGCGCCATTGGATTCGTGAGACGATTTCCGATGTTTCTAGGGGTCCGGGAATTTTCTAAAGTCGATTTTTTTAGTTTTTCGCGGTTTTCTCGGCCCCTGGGCCTCCTAGAGCAAAACGGGTCCGGATTTGGGATCACACCGTTTTTCGCCGAAATCTTTGGAAATATCATAGCTAGGACAATTTGGCTGGCGCCATTGGATTCGTGAGACGATTTCCGATTTTTCTAGGGGTCTGGGAATTTTCTAAAGTCGATTTTTTTAGGTTTTCGCGTTTTTCTCGGCGCCTGGGTCTCTTAGAGCAAAACGGGCCCGGATTTGGGCCGGGATACCGTTTTTCGCCCATATCTTTGGAAATATCATAGCTAGGACAATTTGGCTGGCGCCATTGGATTCGTGAGACGATTTCCGATTTTTCTAGGGGTCCGGGAATTTTCTAAAGTCGATTTTTTTTATTTTTCGCGTTTTTCTCGGCTCCTGGGCCTCCTAGAGCAAAACGGGCCCGGATTTGTGCTCATACCGTTTTTCGCCCATATCTTTGGAAGTATCATAGCTAGGACAATTTGGCTGGCGCCATTGGATTCGTGAGACGATTTCCGATTTTTCTAGGGGTCCGGGAATTTTCTAAAGTCGATTTTTTTAGTTTTTCGCGTTTTTCTCAGCTCCTGGGCCTCCTAGAGCAAAACGGGCCCGGATTTGTGCCCATACCGTTTTTCGCCCATATCTTTGGAAATATCATAGCTAGGACAATTTGGCTGGCGCCATGGGATTCGTGAGACGATTTCCGATTTTTCTAGGGGTCCGGGAATTTTCTAAAGTCGCTTTTTTTTATTTTTCGCGTTTTTCTCGGCTCCTGGGCCTCCTAGAGCAAAACGGGCCCGGATTTGGGATCACACCGTTTTTTGCCCCTATCTTTGGAAATATCATAGCTAGGACAATTTGGCTGGCGCCATTGGATTCGTGAGACGATTTCCGATTTTTCTAGCGGTCCGGGAATTTTCTACAGTCGATTTTTTTAGTTTTTCGCGTTTTTCTCGGCTCCTGGGCCTCCTAGAGCAAAACGGGCCCGGATTTGTGCTCATACCGTTTTTCGCCCATATCTTTGGAAATATCATAGCTAGGACAATTTGGCTGGCGCCATTGGATTCGTGAGACGATTTTCGATTTTTCTAGGGGTCCGGGAATTTTCTAAAGTCGATTTTTTTAGTTTTTCGCGTTTTTCTCGGCTCCTGGGCCTCCTAGAGCAAAACGGGCCCGGATTTGTGCTCATACCGTTTTTCGCCCATATCTTTGGAAATATCATAGCTAGGACAATTTGGCTGGCGCCATTGGATTCGTGAGACGATTTCCGATTTTTCTAATGGTCCGGGAATTTTCTAAAGTCGATTTTTTTAGTTTTTCGCGTTTTTCTCAGCTCCTGGGCCTCCTAGAGCAAAACGGGCCCGGATTTGTGCCCATACCGTTTTTCGCCCATATCTTTGGAAATATCATAGCTAGGACAATTTGCCTGACGCCATTGGATTCGTGAGACGATTTCCGATTTTTCTAGGGGTCCGGGAATTTTCTAAAGTCGATTTTTTTAGTTTTTCGCGGTTTTCTCGGCCCCTGGGCCTCCTAGAGCAAAACGGGTCCGGATTTGGGATCACACCGTTTTTCGCCCAAATCTTTGGAAATATCATAGCTAGGACAATTTGGCTGGCGCCATTGGATTCGTGAGACGATTTCCGATTTTTCTAGGGGTCCGGGAATTTTCTAAAGTCGATTTTTTTAGTTTTTCGCGTTTTTCTCAGCTCCTGGGCCTCCTAGAGAAAAACGGGCCCGGATTTGTGCCCATCCCGTTTTTCGCCCATATCTTTGGAAATATCATAGCTAGGACAATTTGGCTGGCGCCATTGGATTCGTGAGACGATTTCCGATTTTTCTAGGGGTCCGGGAATTTTCTAAAGTCGATTTTTTTAGTTTTTCGCGTTTTTCTCGGCTCCTGGGCCTCCTAGAGCAAAACGGGCCCGGATTTGTGCCCATACCGTTTTTCGCCCATATCTTTGGAAATATCATAGCTAGGACAATTTGGCTGGCGCCATTGGATTCGTGAGACGATTTCCGATTTTTCTAGGGGTCCGGGAATTTTCTAAAGTCGATTTTTTTAGTTTTTCGCGTTTTTCTCGGCTCCTGGGCCTCCTAGAGCAAAACGGGCCCGGATTTGTGCTCATACCGTTTTTCGCCCATATCTTTGGAAATATCATAGCTAGGACAATTTGGCTGGCGCCATTGGATTCGTGAGACGATTTCCGATTTTTCTAGGGGTCCGGGAATTTTCTAAAGTCGATTTTTTTAGTTTTTCGCGTTTTTCTCGGCTCCTGGGCCTCCTAGAGCAAAACGGGCCCGGATTTGTGCCCATACCGTTTTTCGCCCATATCTTTGGAAATATCATAGCTAGGACAATTTGGCTGGCGCCATTGGATTCGTGAGACGATTTCCGATTTTTCTAGGGGTCCGGAAATTTTCTCAAGTCGATTTTTTTAGTTTTTCGCGTTTTTCTCGGCTCTTGGGCCTCCTAGAGCAAAACGGGCCCGGATTTGTGCTCATACCGTTTTTCGCCCATATCTTTGGAAGTATCATAGCTAGGACAATTTGGCTGGCGCCATTGGATTCTTGAGACGATTTCCGATTTTTCTAGGGGTCCGGGAATTTTCTAAAGTCGATTTTTTTAGTTTTTCGCGGTTTTCTCGGCCCCTGGGCCTCCTAGAGCAAAACGGGTGCGGATTTGGGATCACACCGTTTTTCGCCCAAATCTTTGGAAATATCATAGCTAGGACAATTTGGCTGGCGCCATTGGATTCATGAGACGATTTCCGATTTTTCTAGGGGTCCGGGAATTCTCTAAAGTCGATTTTTTTAGTTTTTCGCGTTTTTCTCGGCTCCTGGGTCTCTTAGAGCAAAACGGGCCCGGATTTGGGCCGGGATACCGTTTTTCGCCCATATCTTTGGAAATATCATAGCTAGGACAATTTGGCTGGCGCCATTGGATTCGTGAGACGATTTCCGATTTTTCTAGGGGTCCGGGAATTTTCTAAAGTCGATTTTTTTAGTTTTTCGCGTTTTTCTCGGCTCCTGGGCCTCCTAGAGCAAAACGGGCCCGGATTTGTGCTCATACCGTTTTTCGCCCATATCTTTGGAAATATCATAGCTAGGACAATTTGGCTGGCGCCATTGGATTCGTGAGACGATTTCCGATTTTTCTAGGGGTCCGGGAATTTTCTAAAGTCGATTTTTTTAGTTTTTTGCGTTTTTCTCGGCTCCTGGGCCTCCTAGAGCAAAACGGGCCCGGATTTGGGATCACACCGTTTTTCGCCCAAATCTTTGGAAATATCATAGCTAGGACAATTTGGCTGGCGCCATTGGATTCGTGAGACGATTTCCGATTTTTCTAGGGGTCCGGGAATTTTCTAAAGTCGATTTTTTTAGGTTTTCGCGTTTTTCTCGGCGCCTGGGTCTCTTAGAGCAAAACGGGCCCGGATTTGGGCCGGGATACCGTTTTTCGCCCATATCTTTGGAAATATCATAGCTAGGACAATTTGGCTGGCGCCATTGGATTCGTGAGACGATTTCCGATTTTTCTAGGGGTCCGGGAATTTTCTAAAGTCGATTTTTTTTATTTTTCGCGTTTTTCTCGGCTCCTGGGCCTCCTAGAGCAAAACGGGCCCGGATTTGG
The DNA here is from genome assembly GCF_034640455.1 of Diachasmimorpha longicaudata. Taxonomy (NCBI): domain Eukaryota; kingdom Metazoa; phylum Arthropoda; class Insecta; order Hymenoptera; family Braconidae; genus Diachasmimorpha; species Diachasmimorpha longicaudata. The sequence goes on along the minus strand of NC_087226.1, from coordinate 2,779,462 downwards.
GATCACACCGTTTTTCGCCCCTATCTTTGGAAATATCATAGCTAGGACAATTTGGCTGGCGCCATTGGATTCTTGAGACGATTTCCGATTTTTCTAGGGGTCCGGGAATTTTCGAAAGTCGATTTTTTTAGTTTTTCGCGTTTTTCTCGGCTCCTGGGCCTCCTAGAGCAAAACGGGCCCGGATTTGTGCTCATACCGTTTTTCGCCCATATCTTTGGAAATATCATAGCTAGGACAATTTGGCTGGCGCCATTGGATTCGTGAGACGATTTCCGATTTTTCTAGGGGTCCGGGAATTTTCTAAAGTCGATTTTTTTTATTTTTCGCGTTTTTCTCGGCTCCTGGGCCTCCTAGAGCAAAACGGGCCCGGATTTGGGATCACACCGTTTTTCGCCCCTATCTTTGGAAATATCATAGCTAGGACAATTTGGCTGGCGCCATTGGATTCGTGAGACGATTTCCGATTTTTCTAGCGGTCCGGGAATTTTCTACAGTCGATTTTTTTAGTTTTTCGCGTTTTTCTCGGCTCCTGGGCCTACTAGAGCAAAACGGGCCCGGATTTGTGCTCATACCGTTTTTCGCCCATATCTTTGGAAATATCATAGCTAGGACAATTTGGCTGGCGCCATTGGATTCGTGAGACGATTTCCGATTTTTCTAGGGGTCCGGGAATTTTCTAAAGTCGATTTTTTTAGTTTTTCGCGGTTTTCTCGGCCCCTGGGCCTCCTAGAGCAAAACGGTTCCGGATTTGGGATCACACCGTTTTTCGCCCATATCTTTGGAAATATCATAGCTAGGACAATTTGGCTGGCGCCATTGGATTCGTGAGACGATTTCCGATTTTTCTAGGGGTCCGGGAATTTTCTAAAGTCGATTTTTTTAGTTTTTCGCGTTTTTCTCGGCTCCTGGGCCTCCTAGAGCAAAACGGGCCCGGATTTGTGCTCATACCGTTTTTCGCCCATATCTTTGGAAATATCATAGCTAGGACAATTTGGCTGGCGCCATTGGATTCGTGAGACGATTTCCGATTTTTCTAGGGGTCCGGGAATTTTCTAAAGTCGATTTTTTTAGTTTTTCGCGTTTTTCTCGGCTCCTGGGCCTCCTAGAGCAAAACGGGCCCGGATTTGTGCCCATACCGTTTTTCGCCCATATCTTTGGAAATATCATAGCTAGGACAATTTGGCTGGCGCCATTGGATTCGTGAGACGATTTCCGATTTTTCTAGGGGTCCGGAAATTTTCTCAAGTCGATTTTTTTAGTTTTTCGCGTTTTTCTCGGCTCTTGGGCCTCCTAGAGCAAAACGGGCCCGGATTTGTGCTCATACCGTTTTTCGCCCATATCTTTGGAAATATCATAGCTAGGACAATTTGGCTGGCGCCATTGGATTCGTGAGACGATTTCCGATTTTTCTAGGGGTCCGGGAATTTTCTAAAGTCGATTTTTTTTATTTTTCGCGTTTTTCTCGGCTCCTGGGCCTCCTAGAGCAAAACGGGCCCGGATTTGTGCTCATACCGTTTTTCGCCCATATCTTTGGAAGTATCATAGCTAGGACAATTTGGCTGGCGCCATTGGATTCGTGAGACGATTTCCGATTTTTCTAGGGGTCCGGGAATTTTCTAAAGTCGATTTTTTTAGTTTTTCGCGTTTTTCTCAGCTCCTGGGCCTCCTAGAGCAAAACGGGCCCGGATTTGTGCCCATACCGTTTTTCGCCCATATCTTTGGAAATATCATAGCTAGGACAATTTGGCTGGCGCCATGGGATTCGTGAGACGATTTCCGATTTTTCTAGGGGTCCGGGAATTTTCTAAAGTCGCTTTTTTTTATTTTTCGCGTTTTTCTCGGCTCCTGGGCCTCCTAGAGCAAAACGGGCCCGGATTTGGGATCACACCGTTTTTTGCCCCTATCTTTGGAAATATCATAGCTAGGACAATTTGGCTGGCGCCATTGGATTCGTGAGACGATTTCCGATTTTTCTAGCGGTCCGGGAATTTTCTACAGTCGATTTTTTTAGTTTTTCGCGTTTTTCTCGGCTCCTGGGCCTCCTAGAGCAAAACGGGCCCGGATTTGTGCTCATACCGTTTTTCGCCCATATCTTTGGAAATATCATAGCTAGGACAATTTGGCTGGCGCCATTGGATTCGTGAGACGATTTTCGATTTTTCTAGGGGTCCGGGAATTTTCTAAAGTCGATTTTTTTAGTTTTTCGCGTTTTTCTCGGCTCCTGGGCCTCCTAGAGCAAAACGGGCCCGGATTTGTGCTCATACCGTTTTTCGCCCATATCTTTGGAAATATCATAGCTAGGACAATTTGGCTGGCGCCATTGGATTCGTGAGACGATTTCCGATTTTTCTAATGGTCCGGGAATTTTCTAAAGTCGATTTTTTTAGTTTTTCGCGTTTTTCTCAGCTCCTGGGCCTCCTAGAGCAAAACGGGCCCGGATTTGTGCCCATACCGTTTTTCGCCCATATCTTTGGAAATATCATAGCTAGGACAATTTGCCTGACGCCATTGGATTCGTGAGACGATTTCCGATTTTTCTAGGGGTCCGGGAATTTTCTAAAGTCGATTTTTTTAGTTTTTCGCGGTTTTCTCGGCCCCTGGGCCTCCTAGAGCAAAACGGGTCCGGATTTGGGATCACACCGTTTTTCGCCCAAATCTTTGGAAATATCATAGCTAGGACAATTTGGCTGGCGCCATTGGATTCGTGAGACGATTTCCGATTTTTCTAGGGGTCCGGGAATTTTCTAAAGTCGATTTTTTTAGTTTTTCGCGTTTTTCTCAGCTCCTGGGCCTCCTAGAGAAAAACGGGCCCGGATTTGTGCCCATCCCGTTTTTCGCCCATATCTTTGGAAATATCATAGCTAGGACAATTTGGCTGGCGCCATTGGATTCGTGAGACGATTTCCGATTTTTCTAGGGGTCCGGGAATTTTCTAAAGTCGATTTTTTTAGTTTTTCGCGTTTTTCTCGGCTCCTGGGCCTCCTAGAGCAAAACGGGCCCGGATTTGTGCCCATACCGTTTTTCGCCCATATCTTTGGAAATATCATAGCTAGGACAATTTGGCTGGCGCCATTGGATTCGTGAGACGATTTCCGATTTTTCTAGGGGTCCGGGAATTTTCTAAAGTCGATTTTTTTAGTTTTTCGCGTTTTTCTCGGCTCCTGGGCCTCCTAGAGCAAAACGGGCCCGGATTTGTGCTCATACCGTTTTTCGCCCATATCTTTGGAAATATCATAGCTAGGACAATTTGGCTGGCGCCATTGGATTCGTGAGACGATTTCCGATTTTTCTAGGGGTCCGGGAATTTTCTAAAGTCGATTTTTTTAGTTTTTCGCGTTTTTCTCGGCTCCTGGGCCTCCTAGAGCAAAACGGGCCCGGATTTGTGCCCATACCGTTTTTCGCCCATATCTTTGGAAATATCATAGCTAGGACAATTTGGCTGGCGCCATTGGATTCGTGAGACGATTTCCGATTTTTCTAGGGGTCCGGAAATTTTCTCAAGTCGATTTTTTTAGTTTTTCGCGTTTTTCTCGGCTCTTGGGCCTCCTAGAGCAAAACGGGCCCGGATTTGTGCTCATACCGTTTTTCGCCCATATCTTTGGAAGTATCATAGCTAGGACAATTTGGCTGGCGCCATTGGATTCTTGAGACGATTTCCGATTTTTCTAGGGGTCCGGGAATTTTCTAAAGTCGATTTTTTTAGTTTTTCGCGGTTTTCTCGGCCCCTGGGCCTCCTAGAGCAAAACGGGTGCGGATTTGGGATCACACCGTTTTTCGCCCAAATCTTTGGAAATATCATAGCTAGGACAATTTGGCTGGCGCCATTGGATTCATGAGACGATTTCCGATTTTTCTAGGGGTCCGGGAATTCTCTAAAGTCGATTTTTTTAGTTTTTCGCGTTTTTCTCGGCTCCTGGGTCTCTTAGAGCAAAACGGGCCCGGATTTGGGCCGGGATACCGTTTTTCGCCCATATCTTTGGAAATATCATAGCTAGGACAATTTGGCTGGCGCCATTGGATTCGTGAGACGATTTCCGATTTTTCTAGGGGTCCGGGAATTTTCTAAAGTCGATTTTTTTAGTTTTTCGCGTTTTTCTCGGCTCCTGGGCCTCCTAGAGCAAAACGGGCCCGGATTTGTGCTCATACCGTTTTTCGCCCATATCTTTGGAAATATCATAGCTAGGACAATTTGGCTGGCGCCATTGGATTCGTGAGACGATTTCCGATTTTTCTAGGGGTCCGGGAATTTTCTAAAGTCGATTTTTTTAGTTTTTTGCGTTTTTCTCGGCTCCTGGGCCTCCTAGAGCAAAACGGGCCCGGATTTGGGATCACACCGTTTTTCGCCCAAATCTTTGGAAATATCATAGCTAGGACAATTTGGCTGGCGCCATTGGATTCGTGAGACGATTTCCGATTTTTCTAGGGGTCCGGGAATTTTCTAAAGTCGATTTTTTTAGGTTTTCGCGTTTTTCTCGGCGCCTGGGTCTCTTAGAGCAAAACGGGCCCGGATTTGGGCCGGGATACCGTTTTTCGCCCATATCTTTGGAAATATCATAGCTAGGACAATTTGGCTGGCGCCATTGGATTCGTGAGACGATTTCCGATTTTTCTAGGGGTCCGGGAATTTTCTAAAGTCGATTTTTTTTATTTTTCGCGTTTTTCTCGGCTCCTGGGCCTCCTAGAGCAAAACGGGCCCGGATTTGGGATCACACCGTTTTTCGCCCCTATCTTTGGAAATATCATAGCTAGGACAATTTGGCTGGCGCCATTGGATTCTTGAGACGATTTCCGATTTTTCTAGGGGTCCGGGAATTTTCGAAAGTCGATTTTTTTAGTTTTTCGCGTTTTTCTCGGCTCCTGGGCCTCCTAGAGCAAAACGGGCCCGGATTTGTGCTCATACCGTTTTTCGCCCATATCTTTGGAAATATCATAGCTAGGACAATTTGGCTGGCGCCATTGGATTCGTGAGACGATTTCCGATTTTTCTAGGGGTCCGGGAATTTTCTAAAGTCGATTTTTTTTATTTTTCGCGTTTTTCTCGGCTCCTGGGCCTCCTAGAGCAAAACGGGCCCGGATTTGGGATCACACCGTTTTTCGCCCCTATCTTTGGAAATATCATAGCTAGGACAATTTGGCTGGCGCCATTGGATTCGTGAGACGATTTCCGATTTTTCTAGCGGTCCGGGAATTTTCTACAGTCGATTTTTTTAGTTTTTCGCGTTTTTCTCGGCTCCTGGGCCTACTAGAGCAAAACGGGCCCGGATTTGTGCTCATACCGTTTTTCGCCCATATCTTTGGAAATATCATAGCTAGGACAATTTGGCTGGCGCCATTGGATTCGTGAGACGATTTCCGATTTTTCTAGGGGTCCGGGAATTTTCTAAAGTCGATTTTTTTAGTTTTTCGCGGTTTTCTCGGCCCCTGGGCCTCCTAGAGCAAAACGGTTCCGGATTTGGGATCACACCGTTTTTCGCCCATATCTTTGGAAATATCATAGCTAGGACAATTTGGCTGGCGCCATTGGATTCGTGAGACGATTTCCGATTTTTCTAGGGGTCCGGGAATTTTCTAAAGTCGATTTTTTTAGTTTTTCGCGTTTTTCTCGGCTCCTGGGCCTCCTAGAGCAAAACGGGCCCGGATTTGTGCTCATACCGTTTTTCGCCCATATCTTTGGAAATATCATAGCTAGGACAATTTGGCTGGCGCCATTGGATTCGTGAGACGATTTCCGATTTTTCTAGGGGTCCGGGAATTTTCTAAAGTCGATTTTTTAGTTTTTCGCGTTTTTCTCGGCTCCTGGGCCTCCTAGAGCAAAACGGGCCCGGATTTATATCACACGTGAGTGTTCGCCCATATCTTTGGAAATATCATAGCTAGGACAATTTGGCTGGCGCCATTGGATTCGTGAGACGATTTCCGATTTTTCTAGGGGTCCGGAAATTTTCTCAAGTCGATTTTTTTAGTTTTTCGCGTTTTTCTCGGCTCTTGGGCCTCCTAGAGCAAAACGGGCCCGGATTTGTGCTCATACCGTTTTTCGCCCATATCTTTGGAAGTATCATAGCTAGGACAATTTGGCTGGCGCCATTGGATTCTTGAGACGATTTCCGATTTTTCTAGGGGTCCGGGAATTTTCTAAAGTCGATTTTTTTAGTTTTTCGCGGTTTTCTCGGCCCCTGGGCCTCCTAGAGCAAAACGGGTGCGGATTTGGGATCACACCGTTTTTCGCCCAAATCTTTGGAAATATCATAGCTAGGACAATTTGGCTGGCGCCATTGGATTCATGAGACGATTTCCGATTTTTCTAGGGGTCCGGGAATTCTCTAAAGTCGATTTTTTTAGTTTTTCGCGTTTTTCTCGGCTCCTGGGTCTCTTAGAGCAAAACGGGCCCGGATTTGGGCCGGGATACCGTTTTTCGCCCATATCTTTGGAAATATCATAGCTAGGACAATTTGGCTGGCGCCATTGGATTCGTGAGACGATTTCCGATTTTTCTAGGGGTCCGGGAATTTTCTAAAGTCGATTTTTTTAGTTTTTCGCGTTTTTCTCGGCTCCTGGGCCTCCTAGAGCAAAACGGGCCCGGATTTGTGCTCATACCGTTTTTCGCCCATATCTTTGGAAATATCATAGCTAGGACAATTTGGCTGGCGCCATTGGATTCGTGAGACGATTTCCGATTTTTCTAGGGGTCCGGGAATTTTCTAAAGTCGATTTTTTTAGTTTTTTGCGTTTTTCTCGGCTCCTGGGCCTCCTAGAGCAAAACGGGCCCGGATTTGGGATCACACCGTTTTTCGCCCAAATCTTTGGAAATATCATAGCTAGGACAATTTGGCTGGCGCCATTGGATTCGTGAGACGATTTCCGATTTTTCTAGGGGTCCGGGAATTTTCTAAAGTCGATTTTTTTAGGTTTTCGCGTTTTTCTCGGCGCCTGGGTCTCTTAGAGCAAAACGGGCCCGGATTTGGGCCGGGATACCGTTTTTCGCCCATATCTTTGGAAATATCATAGCTAGGACAATTTGGCTGGCGCCATTGGATTCGTGAGACGATTTCCGATTTTTCTAGGGGTCCGGGAATTTTCTAAAGTCGATTTTTTTATTTTTCGCGTTTTTCTCGGCTCCTGGGCCTCCTAGAGCAAAACGGGCCCGGATTTGGGATCACACCGTTTTTCGCCCCTATCTTTGGAAATATCATAGCTAGGACAATTTGGCTGGCGCCATTGGATTCTTGAGACGATTTCCGATTTTTCTAGGGGTCCGGGAATTTTCGAAAGTCGATTTTTTTAGTTTTTCGCGTTTTTCTCGGCTCCTGGGCCTCCTAGAGCAAAACGGGCCCGGATTTGTGCTCATACCGTTTTTCGCCCATATCTTTGGAAATATCATAGCTAGGACAATTTGGCTGGCGCCATTGGATTCGTGAGACGATTTCCGATTTTTCTAGGGGTCCGGGAATTTTCTAAAGTCGATTTTTTTTATTTTTCGCGTTTTTCTCGGCTCCTGGGCCTCCTAGAGCAAAACGGGCCCGGATTTGGGATCACACCGTTTTTCGCCCCTATCTTTGGAAATATCATAGCTAGGACAATTTGGCTGGCGCCATTGGATTCGTGAGACGATTTCCGATTTTTCTAGCGGTCCGGGAATTTTCTACAGTCGATTTTTTTAGTTTTTCGCGTTTTTCTCGGCTCCTGGGCCTACTAGAGCAAAACGGGCCCGGATTTGTGCTCATACCGTTTTTCGCCCATATCTTTGGAAATATCATAGCTAGGACAATTTGGCTGGCGCCATTGGATTCGTGAGACGATTTCCGATTTTTCTAGGGGTCCGGGAATTTTCTAAAGTCGATTTTTTTAGTTTTTCGCGGTTTTCTCGGCCCCTGGGCCTCCTAGAGCAAAACGGTTCCGGATTTGGGATCACACCGTTTTTCGCCCATATCTTTGGAAATATCATAGCTAGGACAATTTGGCTGGCGCCATTGGATTCGTGAGACGATTTCCGATTTTTCTAGGGGTCCGGGAATTTTCTAAAGTCGATTTTTTTAGTTTTTCGCGTTTTTCTCGGCTCCTGGGCCTCCTAGAGCAAAACGGGCCCGGATTTGTGCTCATACCGTTTTTCGCCCATATCTTTGGAAATATCATAGCTAGGACAATTTGGCTGGCGCCATTGGATTCGTGAGACGATTTCCGATTTTTCTAGGGGTCCGGGAATTTTCTAAAGTCGATTTTTTTAGTTTTTCGCGTTTTTCTCGGCTCCTGGGCCTCCTAGAGCAAAACGGGCCCGGATTTGTGCTCATACCGTTTTTCGCCCATATCTTTGGAAATATCATAGCTAGGACAATTTGGCTGGCGCCATTGGATTCGTGAGACGATTTCCGATTTTTCTAGGGGTCCGGGAATTTTCTAAAGTCGATTTTTTTAGTTTTTCGCGTTTTTCTCGGCTCCTGGGCCTCCTAGAGCAAAACGGGCCCGGATTTGGGATCACACCGTTTTTCGCCCATATCTTTGGAAATATCATAGCTAGGACAATTTGGCTGGCGCCATTGGATTCGTGAGACGATTTCCGATTTTTCTAGGGGTCCGGGAATTTTCTAAAGTCGATTTTTTTAGTTTTTCGCGTTTTTCTCAGCTCCTGGGCCTCCTAGAGCAAAACGGGCCCGGATTTGTGCCCATACCGTTTTTCGCCCATATCTTTGGAAATATCATAGCTAGGACAATTTGCCTGACGCCATTGGATTCGTGAGACGATTTCCGATTTTTCTAGGGGTCCGGGAATTTTCTAAAGTCGATTTTTTTTATTTTTCGCGTTTTTCTCGGCTCCTGGGCCTCCTAGAGCAAAACGGGCCCGGATTTGTGCTCATACCGTTTTTCGCCCATATCTTTGGAAGTATCATAGCTAGGACAATTTGGCTGGCGCCATTGGATTCGTGAGACGATTTCCGATTTTTCTAGGGGTCCGGGAATTTTCTAAAGTCGATTTTTTTAGGTTTTCGCGTTTTTCTCGGCGCCTGGGTCTCTTAGAGCAAAACGGGCCCGGATTTGGGCCGGGATACCGTTTTTCGCCCATATCTTTGGAAATATCATAGCTAGGACAATTTGGCTGGCGCCATTGGATTCGTGAGACGATTTCCGATTTTTCTAGGGGTCCGGGAATTTTCTAACGTCGATTTTTTTTATTTTTCGCGTTTTTCTCGGCTCCTGGGCCTCCTAGAGCAAAACGGGCCCGGATTTGTGCTCATACCGTTTTTCGCCCATATCTTTGGAAATATCATAGCTAGGACAATTTGGCTGGCGCCATTGGATTCGTGAGACGATTTCCGATTTTTCTAGGGGTCCGGGAATTTTCTAAAGTCGATTTTTTTAGTTTTTCGCGTTTTTCTCAGCTCCTGGGCCTCCTAGAGCAAAACGGGCCCGGATTTGTGCCCATACCGTTTTTCGCCCATATCTTTGGAAATATCATAGCTAGGACAATTTGCCTGACGCCATTGGATTCGTGAGACGATTTCCGATTTTTCTAGGGGTCCGGAAATTTTCGGAAGTCGATTTTTTTAGTTTTTCGCGTTTTTCTCGGCTCCTGGGCCTCCTAGAGCAAAACGGTTCCGGATTTGGGATCACACCGTTTTTCGCCCATATCTTTGGAAATATCATAGCTAGGACAATTTGGCTGGCGCCATTGGATTCGTGAGACGATTTCCGATTTTTCTAGGGGTCCGGGAATTTTCTAAAGTCGATTTTTTTAGTTTTTCGCGTTTTTCTCGGCTCCTGGGCCTCCTAGAGCAAAACGGGCCCGGATTTGTGCTCATACCGTTTTTCGCCCATATCTTTGGAAATATCATAGCTAGGACAATTTGGCTGGCGCCATTGGATTCGTGAGACGATTTCCGATTTTTCTAGGGGTCCGGGAATTTTCTAAAGTCGATTTTTTTAGGTTTTCGCGTTTTTCTCGGCGCCTGGGTCTCTTAGAGCAAAACGGGCCCGGATTTGGGCCGGGATACCGTTTTTCGCCCATATCTTTGGAAATATCATAGCTAGGACAATTTGGCTGGCGCCATTGGATTCTTGAGACGATTTCCGATTTTTCTAGGGGTCCGGGAATTTTCGAAAGTCGATTTTTTTAGTTTTTCGCGTTTTTCTCGGCTCCTGGGCCTCCTAGAGCAAAACGGGCCCGGATTTGTGCTCATACCGTTTTTCGCCCATATCTTTGGAAATATCATAGCTAGGACAATTTGGCTGGCGCCATTGGATTCGTGAGACGATTTCCGATTTTTCTAGGGGTCCGGGAATTTTCTAAAAGAGATTTTTTTTATTTTTCGCGTTTTTCTCGGCTCCTGGGCCTCCTAGAGCAAAACGGGCCCGGATTTGTGCTCATACCGTTTTTCGCCCATATCTTTGGAAATATCATAGCTAGGACAATTTGGCTGGCGCCATTGGATTCTTGAGACGATTTCCGATTTTTCTAGGGGTCCGGGAATTTTCGAAAGACAATTTTTTTAGTTTTTCGCGTTTTTCTCGGCTCCTGGGCCTCCTAGAGCAAAACGGGCCCGGATTTGTGCTCATACCGTTTTTCGCCCATATCTTTGGAAATATCATAGCTAGGACAATTTGGCTGGCGCCATTGGATTCGTGAGACGATTTCCGATTTTTCTAGGGGTCCGGGAATTTTCTAAAGTCGATTTTTTTAGTTTTTCGCGTTTTTCTCAGCTCCTGGGCCTCCTAGAGCAAAACGGGCCCGGATTTGTGCCCATACCGTTTTTCGCCCATATCTTTGGAAATATCATAGCTAGGACAATTTGCCTGACGCCATTGGATTCGTGAGACGATTTCCGATTTTTCTAGGGGTCCGGAAATTTTCGGAAGTCGATTTTTTTAGTTTTTCGCGTTTTTCTCGGCTCCTGGGCCTCCTAGAGCAAAACGGTTCCGGATTTGGGATCACACCGTTTTTCGCCCATATCTTTGGAAATATCATAGCTAGGACAATTTGGCTGGCGCCATTGGATTCGTGAGACGATTTCCGATTTTTCTAGGGGTCCGGGAATTTTCTAAAGTCGATTTTTTTAGTTTTTCGCGTTTTTCTCGGCTCCTGGGCCTCCTAGAGCAAAACGGGCCCGGATTTGTGCTCATACCGTTTTTCGCCCATATCTTTGGAAATATCATAGCTAGGACAATTTGGCTGGCGCCATTGGATTCGTGAGACGATTTCCGATTTTTCTAGGGGTCCGGGAATTTTCTAAAGTCGATTTTTTTAGGTTTTCGCGTTTTTCTCGGCGCCTGGGTCTCTTAGAGCAAAACGGGCCCGGATTTGGGCCGGGATACCGTTTTTCGCCCATATCTTTGGAAATATCATAGCTAGGACAATTTGGCTGGCGCCATTGGATTCTTGAGACGATTTCCGATTTTTCTAGGGGTCCGGGAATTTTCGAAAGTCGATTTTTTTAGTTTTTCGCGTTTTTCTCGGCTCCTGGGCCTCCTAGAGCAAAACGGGCCCGGATTTGTGCTCATACCGTTTTTCGCCCATATCTTTGGAAATATCATAGCTAGGACAATTTGGCTGGCGCCATTGGATTCGTGAGACGATTTCCGATTTTTCTAGGGGTCCGGGAATTTTCTAAAAGAGATTTTTTTTATTTTTCGCGTTTTTCTCGGCTCCTGGGCCTCCTAGAGCAAAACGGGCCCGGATTTGTGCTCATACCGTTTTTCGCCCATATCTTTGGAAATATCATAGCTAGGACAATTTGGCTGGCGCCATTGGATTCTTGAGACGATTTCCGATTTTTCTAGGGGTCCGGGAATTTTCGAAAGACAATTTTTTTAGTTTTTCGCGTTTTTCTCGGCTCCTGGGCCTCCTAGAGCAAAACGGGCCCGGATTTGTGCTCATACCGTTTTTCGCCCATATCTTTGGAAATATCATAGCTAGGACAATTTGGCTGGCGCCATTGGATTCGTGAGACGATTTCCGATTTTTCTAGGGGTCCGGGAATTTTCTAAAGTCGATTTTTTTTATTTTTCGCGTTTTTCTCGGCTCCTGGGCCTCCTAGAGCAAAACGGGCCCGGATTTGGGATCACACCGTTTTTCGCCCCTATCTTTGGAAATATCATAGCTAGGACAATTTGGCTGGCGCCATTGGATTCGTGAGACGATTTCCGATTTTTCTAGCGGTCCGGGAATTTTCTACAGTCGATTTTTTTAGTTTTTCGCGTTTTTCTCGGCTCCTGGGCCTCCTAGAGCAAAACGGGCCCGGATTTGTGCTCATACCGTTTTTCGCCCATATCTTTGGAAATATCATAGCTAGGACAATTTGGCTGGCGCCATTGGATTCGTGAGACGATTTCCGATTTTTCTAGGGGTCCGGGAATTTTCTAAAGTCGATTTTTTTAGTTTTTCGCGGTTTTCTCGGCCCCTGGGCCTCCTAGAGCAAAACGGTTCCGGATTAGGGATCACACCGTTTTTCGCCCATATCTTTGGAAATATCATAGCTAGGACAATTTGGCTGGCGCCATTGGATTCGTGAGACGATTTCCGATTTTTCTAGGGGTCCGGGAATTTTCTAAAGTCGATTTTTTTAGTTTTTCGCGTTTTTCTCGGCTCCTGGGCCTCCTAGAGCAAAACGGGCCCGGATTTGTGCTCATACCGTTTTTCGCCCATATCTTTGGAAATATCATAGCTAGGACAATTTGGCTGGCGCCATTGGATTCGTGAGACGATTTCCGATTTTTCTAGGGGTCCGGGAATTTTCTAAAGTCGATTTTTTTAGTTTTTCGCGTTTTTCTCGGCTCCTGGGCCTCCTAGAGCAAAACGGGCCCGGATTTGTGCTCATACCGTTTTTCGCCCATATCTTTGGAAATATCATAGCTAGGACAATTTGGCTGGCGCCATTGGATTCGTGAGACGATTTGCGATTTTTCTAGGGGTCCGGGAATTTTCTAAAGTCGATTTTTTTAGTTTTTCGCGTTTTTCTCGGCTCCTGGGCCTCCTAGAGCAAAACGGGCCCGGATTTGGGATCACACCGTTTTTCGCCCATATCTTTGGAAATATCATAGCTAGGACAATTTGGCTGGCGCCATTGGATTCGTGAGAGGATTTCCGATTTTTCTAGGGGTCCGGGAATTTTCTAAAGTCGATTTTTTTAGTTTTTCGCGTTTTTCTCAGCTCCTGGGCCTCCTAGAGCAAAACGGGCCCGGATTTGTGCCCATACCGTTTTTCGCCCATATCTTTGGAAATATCATAGCTAGGACAATTTGGCTGGCGCCATTGGATTCGTGAGACGATTTCCGATTTTTCTAGGGGTCCGGGAATTTTCTAAAGTCGATTTTTTTTATTTTTCGCGTTTTTCTCGGCTCCTGGGCCTCCTAGAGCAAAACGGGCCCGGATTTGTGCTCATACCGTTTTTCGCCCATATCTTTGGAAGTATCATAGCTAGGACAATTTGGCTGGCGCCATTGGATTCGTGAGACGATTTCCGATTTTTCTAGGGGTCCGGGAATTTTCTAAAGTCGATTTTTTTTATTTTTCGCGTTTTTCTCGGCTCCTGGGCCTCCTAGAGCAAAACGGGCCCGGATTTGTGCTCATACCGTTTTTCGCCCATATCTTTGGAAGTATCATAGCTAGGACAATTTGGCTGGCGCCATTGGATTCGTGAGACGATTTCCGATTTTTCTAGGGGTCCGGGAATTTTCTAAAGTCGATTTTTTTAGGTTTTCGCGTTTTTCTCGGCGCCTGGGTCTCTTAGAGCAAAACGGGCCCGGATTTGGGCCGGGATACCGTTTTTCGCCCATATCTTTGGAAATATCATAGCTAGGACAATTTGGCTGGCGCCATTGGATTCGTGAGACGATTTCCGATTTTTCTAGGGGTCCGGGAATTTTCTAAAGTCGATTTTTTTTATTTTTCGCGTTTTTCTCGGCTCCTGGGCCTCCTAGAGCAAAACGGGCCCGGATTTGTGCTCATACCGTTTTTCGCCCATATCTTTGGAAATATCATAGCTAGGACAATTTGGCTGGCGCCATTGGATTCGTGAGACGATTTCCGATTTTTCTAGGGGTCCGGGAATTTTCTAAAGTCGATTTTTTTAGTTTTTCGCGTTTTTCTCAGCTCCTGGGCCTCCTAGAGCAAAACGGGCCCGGATTTGTGCCCATACCGTTTTTCGCCCATATCTTTGGAAATATCATAGCTAGGACAATTTGCCTGACGCCATTGGATTCGTGAGACGATTTCCGATTTTTCTAGGGGTCCGGGAATTTTCTAAAGTCGATTTTTTTAGTTTTTCGCGGTTTTCTCGGCCCCTGGGCCTCCTAGAGCAAAACGGGTCCGGATTTGGGATCACACCGTTTTTCGCCCAAATCTTTGGAAATATCATAGCTAGGACAATTTGGCTGGCGCCATTGGATTCGTGAGACGATTTCCGATTCTTCTAGGGGTCCGGGAATTTTCTAAAGTCGATTTTTTTTATTTTTCGCGTTTTTCTCGGCTCCTGGGCCTCCTAGAGCAAAACGGGCCCGGATTTGTGCTCATACCGTTTTTCGCCCATATCTTTGGAAGTATCATAGCTAGGACAATTTGGCTGGCGCCATTGGATTCGTGAGACGATTTCCGATTTTTCTAGGGGTCCGGGAATTTTCTAAAGTCGATTTTTTTAGTTTTTCGCGTTTTTCTCGGCTCCTGGGCCTCCTAGAGCAAAACGGGCCCGGATTTGTGCTCATACCGTTTTTCGCCCATATCTTTGGAAATATCATAGCTAGGACAATTTGGCTGGCGCCATTGGATTCGTGAGACGATTTCCGATTTTTCTAGGGGTCCGGGAATTTTCTAAAGTCGATTTTTTTAGTTTTTCGCGTTTTTCTCGGCTCCTGGGCCTCCTAGAGCAAAACGGGCCCGGATTTGTGCTCATACCGTTTTTCGCCCATATCTTTGGAAATATCATAGCTAGGACAATTTGGCTGGCGCCATTGGATTCGTGAGACGATTTCCGATTTTTCTAGGGGTCCGGGAATTTTCTAAAGTCGATTTTTTTAGGTTTTCGCGTTTTTCTCGGCGCCTGGGTCTCTTAGAGCAAAACGGGCCCGGATTTGGGCCGGGATACCGTTTTTCGCCCATATCTTTGGAAATATCATAGCTAGGACAATTTGGCTGGCGCCATTGGATTCGTGAGACGATTTCCGATTTTTCTAGGGGTCCGGGAATTTTCTAAAGTCGATTTTTTTTATTTTTCGCGTTTTTCTCGGCTCCTGGGCCTCCTAGAGCAAAACGGGCCCGGATTTGGGATCACACCGTTTTTCGCCCCTATCTTTGGAAATATCATAGCTAGGACAATTTGGCTGGCGCCATTGGATTCTTGAGACGATTTCCGATTTTTCTAGGGGTCCGGGAATTTTCGAAAGTCGATTTTTTTAGTTTTTCGCGTTTTTCTCGGCTCCTGGGCCTCCTAGAGCAAAACGGGCCCGGATTTGTGCTCATACCGTTTTTCGCCCATATCTTTGGAAATATCATAGCTAGGACAATTTGGCTGGCGCCATTGGATTCGTGAGACGATTTCCGATTTTTCTAGGGGTCCGGGAATTTTCTAAAGTCGATTTTTTTTATTTTTCGCGTTTTTCTCGGCTCCTGGGCCTCCTAGAGCAAAACGGGCCCGGATTTGGGATCACACCGTTTTTCGCCCCTATCTTTGGAAATATCATAGCTAGGACAATTTGGCTGGCGCCATTGGATTCGTGAGACGATTTCCGATTTTTCTAGCGGTCCGGGAATTTTCTACAGTCGATTTTTTTAGTTTTTCGCGTTTTTCTCGGCTCCTGGGCCTCCTAGAGCAAAACGGGCCCGGATTTGTGCTCATACCGTTTTTCGCCCATATCTTTGGAAATATCATAGCTAGGACAATTTGGCTGGCGCCATTGGATTCGTGAGACGATTTCCGATTTTTCTAGGGGTCCGGGAATTTTCTAAAGTCGATTTTTTTAGTTTTTCGCGGTTTTCTCGGCCCCTGGGCCTCCTAGAGCAAAACGGTTCCGGATTTGGGATCACACCGTTTTTCGCCCATATCTTTGGAAATATCATAGCTAGGACAATTTGGCTGGCGCCATTGGATTCGTGAGACGATTTCCGATTTTTCTAGGGGTCCGGGAATTTTCTAAAGTCGATTTTTTTAGTTTTTCGCGTTTTTCTCGGCTCCTGGGCCTCCTAGAGCAAAACGGGCCCGGATTTGTGCTCATACCGTTTTTCGCCCATATCTTTGGAAATATCATAGCTAGGACAATTTGGCTGGCGCCATTGGATTCGTGAGACGATTTCCGATTTTTCTAGGGGTCCGGGAATTTTCTAAAGTCGATTTTTTTAGTTTTTCGCGTTTTTCTCGGCTCCTGGGCCTCCTAGAGCAAAACGGGCCCGGATTTGTGCTCATACCGTTTTTCGCCCATATCTTTGGAAATATCATAGCTAGGACAATTTGGCTGGCGCCATTGGATTCGTGAGACGATTTCCGATTTTTCTAGGGGTCCGGGAATGAATTTTCTAAAGTCGATTTTTTTTATTTTTCGCGTTTTTCTCGGCTCCTGGGCCTCCTAGAGCAAAACGGGCCCGGATTTGGGATCACACCGTTTTTCGCCCCTATCTTTGGAAATATCATAGCTAGGACAATTTGGCTGGCGCCATTGGATTCGTGAGACGATTTCCGATTTTTCTAGGGGTCCGGGAATTTTCTAAAGTCGATTTTTTTAGTTTTTCGCGGTTTTCTCGGCCCCTGGGCCTCCTAGAGCAAAACGGGTCCGGATTTGGGATCACACCGTTTTTCGCCCAAATCTTTGGAAATATCATAGCTAGGACAATTTGGCTGGCGCCATTGGATTCGTGAGACGATTTCCGATTTTTCTAGGGGTCCGGGAATTTTCTAAAGTCGATTTTTTTAGTTTTTCGCGTTTTTCTCGGCTCCTGGGCCTCCTAGAGCAAAACGGGCCCGGATTTGTGCTCATACGGTTTTTCGCCCATATCTTTGGAAATATCATAGCTAGGACAATTTGGCTGGCGCCATTGGATTCGTGAGACGATTTCCGATTTTTCTAGGGGTCCGGGAATTTTCTAAAGTCGATTGTTTTAGTTTTTCGCGTTTTTCTCGGCTCCTGGGCCTCCTAGAGCAAAACGGGCCCGGATTTGTGCTCATACCGTTTTTCGCCCATATCTTTGGAAATATCATAGCTAGGACAATTTGGCTGGCGCCATTGGATTCGTGAGACGATTTCCGATTTTTCTAGGGGTCCGGGAATTTTCTAAAGTCGATTTTTTTAGTTTTTCGCGTTTTTCTCGGCTCCTGGGCCTCCTAGAGCAAAACGGGCCCGGATTTGCGCTCATACCGTTTTTCGCCCATATCTTTGGAAATATCATAGCTAGGACAATTTGGCTGGCGCCATTGGATTCGTGAGACGATTTCCGATTTTTCTAGGGGTCCGGGAATTTTCTAAAGTCGATTTTTTTAGGTTTTCGCGTTTTTCTCGGCGCCTGGGTCTCTTAGAGCAAAACGGGCCCGGATTTGTGCCGGGATACCGTTTTTCGCCCATATCTTTGGAAATATCATAGCTAGGACAATTTGGCTGGCGCCATTGGATTCGTGAGACGATTTCCGATTTTTCTAGGGGTCCGGGAATTTTCTAAAGTCGATTTTTTTAGTTTTTCGCGTTTTTCTCGGCTCCTGGGCCTCCTAGAGCAAAACGGGACCGGATTTGGGCCGGGATATCGTTTTTCGCCCATATCTTTGGAAATATCATAGCTAGGACAATTTGGCTGGCGCCATTGGATTCGTGAGACGATTTCCGATTTTTCTAGGGGTCCGGGAATTTTCTAAAGTCGATTTTTTTAGTTTTTCGCGGTTTTCTCGGCCCCTGGGCCTCCTAGAGCAAAACGGGTCCGGATTTGGGATCACACCGTTTTTCGCCCAAATCTTTGGAAATATCATAGCTAGGACAATTTGGCTGGCGCCATTGGATTCGTGAGACGATTTCCGATTTTTCTAGGGGTCCGGGAATTTTCTAAAGTCGATTTTTTTAGTTTTTCGCGTTTTTCTCGGCTCCTGGGCCTCCTAGAGCAAAACGGGCCCGGATTTGTGCTCATACCGTTTTTCGCCCATATCTTTGGAAATATCATAGCTAGGACAATTTGGCTGGCGCCATTGGATTCGTGAGACGATTTCCGATTTTTCTAGGGGTCCGGGAATTTTCTAAAGTCGATTTTTTTAGTTTTTCGCGTTTTTCTCGGCTCCTGGGCCTCCTAGAGCAAAACGGGCCCGGATTTGGGATCACACCGTTTTTCGCCCATATCTTTGGAAATATCATAGCTAGGACAATTTGGCTGGCGCCATTGGATTCGTGAGACGATTTCCGATTTTTCTAGGGGTCCGGGAATTTTCTAAAGTCGATTTTTTTAGTTTTTCGCGTTTTTCTCGGCTCCTGGGCCTCCTAGAGCAAAACGGGCCCGGATTTGTGCTCATACCGTTTTTCGCCCATATCTTTGGAAATATCATAGCTAGGACAATTTGGCTGGCGCCATTGGATTCGTGAGACGATTTCCGATTTTTCTAGGGGTCCGGGAATTTTCTAAAGTCGATTTTTTTAGTTTTTCGCGTTTTTCTCGGCTCCTGGGCCTCCTAGAGCAAAACGGGCCCGGATTTGGGATCACACCGTTTTTCGCCCATATCTTTGGAAATATCATAGCTAGGACAATTTGGCTGGCGCCATTGGATTCGTGAGACGATTTCCGATTTTTCTAGGGGTCCGGGAATTTTCTAAAGTCGATTTTTTTAGTTTTTCGCGTTTTTCTCGGCTCCTGGGCCTCCTAGAGCAAAACGGGCCCGGATTTGTGCTCATACCGTTTTTCGCCCATATCTTTGGAAATATCATAGCTAGGACAATTTGGCTGGCGCCATTGGATTCGTGAGACGATTTCCGATTTTTCTAGGGGTCCGGGAATTTTCTAAAGTCGATTTTTTTAGTTTTTCGCGGTTTTCTCGTCCCGTGGGCGTCCTAGAGCAAAACGGGTCCGGATTTGGGATCACACCGTTTTTCGCCCAAATCTTTGGAAATATCATAGCTAGGACAATTTGGCTGGCGCCATTGGATTCGTGAGACGATTTCCGATTTTTCTAGGGGTCCGGGAATTTTCTAAAGTCGATTTTTTTAGTTTTTTGCGTTTTTCTCGGCTCCTGGGCCTCCTAGAGCAAAACGGGCCCGGATTTGGGATCACACCGTTTTTCGCCCATATCTTTGGAAATATCATAGCTAGGACAATTTGGCTGGCGCCATTGGATTCGCGAGACGATTTCCGATTTTTCTAGGGGTCCGGGAATTTTCTAAAGTCGATTTTTTTAGTTTTTTGCGTTTTTCTCGGCTCCTGGGCCTCCTAGAGCAAAACGGGCCCGGATTTGGGATCACACCGTTTTTCGCCCATATCTTTGGAAATATCATAGCTAGGACAATTTGGCTGGCGCCATTGGATTCGTGAGACGATTTCCGATTTTTCTAGGGGTCCGGGAATTTTCTAAAGTCGATTGTTTTAGTTTTTCGCGTTTTTCTCGGCTCCTGGGCCTCCTAGAGCAAAACGGGCCCGGATTTGTGCTCATACCGTTTTTCGCCCATATCTTTGGAAATATCATAGCTAGGACAATTTGGCTGGCGCCATTGGATTCGTGAGACGATTTCCGATTTTTCTAGGGGTCCGGGGATTTTCTAAAGTCGATTTTTTTAGTTTTTCGCGTTTTTCTCGGCTCCTGGGCCTCCTAGAGCAAAACGGGCCCGGATTTGGGATCACACCGTTTTTCGCCCATATCTTTGGAAATATCATAGCTAGGACAATTTGGCTGGCGCCATTGGATTCGTGAGACGATTTCCGATTTTTCTAGGGGTCCGGGAATTTTCTAAAGTCGATTTTTTTAGTTTTTCGCGTTTTTCTCGGCTCCTGGGCCTCCTAGAGCAAAACGGGCCCGGATTTGCGCTCATACCGTTTTTCGCCCATATCTTTGGAAATATCATAGCTAGGACAATTTGGCTGGCGCCATTGGATTCGTGAGACGATTTCCGATTTTTCTAGGGGTCCGGGAATTTTCTAAAGTCGATTTTTTTAGGTTTTCGCGTTTTTCTCGGCGCCTGGGTCTCTTAGAGCAAAACGGGCCCGGATTTGGGCCGGGATACCGTTTTTCGCCCATATCTTTGGAAATATCATAGCTAGGACAATTTGGCTGGCGCCATTGGATTCGTGAGACGATTTCCGATTTTTCTAGGGGTCCGGGAATTTTCTAAAGTCGATTTTTTTTATTTTTCGCGTTTTTCTCGGCTCCTGGGCCTCCTAGAGCAAAACGGGCCCGGATTTGGGATCACACCGTTTTTCGCCCCTATCTTTGGAAATATCATAGCTAGGACAATTTGGCTGGCGCCATTGGATTCGTGAGACGATTTCCGATTTTTCTAGGGGTCCGGGAATTTTCTAAAGTCGATTTTTTTAGTTTTTCGCGGTTTTCTCGGCCCCTGGACCTCCTAGAGCAAAACGGGTCCGGATTTGGGATCACACCGTTTTTCGCCCAAATCTTTGGAAATATCATAGCTAGGACAATTTGGCTGGCGCCATTGGATTCGTGAGACGATTTCCGATTTTTCTAGGGGTCCGGGAATTTTCTAAAGTCGATTTTTTTAGTTTTTCGCGTTTTTCTCGGCTCCTGGGCCTCCTAGAGCAAAACGGGCCCGGATTTGTGCTCATACCGTTTTTCGCCCATATCTTTGGAAATATCATAGCTAGGACAATTTGGCTGGCGCCATTGGATTCGTGAGACGATTTCCGATTTTTCTAGGGGTCCGGGAATTTTCTAAAGTCGATTGTTTTAGTTTTTCGCGTTTTTCTCGGCTCCTGGGCCTCCTAGAGCAAAACGGGCCCGGATTTGTGCTCATACCGTTTTTCGCCCATATCTTTGGAAATATCATAGCTAGGACAATTTGGCTGGCGCCATTGGATTCGTGAGACGATTTCCGATTTTTCTAGGGGTCCGGGAATTTTCTAAAGTCGATTTTTTTAGTTTTTCGCGTTTTTCTCGGCTCCTGGGCCTCCTAGAGCAAAACGGGCCCGGATTTGCGCTCATACCGTTTTTCGCCCATATCTTTGGAAATATCATAGCTAGGACAATTTGGCTGGCGCCATTGGATTCGTGAGACGATTTCCGATTTTTCTAGGGGTCCGGGAATTTTCTAAAGTCGATTTTTTTAGGTTTTCGCGTTTTTCTCGGCGCCTGGGTCTCTTAGAGCAAAACGGGCCCGGATTTGTGCCGGGATACCGTTTTTCGCCCATATCTTTGGAAATATCATAGCTAGGACAATTTGGCTGGCGCCATTGGATTCGTGAGACGATTTCCGATTTTTCTAGGGGTCCGGGAATTTTCTAAAGTCGATTTTTTTAGTTTTTCGCGTTTTTCTCGGCTCCTGGGCCTCCTAGAGCAAAACGGGACCGGATTTGGGCCGGGATACCGTTTTTCGCCCAAATCTTTGGAAATATCATAGCTAGGACAATTTGGCTGGCGCCATTGGATTCGTGAGACGATTTCCGATTTTTCTAGGGGTCCGGGAATTTTCTAAAGTCGATTTTTTTAGTTTTTCGCGTTTTTCTCGGCTCCTGGGCCTCCTAGAGCAAAACGGGCCCGGATTTGTGCTCATACCGTTTTTCGCCCATATCTTTGGAAATATCATAGCTAGGACAATTTGGCTGGCGCCATTGGATTCGTGAGACGATTTCCGATTTTTCTAGGGGTCCGGGAATTTTCTAAAGTCGATTTTTTTAGTTTTTCGCGTTTTTCTCGGCTCCTGGGCCTCCTAGAGCAAAACGGGCCCGGATTTGGGATCACACCGTTTTTCGCCCATATCTTTGGAAATATCATAGCTAGGACAATTTGGCTGGCGCCATTGGATTCGTGAGACGATTTCCGATTTTTCTAGGGGTCCGGGAATTTTCTAAAGTCGATTTTTTTAGTTTTTCGCGTTTTTCTCGGCTCCTGGGCCTCCTAGAGCAAAACGGGCCCGGATTTGTGCTCATACCGTTTTTCGCCCATATCTTTGGAAATATCATAGCTAGGACAATTTGGCTGGCGCCATTGGATTCGTGAGACGATTTCCGATTTTTCTAGGGGTCCGGGAATTTTCTAAAGTCGATTTTTTTAGTTTTTCGCGTTTTTCTCGGCTCCTGGGCCTCCTAGAGCAAAACGGGCCCGGATTTGGGATCACACCGTTTTTCGCCCATATCTTTGGAAATATCATAGCTAGGACAATTTGGCTGGCGCCATTGGATTCGTGAGACGATTTCCGATTTTTCTAGGGGTCCGGGAATTTTCTAAAGTCGATTTTTTTAGTTTTTCGCGTTTTTCTCGGCTCCTGGGCCTCCTAGAGCAAAACGGGCCCGGATTTGTGCTCATACCGTTTTTCGCCCATATCTTTGGAAATATCATAGCTAGGACAATTTGGCTGGCGCCATTGGATTCGTGAGACGATTTCCGATTTTTCTAGGGGTCCGGGAATTTTCTAAAGTCGATTTTTTTAGTTTTTCGCGTTTTTCTCGGTTCCTGGGCCTCCTAGAGCAAAACGGGCCCGGATTTGTGCCGGGATACCGTTTTTCGCCCATATCTTTGGAAATATCATAGCTAGGACAATTTGGCTGGCGCCATTGGATTCGTGAGACGATTTCCGATTTTTCTAGGGGTCCGGGAATTTTCTAAAGTCGATTTTTTTAGTTTTTCGCGTTTTTCTCGGCTCCTGGGCCTCCTAGAGCAAAACGGGACCGGATTTGGGCCGGGATACCGTTTTTCGACCATATCTTTGGAAATATCATAGCTAGGACAATTTGGCTGGCGCCATTGGATTCGTGAGACGATTTCCGATTTTTCTAGGGGTCCGGGAATTTTCTAAAGTCGATTTTTTTAGTTTTTCGCGTTTTTCTCGGCTCCTGGGCCTCCTAGAGCAAAACGGGCCCGGATTTGGGATCACACCGTTTTTCGCCCATATCTTTGGAAATATCATAGCTAGGACAATTTGGCTGGCGCCATTGGATTCGTGAGACGATTTCCGATTTTTCTAGGGGTCCGGGAATTTTCTAAAGTCGATTTTTTTAGTTTTTCGCGTTTTTCTCGGCTCCTGGGCCTCCTAGAGCAAAACGGGCCCGGATTTGTGCTCATACCGTTTTTCGCCCATATCTTTGGAAATATCATAGCTAGGACAATTTGGCTGGCGCCATTGGATTCGTGAGACGATTTCCGATTTTTCTAGGGGTCCGGGAATTTTCTAAAGTCGATTTTTTTAGTTTTTCGCGTTTTTCTCGGCTCCTGGGCCTCCTAGAGCAAAACGGGCCCGGATTTGGGATCACACCGTTTTTCGCCCATATCTTTGGAAATATCATAGCTAGGACAATTTGGCTGGCGCCATTGGATTCGTGAGACGATTTCCGATTTTTCTAGGGGTCCGGGAATTTTCTAAAGTCGATTTTTTTAGTTTTTCGCGTTTTTCTCGGCTCCTGGGCCTCCTAGAGCAAAACGGGCCCGGATTTGTGCTCATACCGTTTTTCGCCCATATCTTTGGAAATATCATAGCTAGGACAATTTGGCTGGCGCCATTGGATTCGTGAGACGATTTCCGATTTTTCTAGGGGTCCGGGAATTTTCTAAAGTCGATTTTTTTAGTTTTTCGCGGTTTTCTCGTCCCGTGGGCGTCCTAGAGCAAAACGGGTCCGGATTTGGGATCACACCGTTTTTCGCCCAAATCTTTGGAAATATCATAGCTAGGACAATTTGGCTGGCGCCATTGGATTCGTGAGACGATTTCCGATTTTTCTAGGGGTCCGGGAATTTTCTAAAGTCGATTTTTTTAGTTTTTCGCGTTTTTCTCGGCTCCTGGGCCTCCTAGAGCAAAACGGGCCCGGATTTGTGCTCATACCGTTTTTCGCCCATATCTTTGGAAATATCATAGCTAGGACAATTTGGCTGGCGCCATTGGATTCGTGAGACGATTTCCGATTTTTCTAGCGGTCCGGGAATTTTCTAAAGTCGATTTTTTTAGGTTTTCGCGTTTTTCTCGGCGCCTGGGTCTCTTAGAGCAAAACGGGCCCGGATTTGGGCCGGGATACCGTTTTTCGCCCATATCTTTGGAAATATCATAGCTAGGACAATTTGGCTGGCGCCATTGGATTCATGAGACGATTTCCGATTTTTCTAGGGGTCCGGGAATTTTCTAAAGTCGATTTTTTTAGTTTTTCGCGTTTTTCTCGGCTCCTGGGCCTCCTAGAGCAAAACGGGCCCGGATTTGTGCTCATACCGTTTTTCGCCCATATCTTTGGAAATATCATAGCTAGGACAATTTGGCTGGCGCCATTGGATTCGTGAGACGATTTCCGATTTTTCTAGGGGTCCGGGAATTTTCTAAAGTCGATTTTTTTTATTTTTCGCGTTTTTCTCGGCTCCTGGGCCTCCTAGAGCAAAACGGGCCCGGATTTGGGATCACACCGTTTTTCGCCCCTATCTTTGGAAATATCATAGCTAGG
Source organism: Diachasmimorpha longicaudata (assembly GCF_034640455.1). Taxonomy (NCBI): domain Eukaryota; kingdom Metazoa; phylum Arthropoda; class Insecta; order Hymenoptera; family Braconidae; genus Diachasmimorpha; species Diachasmimorpha longicaudata. Next base: position 2,754,939 of record NC_087226.1, on the reverse strand, counting down.
ACAATTTGGCTGGCGTCATTGGATTCGTGAGACGATTTCCGATTTTTCTAGCGGTCCGGGAATTTTCTACAGTCGATTTTTTTAGTTTTTCGCGTTTTTCTCGGCTCCTGGGCCTCCTAGAGCAAAACGGGCCCGGATTTGTGCTCATACCGTTTTTCGCCCATACCTTTGGAAATATCATAGCTAGGACAATTTGGCTGGCGCCATTGGATTCGCGAGACGATTTCCGATTTTTCTAGCGGTCCGGGAATTTTCTAAAGTCGATTTTTTTAGTTTTTCGCGGTTTTCTCGGCCCCTGGGCCTCCTAGCGCAAAACGGGTCCGGATTTGGGATCACACCGTTTTTCGCCCATATCTTTGGAAATATCATAGCTAGGACAATTTGGCTGGCGCCATTGGATTCGTGAGACGATTTCCGATTTTTCTAGGGGTCCGGGAATTTTCTAAAGTCGATTTTTTTTATTTTTCGCGTTTTTCTCGGCTCCTGGGCCTCCTAGAGCAAAACGGGCCCGGATTTGTGCTCATACCGTTTTTCGCCCATATCTTTGGAAATATCATAGCTAGGACAATTTGGCTGGCGCCATTGGATTCTTGAGACGATTTCCGATTTTTCTAGGGGTCCGGGAATTTTCGAAAGTCGATTTTTTTAGTTTTTCGCGTTTTTCTCGGCTCCTGGGCCTCCTAGAGCAAAACGGGCCCGGATTTGTGCTCATACCGTTTTTCGCCCATACCTTTGGAAATATCATAGCTAGGACAATTTGGCTGGCGCCATTGGATTCGTGAGACGATTTCCGATTTTTCTAGGGGTCCGGGAATTTTCTAAAGTCGATTTTTTTAGTTTTTCGCGTTTTTCTCGGCTCCTGGGCCTCCTAGAGCAAAACGGGCCCGGATTTGTGCTCATACCGTTTTTCGCCCATATCTTTGGAAATATCATAGCTAGGACAATTTGGCTGGCGCCATTGGATTCGCGAGACGATTTCCGATTTTTCTAGCGGTCCGGGAATTTTCTAAAGTCGATTTTTGTAGTTTTTCGCGGTTTTCTCGGCCCCTGGGCCTCCTAGAGCAAAACGGGTCCGGATTTGGGATCACACCGTTTTTCGCCCATATCTTTGGAAATATCATAGCTAGGACAATTTGGCTGGCGCCATTGGATTCGTGAGACGATTTCCGATTTTTCTAGGGGTCCGGGAATTTTCTAAAGTCGATTTTTTTTATTTTTCGCGTTTTTCTCGGCTCCTGGGCCTCCTAGAGCAAAACGGGCCCGGATTTGGGATCACACCGTTTTTCGCCCCTATCTTTGGAAATATCATAGCTAGGACAATTTGGCTGGCGCCATTGGATTCGTGAGACGATTTCCGATTTTTCTAGGGGTCCAGGAATTTTCTAAAGTCGATTTTTTTTATTTTTCGCGTTTTTCTCGGCTCCTGGGCCTCCTAGAGCAAAACGGGCCCGGATTTGTGCTCATACCGTTTTTCGCCCATATCTTTGGAAATATCATAGCTAGGACAATTTGGCTGGCGCCATTGGATTCTTGAGACGATTTCCGATTTTTCTAGGGGTCCGGGAATTTTCGAAAGTCGATTTTTTTAGTTTTTCGCGTTTTTCTCGGCTCCTGGGCCTCCTAGAGCAAAACGGGCCCGGATTTGTGCTCATACCGTTTTTCGCCCATACCTTTGGAAATATCATAGCTAGGACAATTTGGCTGGCGCCATTGGATTCGTGAGACGATTTCCGATTTTTCTAGGGGTCCGGGAATTTTCTAAAGTCGATTTTTTTAGTTTTTCGCGTTTTTCTCGGCTCCTGGGCCTCCTAGAGCAAAACGGGCCCGGATTTGTGCTCATACCGTTTTTCGCCCATATCTTTGGAAATATCATAGCTAGGACAATTTGGCTGGCGCCATTGGATTCGTGAGACGATTTCCGATTTTTCTAGGGGTCCGGGAATTTTCTAAAGTCGATTTTTTTTATTTTTCGCGTTTTTCTCGGCTCCTGGGCCTCCTAGAGCAAAACGGGCCCGGATTTGGGATCACACCGTTTTTCGCCCCTATCTTTGGAAATATCATAGCTAGGACAATTTGGCTGGCGCCATTGGATTCGTGAGACGATTTCCGATTTTTCTAGGGGTCCAGGAATTTTCTAAAGTCGATTTTTTTAGTTTTTCGCGTTTTTCTCGGTTCCTGGGCCTCCTAGAGCAAAACGGGCCCGGATTTGTGCCGGGATACCGTTTTTCGCCCATATCTTTGGAAATATCATAGCTAGGACAATTTGGCTGGCGCCATTGGATTCGTGAGACGATTTCCGATTTTTCTAGGGGTCCGGGAATTTTCTAAAGTCGATTTTTTTAGTTTTTCGCGTTTTTCTCGGCTCCTGGGCCTCCTAGAGCAAAACGGGCCCGGATTTGTGCTCATACCGTTTTTCGCCCATATCTTTGGAAATATCATAGCTAGGACAATTTGGCTGGCGCCATTGGATTCGTGAGACGATTTCCGATTTTTCTAGGGGTCCGGGAATTTTCTAAAGTCGATTTTTTTTATTTTTCGCGTTTTTCTCGGCTCCTGGGCCTCCTAGAGCAAAACGGGCCCGGATTTGGGATCACACCGTTTTTCGCCCCTATCTTTGGAAATATCATAGCTAGGACAATTTGGCTGGCGTCATTGGATTCGTGAGACGATTTCCGATTTTTCTAGCGGTCCGGGAATTTTCTACAGTCGATTTTTTTAGTTTTTCGCGTTTTTCTCGGCTCCTGGGCCTCCTAGAGCAAAACGGGCCCGGATTTGTGCTCATACCGTTTTTCGCCCATACCTTTGGAAATATCATAGCTAGGACAATTTGGCTGGCGCCATTGGATTCGCGAGACGATTTCCGATTTTTCTAGCGGTCCGGGAATTTTCTAAAGTCGATTTTTTTAGTTTTTCGCGGTTTTCTCGGCCCCTGGGCCTCCTAGCGCAAAACGGGTCCGGATTTGGGATCACACCGTTTTTCGCCCATATCTTTGGAAATATCATAGCTAGGACAATTTGGCTGGCGCCATTGGATTCGTGAGACGATTTCCGATTTTTCTAGGGGTCCGGGAATTTTCTAAAGTCGATTTTTTTTATTTTTCGCGTTTTTCTCGGCTCCTGGGCCTCCTAGAGCAAAACGGGCCCGGATTTGTGCTCATACCGTTTTTCGCCCATATCTTTGGAAATATCATAGCTAGGACAATTTGGCTGGCGCCATTGGATTCTTGAGACGATTTCCGATTTTTCTAGGGGTCCGGGAATTTTCGAAAGTCGATTTTTTTAGTTTTTCGCGTTTTTCTCGGCTCCTGGGCCTCCTAGAGCAAAACGGGCCCGGATTTGTGCTCATACCGTTTTTCGCCCATACCTTTGGAAATATCATAGCTAGGACAATTTGGCTGGCGCCATTGGATTCGTGAGACGATTTCCGATTTTTCTAGGGGTCCGGGAATTTTCTAAAGTCGATTTTTTTAGTTTTTCGCGTTTTTCTCGGCTCCTGGGCCTCCTAGAGCAAAACGGGCCCGGATTTGTGCTCATACCGTTTTTCGCCCATATCTTTGGAAATATCATAGCTAGGACAATTTGGCTGGCGCCATTGGATTCGCGAGACGATTTCCGATTTTTCTAGCGGTCCGGGAATTTTCTAAAGTCGATTTTTGTAGTTTTTCGCGGTTTTCTCGGCCCCTGGGCCTCCTAGAGCAAAACGGGTCCGGATTTGGGATCACACCGTTTTTCGCCCATATCTTTGGAAATATCATAGCTAGGACAATTTGGCTGGCGCCATTGGATTCGTGAGACGATTTCCGATTTTTCTAGGGGTCCGGGAATTTTCTAAAGTCGATTTTTTTTATTTTTCGCGTTTTTCTCGGCTCCTGGGCCTCCTAGAGCAAAACGGGCCCGGATTTGGGATCACACCGTTTTTCGCCCCTATCTTTGGAAATATCATAGCTAGGACAATTTGGCTGGCGCCATTGGATTCGTGAGACGATTTCCGATTTTTCTAGGGGTCCAGGAATTTTCTAAAGTCGATTTTTTTAGTTTTTCGCGTTTTTCTCGGTTCCTGGGCCTCCTAGAGCAAAACGGGCCCGGATTTGTGCCGGGATACCGTTTTTCGCCCATATCTTTGGAAATATCATAGCTAGGACAATTTGGCTGGCGCCATTGGATTCGTGAGACGATTTCCGATTTTTCTAGAGGTCCGGGAATTTTCTAAAGTCGATTTTTTTAGTTTTTCGCGGTTTTCTCGTCCCCTGGGCGTCCTAGAGCAAAACGGGTCCGGATTTGGGATCACACCGTTTTTCGCCCAAATCTTTGGAAATATCATAGCTAGGACAATTTGGCTGGCGCCATTGGATTCGTGAGACGATTTCCGATTTTTCTAGGGGTCCGGGAATTTTCTAAAGTCGATTTTTTTAGTTTTTCGCGTTTTTCTCGGCTCCTGGGCCTCCTAGAGCAAAACGGGCCCGGATTTGTGCTCATACCGTTTTTCGCCCATATCTTTGGAAATATCATAGCTAGGACAATTTGGCTGGCGCCATTGGATTCGTGAGACGATTTCCGATTTTTCTAGGGGTCCGGGAATTTTCTAAAGTCGATTTTTTTAGTTTGTCGCGGTTTTCTCGTCCCCTGGGCGTCCTAGAGCAAAACGGGTCCGGATTTGGGATCACACCGTTTTTCGCCCATATCTTTGGAAATATCATAGCTAGGACAATTTGGCTGGCGCCATTGGATTCGTGAGACGATTTCCGATTTTTCTAGGGGTCCGGGAATTTTCTAAAGTCGATTTTTTTTATTTTTCGCGTTTTTCTCGGCTCCTGGGCCTCCTAGAGCAAAACGGGCCCGGATTTGTGCTCATACCGTTTTTCGCCCATATCTTTGGAAATATCATAGCTAGGACAATTTGGCTGGCGCCATTGGATTCTTGAGACGATTTCCGATTTTTCTAGGGGTCCGGGAATTTTCGAAAGTCGATTTTTTTAGTTTTTCGCGTTTTTCTCGGCTCCTGGGCCTCCTAGAGCAAAACGGGCCCGGATTTGTGCTCATACCGTTTTTCGCCCATACCTTTGGAAATATCATAGCTAGGACAATTTGGCTGGCGCCATTGGATTCGTGAGACGATTTCCGATTTTTCTAGGGGTCCGGGAATTTTCTAAAGTCGATTTTTTTAGTTTTTCGCGTTTTTCTCGGCTCCTGGGCCTCCTAGAGCAAAACGGGCCCGGATTTGTGCTCATACCGTTTTTCGCCCATATCTTTGGAAATATCATAGCTAGGACAATTTGGCTGGCGCCATTGGATTCGTGAGACGATTTCCGATTTTTCTAGGGGTCCGGGAATTTTCTAAAGTCGATTTTTTTTATTTTTCGCGTTTTTCTCGGCTCCTGGGCCTCCTAGAGCAAAACGGGCCCGGATTTGGGATCACACCGTTTTTCGCCCCTATCTTTGGAAATATCATAGCTAGGACAATTTGGCTGGCGCCATTGGATTCGTGAGACGATTTCCGATTTTTCTAGGGGTCCAGGAATTTTCTAAAGTCGATTTTTTTAGTTTTTCGCGTTTTTCTCGGTTCCTGGGCCTCCTAGAGCAAAACGGGCCCGGATTTGTGCCGGGATACCGTTTTTCGCCCATATCTTTGGAAATATCATAGCTAGGACAATTTGGCTGGCGCCATTGGATTCGTGAGACGATTTCCGATTTTTCTAGGGGTCCGGGAATTTTCTAAAGTCGATTTTTGATGTGAAACATCTATAGGCGCACCCCTAAACTGAATCGTTGGCGTGGCGATACTTGTCGTGGCGAGCATTCGCCAGGCTATACTAAGGTATGCCTATCTATATTCTGTGTAGTAGAGTGTACGGTGTGGCTTCTCACTCAGTTCGACGTTGTTGTTTACTACGGTACACATAACCTGCGTTTGATTTAATTTTTCATTTTAATTTTTGACAATAAAATATGTGTGACAGTGATAACTCAGAAGATCAAAGTGATCAACCTTGTGCAAAGAAAGTGAAACTACACTATGGTATACTACCAAGTCATCAGTAAGTAGATTGTATTTTTCAAGTCTCCATAAATGTAATTATTATATTTTTATATTTAATTAATTATATTCATATTAATCATATTAATAATTTATATAAATTATATTAATATTATCTTCAATTAAGTATTCTTTTATTATTCATGAAGGAATTAATATAGAAAAATTTATTAATAAAATTTATATTTGCCAATCTTTAGTCATATATTGCAATAATTGACTAAGATTTGAGTTCAATGAGTATATTGAAACCACACTTAAAATTTTTTTTTTTTGTGTATTTCAATATCATATTGTTTTAAATATTTCAGTTCCCAACAATCATCAGAAGGATCACAAAATATTATTATTGAAACTGGACGTCACCCTGATCAGTTAAACACAAGGCATACTATCAATGTTGTGTAAGACTTTATTAGTCGAATAGTACCAGACGATTTTAAACTATTGCATCTATTGGAAATATGTGTTCTTCACATGTTAAACTACAAGACGGAAGTGAATTAATTATGATTGTAATATACATTTCACCTAATAACAAAATGGATCATCTCATTTCATTTTTACATGAAAAGTTATTTCCTTATAGTCAAACAGGTTCAATAATTTTTAAAACGAATAAACATAAACTACCATTATTTTTAGCTGCATATTTCAGTGTAAATTTTGCAAGAGCTGAATCAATGCCATTAATGACATTTCTTCAAAAAGAATTTCAATGGCAAATCAATAACGATCCAAAAGAATCTACTACCAAATATGGAACAACAATACATGCTGTATTTGTGAGATATCTTGATGGTGTTTCATCCAATACTTTTGTAACGTACTTTAGTTATCATCGACCAATCGTCACAGTGATACCGGCAGAGGAAAAATCGAATATAACTATTATTGAAGCCACAGATGAAAATATTTAAATTGTGGCAACTTGATACTAATATCGAATTTTTATATCATGTAAATAAATGTTTATTAAATAAAGTTACCATTTACTGTAAGAATCTCGTAATACTTCATTTTTTCATTAGGCTATATTTAATTCCTGTAATAATATTATCTTTTATGCATATTACGTGTACACACACGATGTTTCACATCTGCCAGGCGTCCCATGACGGCTCATTTTTTTTTTTTTATTTTTCGCGTTTTTCTCGGCTCCTGGGCCTCCTAGAGCAAAACGGGCCCGGATTTGTGCTCATACCGTTTTTCGCCCATATCTTTGGAAATATCATAGCTAGGACAATTTGGCTAGCGCCATTGGATTCTTGAGACGATTTCCGATTTTTCTAGGGGTCCGGGAATTTTCGAAAGTCGATTTTTTTAGTTTTTCGCGTTTTTCTCGGCTCCTGGGCCTCCTAGAGCAAAACGGGCCCGGATTTGTGCTCATACCGTTTTTCGCCCATACCTTTGGAAATATCATAGCTAGGACAATTTGGCTGGCGCCATTGGATTCGTGAGACGATTTCCGATTTTTCTAGGGGTCCGGGAATTTTCTAAAGTCGATTTTTTTAGTTTTTCGCGGTTTTCTCGTCCCCTGGGCCTCCTAGAGCAAAACGGGTCCGGATTTGGGATCACACCGTTTTTCGCCCAAATCTTTGGAAATATCATAGCTAGGACAATTTGGCTGGCGCCATTGGATTCGTGAGACGATTTCCGATTTTTCTAGGGGTCCGGGAATTTTCTAAAGTCGATTTTTTTAGTTTTTTGCGTTTTTCTCGGCTCCTGGGCCTCCTAGAGCAAAACGGGCCCGGATTTGGGATCACACCGTTTTTCGCCCATATCTTTGGAAATATCATAGCTAGGACAATTTGGCTGGCGCCATTGGATTCGCGAGACGATTTCCGATTTTTCTAGCGGTCCGGGAATTTTCTAAAGTCGATTTTTTTAGTTTTTCGCGGTTTTCTCGGCCTCTGGGCCTCCTAGAGCAAAACGGGTCCGGATTTGGGATCACACCGTTTTTCGCCCAAATCTTTGGAAATATCATAGCTAGGACAATTTGGCTGGCGCCATTGGATTCGTGAGACGATTTCCGATTTTTCTAGGGGTCCGGGAATTTTCTAAAGTCGATTTTTTTAGGTTTTCGCGTTTTTCTCGGCGCCTGGGTCTCTTAGAGCAAAACGGGCCCGGATTTGGGCCGGGATACCGTTTTTCGCCCATATCTTTGGAAATATCATAGCTAGGACAATTTGGCTGGCGCCATTGGATTCATGAGACGATTTCCGATTTTTCTAGGGGTCCGGGAATTTTCTAAAGTCGATTTTTTTAGTTTTTCGCGTTTTTCTCGGCTCCTGGGCCTCCTAGAGCAAAACGGGCCCGGATTTGGGATCACACGGTTTTTCGCCCATATCTTTGGAAATATCATAGCTAGGACAATTTGGCTGGCGCCATTGGATTCCTGAGACGATTTCCGATTTTTCTAGGGGTCCGGGAATTTTCCAAAGTCGATTTTTTTAGTTTTTCGCGTTTTTCTCGGCTCCTGGGCCTCCTAGAGCAAAACGGACCCGGATTTGGGATCACACCGTTTTTCGCCACTATCTTCGGAAATATCATAGCTAGGACAATTTGGCTGGCGCCATTGGATTCTTGAGACGATTTCCGATTTTTCTGGGGGTCCGGGATTTTTGTAAAGTCGATTTTTTTAGTTTTTCGCGTTTTTCTCGGCTCCTGGGCCTCCTAGAGCAAAACGGGCCCGGATTTGGGATCACACGGTTTTTCGCCCATATCTTTGGAAATATCATAGCTAGGACAATTTGGCTGGCGCCATTGGATTCGTGAGACGATTTCCGATTTTTCTGGGGGTCCGGGAATTTTCTAAAGTCGATTTTTTTAGTTTTTCGCGTTTTTCTCGGCTCCTGGGCCTCCTAGAGCAAAACGGGCCCGGATTTGGGATCACACCGTTTTTCGCCCATATCTTTGGAAATATCATAGCTAGGAGAATTTGGCTGGCGCCATTGGATTCGTGAGACGATTTCCGATTTTTCTAGGGGTCCGGGAATTTCCGAAAGTCAATTTTTTTAGTTTTTCGCGTTTTTCTCGGCTCCTGGGCCTCCTAGAGCAAAACGGGCCCGGATTTGGGATCACACGGTTTTTCGCCCATATCTTTGGAAATATCATAGCTAGGACAATTTGGCTGGCGCCATTGGATTCCTGAGACGATTTCCGATTTTTCTAGGGGTCCGGGAATTTTCCAAAGTCGATTTTTTTAGTTTTTCGCGTTTTTCTCGGCTCCTGGGCCTCCTAGAGCAAAACGGGCCCGGATTTGGGATCACACCGTTTTTGGCCCCTATCTTTGGAAATATCATAGCTAGGACAATTTGGCTGGCGCCATTGGATTCGTGAGACGATTTCCGATTTTTCTAGGGGTCCGGGAATTTTCTAAAGTCGATTTTTTTAGTTTTTCGCGTTTTTCTCGGCTCCTGGGCCTCCTAGAGCAAAACGGGCCCGGATTTGTGCTCATACCGTTTTTCGCCCATATCTTTGGAAATATCATAGCTAGGACAATTTGGCTGGCGCCATTGGATTCGTGAGACGATTTCCGATTTTTCTAGGGGTCCGGGAATTTTCTAAAGTCGATTTTTTTAGTTTTTCGCGTTTTTCTCGGCTCCTGGGCCTCCTAGAGCAAAACGGGCCCGGATTTGTGCCCATACCGTTTTTCGCCCATATCTTTGGAAATATCATAGCTAGGACAATTTGGCTGGCGCCATTGGATTCGTGAGACGATTTCCGATTTTTCTGGGGGTCCGGGAATTTCCGAAAGTCAATTTTTTTAGTTTTTCGCGTTTTTCTCGGCTCCTGGGCCTCCTAGAGCAAAACGGGCCCGGATTTGGGATCACACGGTTTTTCGCCCATATCTTTGGAAATATCATAGCTAGGACAATTTGGCTGGCGCCATTGGATTCCTGAGACGATTTCCGATTTTTCTAGGGGTCCGGGAATTTTCCAAAGTCGATTTTTTTAGTTTTTCGCGTTTTTCTCGGCTCCTGGGCCTCCTAGAGCAAAACGGGCCCGGATTTGGGATCACACCGTTTTTGGCCCCTATCTTTGGAAATATCATAGCTAGGACAATTTGGCTGGCGCCATTGGATTCGTGAGACGATTTCCGATTTTTCTAGGGGTCCGGGAATTTTCTAAAGTCGATTTTTTTAGTTTTTCGCGTTTTTCTCGGCTCCTGGGCCTCCTAGAGCAAAACGGGCCCGGATTTGGGATCACACCGTTTTTCGCCCATATCTTTGGAAATATCATAGCTAGGACAATTTGGCTGGCGCCATTGGATTCCTGAGACGATTTCCGATTTTTCTAGGGGTCCGGGAATTTTCCAAAGTCGATTTTTTTAGTTTTTCGCGTTTTTCTCGGCTCCTGGGCCTCGTAGAGCAAAACGGGCCCGGATTTGGGATCACACCGTTTTTGGCCCCTATCTTTGGAAATATCATAGCTAGGACAATTTGGCTGGCGCCATTGGATTCGTGAGACGATTTCCGATTTTTCTAGGGGTCCGGGAATTTTCTAAAGTCGATTTTTTTAGTTTTTCGCGTTTTTCTCGGCTCCTGGGCCTCCTAGAGCAAAACGGTTCCGGATTTGGGATCACACCGTTTTTCGCCCATATCTTTGGAAATATCATAGCTAGGAGAATTTGGCTGGCGCCATTGGATTCGTGAGACGATTTCCGATTTTTCTAGCGGTCCGGGAATTTTCTACAGTCGATTTTTTTAGTTTTTCGCGTTTTTCTCGGCTCCTGGGCCTCCTAGAGCAAAACGGTTCCGGATTTGGGATCACACCGTTTTTCGCCCATATCTTTGGAAATATCATAGCTAGGAGAATTTGGCTGGCGCCATTGGATTCGTGAGACGATTTCCGATTTTTCTAGCGGTCCGGGAATTTTCTACAGTCGATTTTTTTAGTTTTTCGCGTTTTTCTCGGCTCCTGGGCCTCCTAGAGCAAAACGGGCCCGGATTTGTGCTCATACCGTTTTTCGCCCATATCTTTGGAAATATCATAGCTAGGACAATTTGGCTGGCGCCATTGGATTCGTGAGACGATTTCCGATTTTTCTAGGGGTCCGGGAATTTTCTAAAGTCGATTTTTTTAGTTTTTCGCGTTTTTCTCGGCTCCTGGGCCTCCTAGAGCAAAACGGTTCCGGATTTGGGATCACACCGTTTTTCGCCCATATCTTTGGAAATATCATAGCTAGGAGAATTTGGCTGGCGCCATTGGATTCGTGAGACGATTTCCGATTTTTCTAGGGGTCCGGGAATTTTCTAAAGTCGATTTTTTTAGTTTTTCGCGTTTTTCTCGGCTCCTGGGCCTCCTAGAGCAAAACGGGCCCGGATTTGTGCCCATACCGTTTTTCGCCCATATCTTTGGAAATATCATAGCTAGGACAATTTGGCTGGCGCCATTGGATTCGTGAGACGATTTCCGATTTTTCTGGGGGTCCGGGAATTTCCGAAAGTCAATTTTTTTAGTTTTTCGCGTTTTTCTCGGCTCCTGGGCCTCCTAGAGCAAAACGGTTCCGGATTTGGGATCACACATTTTTTCGCCCATATCTTTGGAAATATCATAGCTAGGAGAATTTGGCTGGCGCCATTGGATTCGTGAGACGATTTCCGATTTTTCTAGCGGTCCGGGAATTTTCTACAGTCGATTTTTTTAGTTTTTCGCGTTTTTCTCGGCTCCTGGGCCTCCTAGAGCAAAACGGGCCCGGATTTGTGCTCATACCGTTTTTCGCCCATATCTTTGGAAATCTCATAGCTAGGACAATTTGGCTGGCGCCATTGGATTCGTGAGACGATTTCCGATTTTTCTAGGGGTCCGGGAATTTTCTAAAGTCGATTTTTTTAGTTTTTCGCGTTTTTCTCGGCTCCTGGGCCTCCTAGAGCAAAACGGTTCCGGATTTGGGATCACACCGTTTTTCGCCCATATCTTTGGAAATATCATAGCTAGGAGAATTTGGCTGGCGCCATTGGATTCGTGAGACGATTTCCGATTTTTCTAGGGGTCCGGGAATTTTCTAAAGTCGATTTTTTTAGTTTTTCGCGTTTTTCTCGGCTCCTGGGCCTCCTAGAGCAAAACGGGCCCGGATTTGTGCCCATACCGTTTTTCGCCCATATCTTTGGAAATATCATAGCTAGGACAATTTGGCTGGCGCCATTGGATTCGTGAGACGATTTCCGATTTTTCTGGGGGTCCGGGAATTTCCGAAAGTCAATTTTTTTAGTTTTTCGCGTTTTTCTCGGCTCCTGGGCCTCCTAGAGCAAAACGGGCCCGGATTTGGGATCACACGGTTTTTCGCCCATATCTTTGGAAATATCATAGCTAGGACAATTTGGCTGGCGCCATTGGATTCCTGAGACGATTTCCGATTTTTCTAGGGGTCCGGGAATTTTCCAAAGTCGATTTTTTTAGTTTTTCGCGTTTTTCTCGGCTCCTGGGCCTCCTAGAGCAAAACGGGCCCGGATTTGGGATCACACCGTTTTTGGCCCCTATCTTTGGAAATATCATAGCTAGGACAATTTGGCTGGCGCCATTGGATTCGTGAGACGATTCCCGATTTTTCTAGGGGTCCGGGAATTTTCTAAAGTCGATTTTTTTAGTTTTTCGCGTTTTTCTCGGCTCCTGGGCCTCCTAGAGCAAAACGGGCCCGGATTTGTGCCCATACGGTTTTTCGCCCATATCTTTGGAAATATCATAGCTAGGACAATTTGGCTGGCGCCATTGGATTCGTGAGACGATTTCCGATTTTTCTAGGGGTCCGGGAATTTCCGAAAGTCGATTTTTTTAGTTTTTCGCGTTTTTCTCGGCTCCTGGGCCTCCTAGAGCAAAACGGGCCCGGATTTGGGATCACACCGTTTTTGGCCCCTATCTTTGGAAATATCATAGCTAGGACAATTTGGCTGGCGCCATTGGATTCGTGAGACGATTTCCGATTTTTCTAGGGGTCCGGGAATTTTCTAAAGTCGATTTATTTAGTTTTTCGCGTTTTTCTCGGCTCCTGGGCCTCCTAGAGCAAAACGGGCCCGGATTTGGGATCACACGGTTTTTCGCCCATATCTTTGGAAATATCATAGCTAGGACAATTTGGCTGGCGCCATTGGATTCGTGAGACGATTTCCGATTTTTCTAGGGGTCCGGGAATTTTCGAAAGTCGATTTTTTTAGTTTTTCGCGTTTTTCTCGGCTCCTGGGCCTCCTAGAGCAAAACGGGCCCGGATTTGGGATCACACCGTTTTTGGCCCCTATCTTTGGAAATATCATAGCTAGGACAATTTGGCTGGCGCCATTGGATTCGTGAGACGATTTCCGATTTTTCTAGGGGTCCGGGAATTTTCTAAAGTCGATTTTTTTAGTTTTTCACGTTTTTCTCGGCTCCTGGGCCTCCTAGAGCAAAACGGTTCCGGATTTGGGATCACACCGTTTTTCGCCCATATCTTTGGAAATATCATAGCTAGGACAATTTGGCTGGCGCCATTGGATTCGTGAGACGATTTCCGATTTTTCTAGGGGTCCGGGAATTTTCTAAAGTCGATTTTTTTAGTTTTTCGCGTTTTTCTCGGCTCCTGGGCCTCCTAGAGCAAAACGGGCCCGGATTTGGGATCACACGGTTTTTCGCCCATATCTTTGGAAATATCATAGCTAGGACAATTTGGCTGGCGCCATTGGATTCGTGAGACGATTTCCGATTTTTCTAGGGGTCCGGGAATTTTCGAAAGTCGATTTTTTTAGTTTTTCGCGTTTTTCTCGGCTCCTGGGCCTCCTAGAGCAAAACGGGCCCGGATTTGTGCTCATACCGTTTTTCGCCCATATCTTTGGAAATATCATAGCTAGGACAATTTGGCTGGCGCCATTGTATTCGTGAGACGATTTCCGATTTTTCTAGGGGTCCGGGAATTTTCGAAAGTCGATTTTTTTAGTTTTTCGCGTTTTTCTCGGCTCCTGGGCCTCCTAGAGCAAAACGGGCCCGGATTTGTGCTCATACCGTTTTTCGCCCATATCTTTGGAAATATCATAGCTAGGACAATTTGGCTGGCGCCATTGGATTCGTGAGACGATTTCCGATTTTTCTAGGGGTCCGGGAATTTTCTAAAGTCGATTTTTTTAGTTTTTCGCGTTTTTCTCGGCTCCTGGGCCTCCTAGAGCAAAACGGGCCCGGATTTGTGCCCATACCGTTTTTCGCCCATATCTTTGGAAATATCATAGCTAGGACAATTTGGCTGGCGCCATTGGATTCGTGAGACGATTTCCGATTTTTCTAGGGGTCCGGGAATTTCCGAAAGTCGATTTTTTTAGTTTTTCGCGTTTTTCTCGGCTCCTGGGCCTCCTAGAGCAAAACGGGCCCGGATTTGGGATCACACCGTTTTTGGCCCCTATCTTTGGAAATATCATAGCTAGGACAATTTGGCTGGCGCCATTGGATTCGTGAGACGATTTCCGATTTTTCTAGGGGTCCGGGAATTTTCTAAAGTCGATTTATTTAGTTTTTCGCGTTTTTCTCGGCTCCTGGGCCTCCTAGAGCAAAACGGGCCCGGATTTGGGATCACACGGTTTTTCGCCCATATCTTTGGAAATATCATAGCTAGGACAATTTGGCTGGCGCCATTGGATTCGTGAGACGATTTCCGATTTTTCTAGGGGTCCGGGAATTTTCGAAAGTCGATTTTTTTAGTTTTTCGCGTTTTTCTCGGCTCCTGGGCCTCCTAGAGCAAAACGGGCCCGGATTTGGGATCACACCGTTTTTGGCCCCTATCTTTGGAAATATCATAGCTAGGACAATTTGGCTGGCGCCATTGGATTCGTGAGACGATTTCCGATTTTTCTAGGGGTCCGGGAATTTTCTAAAGTCGATTTTTTTAGTTTTTCACGTTTTTCTCGGCTCCTGGGCCTCCTAGAGCAAAACGGTTCCGGATTTGGGATCACACCGTTTTTCGCCCATATCTTTGGAAATATCATAGCTAGGACAATTTGGCTGGCGCCATTGGATTCGTGAGACGATTTCCGATTTTTCTAGGGGTCCGGGAATTTTCTAAAGTCGATTTTTTTAGTTTTTCGCGTTTTTCTCGGCTCCTGGGCCTCCTAGAGCAAAACGGGCCCGGATTTGGGATCACACGGTTTTTCGCCCATATCTTTGGAAATATCATAGCTAGGACAATTTGGCTGGCGCCATTGGATTCGTGAGACGATTTCCGATTTTTCTAGGGGTCCGGGAATTTTCGAAAGTCGATTTTTTTAGTTTTTCGCGTTTTTCTCGGCTCCTGGGCCTCCTAGAGCAAAACGGGCCCGGATTTGTGCTCATACCGTTTTTCGCCCATATCTTTGGAAATATCATAGCTAGGACAATTTGGCTGGCGCCATTGTATTCGTGAGACGATTTCCGATTTTTCTAGGGGTCCGGGAATTTTCGAAAGTCGATTTTTTTAGTTTTTCGCGTTTTTCTCGGCTCCTGGGCCTCCTAGAGCAAAACGGGCCCGGATTTGTGCTCATACCGTTTTTCGCCCATATCTTTGGAAATATCATAGCTAGGACAATTTGGCTGGCGCCATTGGATTCGTGAGACGATTTCCGATTTTTCTAGGGGTCCGGGAATTTTCTAAAGTCGATTTTTTTAGTTTTTCGCGTTTTTCTCGGCTCCTGGGCCTCCTAGAGCAAAACGGGCCCGGATTTGTGCCCATACCGTTTTTCGCCCATATCTTTGGAAATATCATAGCTAGGACAATTTGGCTGGCGCCATTGGATTCGTGAGACGATTTCCGATTTTTCTGGGGGTCCGGGAATTTCCGAAAGTCAATTTTTTTAGTTTTTCGCGTTTTTCTCGGCTCCTGGGCCTCCTAGAGCAAAACGGGCCCGGATTTGGGATCACACGGTTTTTCGCCCATATCTTTGGAAATATCATAGCTAGGACAATTTGGCTGGCGCCATTGGATTCCTGAGACGATTTCCGATTTTTCTAGGGGTCCGGGAATTTTCCAAAGTCGATTTTTTTAGTTTTTCGCGTTTTTCTCGGCTCCTGGGCCTCCTAGAGCAAAACGGGCCCGGATTTGGGATCACACCGTTTTTGGCCCCTATCTTTGGAAATATCATAGCTAGGACAATTTGGCTGGCGCCATTGGATTCGTGAGACGATTCCCGATTTTTCTAGGGGTCCGGGAATTTTCTAAAGTCGATTTTTTTAGTTTTTCGCGTTTTTCTCGGCTCCTGGGCCTCCTAGAGCAAAACGGGCCCGGATTTGTGCCCATACGGTTTTTCGCCCATATCTTTGGAAATATCATAGCTAGGACAATTTGGCTGGCGCCATTGGATTCGTGAGACGATTTCCGATTTTTCTAGGGGTCCGGGAATTTCCGAAAGTCGATTTTTTTAGTTTTTCGCGTTTTTCTCGGCTCCTGGGCCTCCTAGAGCAAAACGGGCCCGGATTTGGGATCACACCGTTTTTGGCCCCTATCTTTGGAAATATCATAGCTAGGACAATTTGGCTGGCGCCATTGGATTCGTGAGACGATTTCCGATTTTTCTAGGGGTCCGGGAATTTTCTAAAGTCGATTTATTTATTTTTTCGCGTTTTTCTCGGCTCCTGGGCCTCCTAGAGCAAAACGGTTCCGGATTTGGGATCACACCGTTTTTCGCCCATATCTTTGGAAATATCATAGCTAGGACAATTTGGCTGGCGCCATTGGATTCGTGAGACGATTTCCGATTTTTCTAGGGGTCCGGGAATTTTCTAAAGTCGATTTTTTTATTTTTTCGCGTTTTTCTCGGCTCCTGGGCCTCCTAGAGCAAAACGGGCCCGGATTTGGGATCACACGGTTTTTCGCCCATATCTTTGGAAATATCATAGCTAGGACAATTTGGCTGGCGCCATTGGATTCGTGAGACGATTTCCGATTTTTCTAGGGGTCCGGGAATTTTCGAAAGTCGATTTTTTTAGTTTTTCGCGTTTTTCTCGGCTCCTGGGCCTCCTAGAGCAAAACGGGCCCGGATTTGGGATCACACGGTTTTTGGCCCCTATCTTTGGAAATATCATAGCTAGGACAATTTGGCTGGCGCCATTGGATTCGTGAGACGATTTCCGATTTTTCTGGGGGTCCGGGAATTTCCGAAAGTCAATTTTTTTAGTTTTTCGCGTTTTTCTCGGCTCCTGGGCCTCCTAGAGCAAAACGGGCCCGGATTTGGGATCACACGGTTTTTCGCCCATATCTTTGGAAATATCATAGCTAGGACAATTTGGCTGGCGCCATTGGATTCCTGAGACGATTTCCGATTTTTCTAGGGGTCCGGGAATTTTCCAAAGTCGATTTTTTTAGTTTTTCGCGTTTTTCTCGGCTCCTGGGCCTCCTAGAGCAAAACGGGCCCGGATTTGGGATCACACCGTTTTTGGCCCCTATCTTTGGAAATATCATAGCTAGGACAATTTGGCTGGCGCCATTGGATTCGTGAGACGATTCCCGATTTTTCTAGGGGTCCGGGAATTTTCTAAAGTCGATTTTTTTAGTTTTTCGCGTTTTTCTCGGCTCCTGGGCCTCCTAGAGCAAAACGGGCCCGGATTTGTGCCCATACGGTTTTTCGCCCATATCTTTGGAAATATCATAGCTAGGACAATTTGGCTGGCGCCATTGGATTCGTGAGACGATTTCCGATTTTTCTAGGGGTCCGGGAATTTCCGAAAGTCGATTTTTTTAGTTTTTCGCGTTTTTCTCGGCTCCTGGGCCTCCTAGAGCAAAACGGGCCCGGATTTGGGATCACACCGTTTTTGGCCCCTATCTTTGGAAATATCATAGCTAGGACAATTTGGCTGGCGCCATTGGATTCGTGAGACGATTTCCGATTTTTCTAGGGGTCCGGGAATTTTCTAAAGTCGATTTATTTATTTTTTCGCGTTTTTCTCGGCTCCTGGGCCTCCTAGAGCAAAACGGTTCCGGATTTGGGATCACACCGTTTTTCGCCCATATCTTTGGAAATATCATAGCTAGGACAATTTGGCTGGCGCCATTGGATTCGTGAGACGATTTCCGATTTTTCTAGGGGTCCGGGAATTTTCTAAAGTCGATTTTTTTATTTTTTCGCGTTTTTCTCGGCTCCTGGGCCTCCTAGAGCAAAACGGGCCCGGATTTGGGATCACACGGTTTTTCGCCCATATCTTTGGAAATATCATAGCTAGGACAATTTGGCTGGCGCCATTGGATTCGTGAGACGATTTCCGATTTTTCTAGGGGTCCGGGAATTTTCGAAAGTCGATTTTTTTAGTTTTTCGCGTTTTTCTCGGCTCCTGGGCCTCCTAGAGCAAAACGGGCCCGGATTTGGGATCACACGGTTTTTGGCCCCTATCTTTGGAAATATCATAGCTAGGACAATTTGGCTGGCGCCATTGGATTCGTGAGACGATTTCCGATTTTTCTAGGGGTCCGGGAATTTTCTAAAGTCGATTTTTTTAGTTCTTCACGTTATTCTCGGCTCCTGGGCCTCCTAGAGCAAAACGGTTCCGGATTTGGGATCACACCGTTTTTCGCCCATATCTTTGGAAATATCATAGCTAGGACAATTTGGCTGGCGCCATTGGATTCGTGAGACGATTTCCGATTTTTCTAGGGGTCCGGGAATTTTCTAAAGTCGATTTTTTTAGTTTTTCGCGTTTTTCTCGGCTCCTGGGCCTCCTAGAGCAAAACGGGCCCGGATTTGGGATCACACGGTTTTTCGCCCATATCTTTGGAAATATCATAGCTAGGACAATTTGGCTGGCGCCATTGGATTCGTGAGACGATTTCCGATTTTTCTAGGGGTCCGGGAATTTTCGAAAGTCGATTTTTTTAGTTTTTCGCGTTTTTCTCGGCTCCTGGGCCTCCTAGAGCAAAACGGGCCCGGATTTGGGATCACACCGTTTTTGGCCCCTATCTTTGGAAATATCATAGCTAGGACAATTTGGCTGGCGCCATTGGATTCGTGAGACGATTTCCGATTTTTCTAGGGGTCCGGGAATTTTCTAAAGTCGATTTTTTTAGTTTTTCACGTTTTTCTCGGCTCCTGGGCCTCCTAGAGCAAAACGGGCCCGGATTTGGGATCACACGGTTTTTCGCCCATATCTTTGGAAATATCATAGCTAGGACAATTAGGCTGGCGCCATTGGATTCGTGAGACGATTTCCGATTTTTCTAGGGGTCCGGGAATTTTCGAAAGTCGATTTTTTTAGTTTTTCGCGTTTTTCTCGGCTCCTGGGCCTCCTAGAGCAAAACGGGCCCGGATTTGTGCTCATACCGTTTTTCGCCCATATCTTTGGAAATATCATAGCTAGGACAATTTGGCTGGCGCCATTGGATTCGTGAGACGATTTCCGATTTTTCTAGGGGTCCGGGAATTTTCGAAAGTCGATTTTTTTAGTTTTTCGCGTTTTTCTCGGCTCCTGGGCCTCCTAGAGCAAAACGGGCCCGGATTTGTGCTCATACCGTTTTTCGCCCATATCTTTGGAAATATCATAGCTAGGACAATTTGGCTGGCGCCATTGGATTCGTGAGACGATTTCCGATTTTTCTAGGGGTCCGGGAATTTTCTAAAGTCGATTTTTTTAGTTTTTCGCGTTTTTCTCGGCTCCTGGGCCTCCTAGAGCAAAACGGGCCCGGATTTGTGCCCATACCGTTTTTCGCCCATATCTTTGGAAATATCATAGCTAGGACAATTTGGCTGGCGCCATTGGATTCGTGAGACGATTTCCGATTTTTCTGGGGGTCCGGGAATTTCCGAAAGTCAATTTTTTTAGTTTTTCGCGTTTTTCTCGGCTCCTGGGCCTCCTAGAGCAAAACGGGCCCGGATTTGGGATCACACGGTTTTTCGCCCATATCTTTGGAAATATCATAGCTAGGACAATTTGGCTGGCGCCATTGGATTCCTGAGACGATTTCCGATTTTTCTAGGGGTCCGGGAATTTTCCAAAGTCGATTTTTTTAGTTTTTGCGTTTTTCTCGGCTCCTGGGCCTCCTAGAGCAAAACGGGCCCGGATTTGGGATCACACCGTTTTTGGCCCCTATCTTTGGAAATATCATAGCTAGGACAATTTGGCTGGCGCCATTGGATTCGTGAGACGATTCCCGATTTTTCTAGGGGTCCGGGAATTTTCTAAAGTCGATTTTTTTAGTTTTTCGCGTTTTTCTCGGCTCCTGGGCCTCCTAGAGCAAAACGGGCCCGGATTTGTGCCCATACGGTTTTTCGCCCATATCTTTGGAAATATCATAGCTAGGACAATTTGGCTGGCGCCATTGGATTCGTGAGACGATTTCCGATTTTTCTAGGGGTCCGGGAATTTCCGAAAGTCGATTTTTTTAGTTTTTCGCGTTTTTCTCGGCTCCTGGGCCTCCTAGAGCAAAACGGGCCCGGATTTGGGATCACACCGTTTTTGGCCCCTATCTTTGGAAATATCATAGCTAGGACAATTTGGCTGGCGCCATTGGATTCGTGAGACGATTTCCGATTTTTCTAGGGGTCCGGGAATTTTCTAAAGTCGATTTATTTAGTTTTTCGCGTTTTTCTCGGCTCCTGGGCCTCCTAGAGCAAAACGGTTCCGGATTTGGGATCACACCGTTTTTCGCCCATATCTTTGGAAATATCATAGCTAGGACAATTTGGCTGGCGCCATTGGATTCGTGAGACGATTTCCGATTTTTCTAGGGGTCCGGGAATTTTCTAAAGTCGATTTTTTTAGTTTTTCGCGTTTTTCTCGGCTCCTGGGCCTCCTAGAGCAAAACGGGCCCGGATTTGGGATCACACGGTTTTTCGCCCATATCTTTGGAAATATCATAGCTAGGACAATTTGGCTGGCGCCATTGGATTCGTGAGACGATTTCCGATTTTTCTAGGGGTCCGGGAATTTTCGAAAGTCGATTTTTTTAGTTTTTCGCGTTTTTCTCGGCTCCTGGGCCTCCTAGAGCAAAACGGGCCCGGATTTGGGATCACACGGTTTTTGGCCCCTATCTTTGGAAATATCATAGCTAGGACAATTTGGCTGGCGCCATTGGATTCGTGAGACGATTTCCGATTTTTCTAGGGGTCCGGGAATTTTCTAAAGTCGATTTTTTTAGTTTTTCACGTTATTCTCGGCTCCTGGGCCTCCTAGAGCAAAACGGTTCCGGATTTGGGATCACACCGTTTTTCGCCCATATCTTTGGAAATATCATAGCTAGGACAATTTGGCTGGCGCCATTGGATTCGTGAGACGATTTCCGATTTTTCTAGGGGTCCGGGAATTTTCTAAAGTCGATTTTTTTAGTTTTTCGCGTTTTTCTCGGCTCCTGGGCCTCCTAGAGCAAAACGGGCCCGGATTTGGGATCACACGGTTTTTCGCCCATATCTTTGGAAATATCATAGCTAGGACAATTTGGCTGGCGCCATTGGATTCGTGAGACGATTTCCGATTTTTCTAGGGGTCCGGGAATTTTCGAAAGTCGATTTTTTTAGTTTTTCGCGTTTTTCTCGGCTCCTGGGCCTCCTAGAGCAAAACGGGCCCGGATTTGTGCTCATACCGTTTTTCGCCCATATCTTTGGAAATATCATAGCTAGGACAATTTGGCTGGCGCCATTGGATTCGTGAGACGATTTCCGATTTTTCTAGGGGTCCGGGAATTTTCGAAAGTCGATTTTTTTAGTTTTTCGCGTTTTTCTCGGCTCCTGGGCCTCCTAGAGCAAAACGGGCCCGGATTTGTGCTCATACCGTTTTTCGCCCATATCTTTGGAAATATCATAGCTAGGACAATTTGGCTGGCGCCATTGGATTCGTGAGACGATTTCCGATTTTTCTAGGGGTCCGGGAATTTTCTACAGTCGATTTTTTTAGTTTTTCGCGTTTTTCTCGGCTCCTGGGCCTCCTAGAACAAAACGGGCCCGGATTTGTGCTCATACCGTTTTTCGCCCATATCTTTGGAACTATCATAGCTAGGACAATTTGGCTGGCGCCATTGGATTCGTGAGACGATTTCCGATTTTTCTAGGGGTCCGGGAATTTCCGAAAGTCAATTTTTTTAGTTTTTCGCGTTTTTCTCGGCTCCTGGGCCTCCTAGAGCAAAACGGGCCCGGATTTGTGCCCATACCGTTTTTCGCCCATATCTTTGGAAATATCATAGCTAGGACAATTTGGCTGGCGCCATTGGATTCGTGAGACGATTTCCGATTTTTCTAGGGGTCCGGGAATTTTCTAACGTCGATTTTTTTAGTTTTTTGCGTTTTTCTCGGCTCCTGGGCCTCCTAGAGCAAAACGGGCCCGGATTTGGGATCACACCGTTTTTCGCCCATATCTTTGGAAATATCATAGCTAGGACAATTTGGCTGGCGCCATTGGATTCGCGAGACGATTTCCGATTTTTCTAGCGGTCCGGGAATTTTCTAAAGTCGATTTTTTTAGTTTTTCGCGGTTTTCTCGGCCCCTGGGGCTCCTAGAGCAAAACGGGTCCGGATTTGGGATCACACCGTTTTTCGCCCAAATCTTTGGAAATATCATAGCTAGGACAATTTGGCTGGCGCCATTGGATTCGTGAGACGATTTCCGATTTTTCTGGGGGTCCGGGAATTTTCTAAAGTCGATTTTTTTAGTTTTTCGCGTTTTTCTCGGCTCCTGGGCCTCCTAGAGCAAAACGGGCCCGGATTTGGGATCACACCGATTTTCGCCCATATCTTTGGAAATATCATAGCTAGGAGAATTTGGCTGGCGCCATTGGATTCGTGAGACGATTTCCGATTTTTCTAGGGGTCCGGGAATTTTCTAAAGTCGATTTTTTTAGTTTTTCGCGTTTTTCTCGGCTCCTGGGTCTCTTAGAGCAAAACGGGCCCGGATTTGGGCCGGGATACCGTTTTTCGCCCATATCTTTGGAAATATCATAGCTAGGACAATTTGGCTGGCGCCATTGGATTCGTGAGACGATTTCCGATTTTTCTAGGGGTCCGGGAATTTTCTAAAGTCGATTTTTTTAGTTTTTCGCGTTTTTCTCGGCTCCTGGGCCTCCTAGAGCAAAACGGGCCCGGATTTGTGCCCATACCGTTTTTCGCCCATATCTTTGGAAATATCATAGCTAGGACAATTTGGCTGGCGCCATTGGATTCGTGAGACGATTTCCGATTTTTCTGGGGGTCCGGGAATTTCCGAAAGTCAATTTTTTTAGTTTTTCGCGTTTTTCTCGGCTCCTGGGCCTCCTAGAGCAAAACGGGCCCGGATTTGGGATCACACGGTTTTTCGCCCATATCTTTGGAAATATCATAGCTAGGACAATTTGGCTGGCGCCATTGGATTCCTGAGACGATTTCCGATTTTTCTAGGGGTCCGGGAATTTTCCAAAGTCGATTTTTTTAGTTTTTCGCGTTTTTCTCGGCTCCTGGGCCTCCTAGAGCAAAACGGGCCCGGATTTGGGATCACACCGTTTTTGGCCCATATCTTTGGAAATATCATAGCTAGGAGAATTTGGCTGTCGCCATTGGATTCGTGAGACGATTTCCGATTTTTCTAGGGGTCCGGGAATTTTCTAAAGTCGATTTTTTTAGTTTTTCGCGTTTTTCTCGGCTCCTGGGTCTCTTAGAGCAAAACGGGCCCGGATTTGGGCCGGGATACCGTTTTTCGCCCATATCTTTGGAAATATCATAGCTAGGACAATTTGGCTGGCGCCATTGGATTCGTGAGACGATTTCCGATTTTTCTAGGGGTCCGGGAATTTTCTAAAGTCGATTTTTTTAGTTTTTCGCGTTTTTCTCGGCTCCTGGGCCTCCTAGAGCAAAACGGGCCCGGATTTGGGATCACACCGTTTTTCGCCCATATCTTTGGAAATATCATAGCTAGGACAATTTGGCTGGCGCCATTGGATTTCTGAGACGATTTCCGATTTTTCTAGGGGTCCGGGAATTTTCCAAAGTCGATTTTTTTAGTTTTTCGCGTTTTTCTCGGCTCCTGGGCCTCGTAGAGCAAAACGGGCCCGGATTTGGGATCACACCGTTTTTGGCCCCTATCTTTGGAAATATCATAGCTAGGACAATTTGGCTGGCGCCATTGGATTCGTGAGACGATTTCCGATTTTTCTAGGGGTCCGGGAATTTTCTAAAGTCGATTTTTTTAGTTTTTCGCGTTTTTCTCGGCTCCTGGGCCTCCTAGAGCAAAACGGTTCCGGATTTGGGATCACACCGTTTTTCGCCCATATCTTTGGAAATATCATAGCTAGGAGAATTTGGCTGGCGCCATTGGATTCGTGAGACGATTTCCGATTTTTCTAGCGGTCCGGGAATTTTCTACAGTCGATTTTTTTAGTTTTTCGCGTTTTTCTCGGCTCCTGGGCCTCCTAGAGCAAAACGGTTCCGGATTTGGGATCACACCGTTTTTCGCCCATATCTTTGGAAATATCATAGCTAGGAGAATTTGGCTGGCGCCATTGGATTCGTGAGACGATTTCCGATTTTTCTAGGGGTCCGGGAATTTTCTAAAGTCGATTTTTTTAGTTTTTCGCGTTTTTCTCGGCTCCTGGGCCTCCTAGAGCAAAACGGGCCCGGATTTGTGCCCATACCGTTTTTCGCCCATATCTTTGGAAATATCATAGCTAGGACAATTTGGCTGGCGCCATTGGATTCGTGAGACGATTTCCGATTTTTCTGGGGGTCCGGGAATTTCCGAAAGTCAATTTTTTTAGTTTTTCGCGTTTTTCTCGGCTCCTGGGCCTCCTAGAGCAAAACGGGCCCGGATTTGGGATCACACGGTTTTTCGCCCATATCTTTGGAAATATCATAGCTAGGACAATTTGGCTGGCGCCATTGGATTCCTGAGACGATTTCCGATTTTTCTAGGGGTCCGGGAATTTTCCAAAGTCGATTTTTTTAGTTTTTCGCGTTTTTCTCGGCTCCTGGGCCTCCTAGAGCAAAACGGGCCCGGATTTGGGATCACACCGTTTTTGGCCCCTATCTTTGGAAATATCATAGCTAGGACAATTTGGCTGGCGCCATTGGATTCGTGAGACGATTTCCGATTTTTCTAGGGGTCCGGGAATTTCCGAAAGTCGATTTTTTTAGTTTTTCGCGTTTTTCTCGGCTCCTGGGCCTCCTAGAGCAAAACGGGCCCGGATTTGGGATCACACCGTTTTTGGCCCCTATCTTTGGAAATATCATAGCTAGGACAATTTGGCTGGCGCCATTGGATTCGTGAGACGATTTCCGATTTTTCTAGGGGTCCGGGAATTTTCTAAAGTCGATTTTTTTAGTTTTTCGCGTTTTTCTCGGCTCCTGGGCCTCCTAGAGCAAAACGGTTCCGGATTTGGGATCACACCGTTTTTCGCCCATATCTTTGGAAATATCATAGCTAGGACAATTTGGCTGGCGCCATTGGATTCGTGAGACGATTTCCGATTTTTCTAGGGGTCCGGGAATTTTCTAAAGTCGATTTTTTTAGTTTTTCGCGTTTTTCTCGGCTCCTGGGCCTCCTAGAGCAAAACGGTTCCGGATTTGGGATCACACCGTTTTTCGCCCTTATCTTTGGAAATATCATAGCTAGGACAATTTGGCTGGCGCCATTGGATTCGTGAGACGATTTCCGATTTTTCTAGCGGTCCGGGAATTTTCTACAGTCGATTTTTTTAGTTTTTCGCGTTTTTCTCGGCTCCTGGGCCTCCTAGAGCAAAACGGGCCCGGATTTGTGCTCATACCGTTTTTCGCCCATATCTTTGGAAATATAATAGCTAGGACAATTTGGCTGGCGCCATTGGATTCGTGAGACGATTTCCGATTTTTCTAGGGGTCCGGGAATTTTCTAAAGTCGATTTTTTTAGTTTTTCGCGTTTTTCTCGGCTCCTGGGCCTCCTAGAGCAAAACGGGCCCGGATTTGGGATCACACGGTTTTTCGCCCATATCTTTGGAAATATCATAGCTAGGAGAATTTGGCTGGCGCCATTGGATTCGTGAGACGATTTCCGATTTTTCTAGGGGTCCGGGAATTTTCTAAAGTCGATTTTTTTAGTTTTTCGCGTTTTTCTCGGCTCCTGGGTCTCTTAGAGCAAAACGGGCCCGGATTTGGGCCGGGATACCGTTTTTCGCCCATATCTTTGGAAATATCATAGCTAGGACAATTTGGCTGGCGCCATTGGATTCGTGAGACGATTTCCGATTTTTCTAGGGGTCCGGGAATTTTCTAAAGTCGATTTTTTTAGTTTTTCGCGTATTTCTCGGCTCCTGGGCCTTCTAGAGCAAAACGGGCCCGGATTTGTGCCCATACCGTTTTTCGCCCATATCTTTGGAAATATCATAGCTAGGACAATTTGCCTGGCGCCATTGGATTCGTGAGACGATTTCCGATTTTTCTAGGGGTCCGGGAATTTTCTAAAGTAGATTTTTTTAGTTTTTCGCGTTTTTCTCGGCTCCTGGGCCTCCTAGAGCAAAACGGGCCCGGATTTGTGCCCATACCGTTTTTCGCCCATATATTTGGAAATATCATAGCTAGGACAATTTGGCTGGCGCCATTGGATTCGTGAGATGATTTCCGATTTTTCTAGGGGTCCGGGAATTTCCGTAAGTCAATTTTTTTAGTTTTTCGCGTTTTTCTCGGCTCCTGGGCCTCCTAGAGCAAAACGGACCCGGATTTGGGATCACACCGTTTTTCGCCTCTATCTTCGGAAATATCATAGCTAGGACAATTTGGCTGGCGCCATTGGATTCCTGAGACGATTTCCGATTTTTCTAGCGGTCCGCGAATTTTCTAAAGTCGATTTTTTTAGTTTTTCGCGGTTTTCTCGGCCCCTGGGCCTCCTAGAGCAAAACGGGTCCGGATTTGGGATCACACCGTTTTTCGCCCAAATCTTTGGAAATATCATAGCTAGGACAATTTGGCTGGCGCCATTGGATTCGTGAGACGATTTCCGATTTTTCTAGGGGTCCGGGAATTTTCTAAAGTCGATTTTTTTAGTTTTTCGCGTTTTTCTCGGCTCCTGGGCCTCCTAGAGCAAAACGGGCCCGGATTTGTGCCCATACGGTTTTTCGCCCATATCTTTGGAAATATCATAGCTAGGACAATTTGGCTGGCGCCATTGGATTCGTGAGACGATTTCCGATTTTTCTAGGGGTCCGGGAATTTCCGAAAGTCGATTTTTTTAGTTTTTCGCGTTTTTCTCGGCTCCTGGGCCTCCTAGAGCAAAACGGGCCCGGATTTGGGATCACACCGTTTTTGGCCCCTATCTTTGGAAATATCATAGCTAGGACAATCTGGCTGGCGCCATTGGATTCGTGAGACGATTTCCGATTTTTCTAGGGGTCCGGGAATTTTCTAAAGTCGATTTTTTTAGTTTTTCGCGTTTTTCTCGGCTCCTGGGCCTCCTAGAGCAAAACGGGCCCGGATTTGGGATCACACCGTTTTTCGCCCATATGTTTGGAAATATCATAGCTAGGAGAATTTGGCTGGCGCCATTGGATTCGTGAGACGATTTCCGATTTTTCTAGGGGTCCGGGAATTTTCTAAAGTCGATTTTTTTAGTTTTTCGCGTTTTTCTCGGCTCCTGGGTCTCTTAGAGCAAAACGGGCCCGGATTTGGGCCGGGATACCGTTTTTCGCCCATATCTTTGGAAATATCATAGCTAGGACAATTTGGCTGGCGCCATTGGATTCGTGAGACGATTTCCGATTTTTCTAGGGGTCCGGGAATTTTCTAAAGTCGATTTTTTTAGTTTTTCGCGTATTTCTCGGCTCCTGGGCCTCCTAGAGCAAAACGGGCCCGGATTTGTGCCCATACCGTTTTTCGCCCATATCTTTGGAAATATCATAGCTAGGACAATTTGCCTGGCGCCATTGGATTCGTGAGACGATTTCCGATTTTTCTAGGGGTCCGGGAATTTTCTAAAGTAGATTTTTTTAGTTTTTCGCGTTTTTCTCGGCTCCTGGGCCTCCTAGAGCAAAACGGGCCCGGATTTGTGCCCATACCGTTTTTCGCCCATATATTTGGAAATATCATAGCTAGGACAATTTGGCTGGCGCCATTGGATTCGTGAGATGATTTCCGATTTTTCTAGGGGTCCGGGAATTTCCGTAAGTCAATTTTTTTAGTTTTTCGCGTTTTTCTCGGCTCCTGGGCCTCCTAGAGCAAAACGGACCCGGATTTGGGATCACACCGTTTTTCGCCTCTATCTTCGGAAATATCATAGCTAGGACAATTTGGCTGGCGCCATTGGATTCCTGAGACGATTTCCGATTTTTCTAGCGGTCCGGGAATTTTCTAAAGTCGATTTTTTTAGTTTTTCGCGGTTTTCTCGGCCCCTGGGCCTCCTAGAGCAAAACGGGTCCGGATTTGGGATCACACCGTTTTTCGCCCAAATCTTTGGAAATATCATAGCTAGGACAATTTGGCTGGCGCCATTGGATTCGTGAGACGATTTCCGATTTTTCTAGGGGTCCGGGAATTTTCTAAAGTCGATTTTTTTAGTTTTTCGCGTTTTTCTCGGCTCCTGGGCCTCCTAGAGCAAAACGGGCCCGGATTTGTGCCCATACCGTTTTTCGCCCATATATTTGGAAATATCATAGCTAGGACAATTTGGCTGGCGCCATTGGATTCGTGAGATGATTTCCGATTTTTCTCCGGCTCCGGGAATTTCCGAAAGTCAATTTTTTTAGTTTTTCGCGTTTTTCTCGGCTCCTGGGCCTCCTAGAGCAAAACGGACCCGGATTTGTGCTCATACCGTTTTTCGCCCATATCTTTGGAAATATAATAGCTAGGACAATTTGGCTGGCGCCATTGGATTCGTGAGACGATTTCCGATTTCTCTAGGGGTCCGGGAATTTTCTAAAGTCGATTTTTTTAGTTTTTCGCGTTTTTCTCGGCTCCTGGGCCTCCTAGAGCAAAACGGGCCCGGATTTGTGCCCATACCGTTTTTCGCCCATATCTTTGGAAATATCATAGCTAGGAGAATTTGGCTGGCGCCATTGGATTCGTGAGACGATTTCCGATTTTTCTAGGGGTCCGGGAATTTTCTAAAGTCGATTTTTTTAGTTTTTCGCGTTTTTCTCGGCTCCTGGGCCTCCTAGAGCAAAACGGGCCCGGATTTGGGATCACACCGTTTTTCGCCCATATCTTTGGAAATATCATAGCTAGGAGAATTTGGCTGGCGCCATTGGATTCGTGAGACGATTTCCGATTTTTCTAGGGGTCCGGGAATTTTCTAAAGTCGATTTTTTTAGTTTTTCGCGTTTTTCTCGGCTCCTGGGTCTCTTAGAGCAAAACGGGCCCGGATTTGGGCCGGGATACCGTTTTTCGCCCATATCTTTGGAAATATCATAGCTAGGACAATTTGGCTGGCGCCATTGGATTCGTGAGACGATTTCCGATTTTTCCAGGGGTCCGGGAATTTTCTAAAGTCGATTTTTTTAGTTTTTCGCGTTTTTCTCGGCTCCTGGGCCTCCTAGAGCAAAACGGGCCCGGATTTGTGCCCATACGGTTTTTCGCCCATATCTTTGGAAATATCATAGCTAGGACAATTTGGCTGGCGCCATTGGATTCGTGAGACGATTTCCGATTTTTCTAGGGGTCCGGGAATTTCCGAAAGTCGATTTTTTTAGTTTTTCGCGTTTTTCTCGGCTCCTGGGCCTCCTAGAGCAAAACGGGCCCGGATTTGGGATCACACCGTTTTTGGCCCCTATCTTTGGAAATATCATAGCTAGGACAATCTGGCTGGCGCCATTGGATTCGTGAGACGATTTCCGATTTTTCTAGGGGTCCGGGAATTTTCTAAAGTCGATTTTTTTAGTTTTTCGCGTTTTTCTCGGCTCCTGGGTCTCTTAGAGCAAAACGGGCCCGGATTTGGGCCGGGATACCGTTTTTCGCCCATATCTTTGGAAATATCATAGCTAGGACAATTTGGCTGGCGCCATTGGATTCGTGAGACGATTTCCGATTTTTCTAGGGGTCCGGGAATTTTCTAAAGTCGATTTTTTTAGTTTTTCGCGTTTTTCTCGGCTCCTGGGCCTCCTAGAGCAAAACGGGCCCGGATTTGGGATCACACCGTTTTTCGCCCATATCTTTGGAAATATCATAGCTAGGAGAATTTGGCTGGCGCCATTGGATTCGTGAGACGATTTCCGATTTTTCTAGGGGTCCGGGAATTTTCTAAAGTCGATTTTTTTAGTTTTTCGCGTTTTTCTCGGCTCCTGGGCCTCCTAGAGCAAAACGGGCTCGGATTTGTGCCCATACGGTTTTTCGCCCATATCTTTGGAAATATCATAGCTAGGACAATTTGGCTGGCGCCATTGGATTCGTGAGACGATTTCCGATTTTTCTAGGGGTCCGGGAATTTCCGAAAGTCGATTTTTTTAGTTTTTCGCGTTTTTCTCGGCTCCTGGGCCTCCTAGAGCAAAACGGGCCCGGATTTGGGATCACACCGTTTTTGGCCCCTATCTTTGGAAATATCATAGCTAGGACAATCTGGCTGGCGCCATTGGATTCGTGAGACGATTTCCGATTTTTCTAGGGGTCCGGGAATTTTCTAAAGTCGATTTTTTTAGTTTTTCGCGTTTTTCTCGGCTCCTGGGCCTCCTAGAGCAAAACGGGCCCGGATTTGGGATCACACCGTTTTTCGCCCATATGTTTGGAAATATCATAGCTAGGAGAATTTGGCTGGCGCCATTGGATTCGTGAGACGATTTCCGATTTTTCTAGGGGTCCGGGAATTTTCTAAAGTCGATTTTTTTAGTTTTTCGCGTTTTTCTCGGCTCCTGGGTCTCTTAGAGCAAAACGGGCCCGGATTTGGGCCGGGATACCGTTTTTCGCCCATATCTTTGGAAATATCATAGCTAGGACAATTTGGCTGGCGCCATTGGATTCGTGAGACGATTTCCGATTTTTCTAGGGGTCCGGGAATTTTCTAAAGTCGATTTTTTTAGTTTTTCGCGTATTTCTCGGCTCCTGGGCCTCCTAGAGCAAAACGGGCCCGGATTTGTGCCCATACCGTTTTTCGCCCATATCTTTGGAAATATCATAGCTAGGACAATTTGCCTGGCGCCATTGGATTCGTGAGACGATTTCCGATTTTTCTAGGGGTCCGGGAATTTTCTAAAGTAGATTTTTTTAGTTTTTCGCGTTTTTCTCGGCTCCTGGGCCTCCTAGAGCAAAACGGGCCCGGATTTGTGCCCATACCGTTTTTCGCCCATATATTTGGAAATATCATAGCTAGGACAATTTGGCTGGCGCCATTGGATTCGTGAGATGATTTCCGATTTTTCTAGGGGTCCGGGAATTTCCGTAAGTCAATTTTTTTAGTTTTTCGCGTTTTTCTCGGCTCCTGGGCCTCCTAGAGCAAAACGGACCCGGATTTGGGATCACACCGTTTTTCGCCTCTATCTTCGGAAATATCATAGCTAGGACAATTTGGCTGGCGCCATTGGATTCCTGAGACGATTTCCGATTTTTCTAGCGGTCCGGGAATTTTCTAAAGTCGATTTTTTTAGTTTTTCGCGGTTTTCTCGGCCCCTGGGCCTCCTAGAGCAAAACGGGTCCGGATTTGGGATCACACCGTTTTTCGCCCAAATCTTTGGAAATATCATAGCTAGGACAATTTGGCTGGCGCCATTGGATTCGTGAGACGATTTCCGATTTTTCTAGGGGTCCGGGAATTTTCTAAAGTCGATTTTTTTAGTTTTTCGCGTTTTTCTCGGCTCCTGGGCCTCCTAGAGCAAAACGGGCCCGGATTTGTGCCCATACCGTTTTTCGCCCATATATTTGGAAATATCATAGCTAGGACAATTTGGCTGGCGCCATTGGATTCGTGAGATGATTTCCGATTTTTCTCCGGCTCCGGGAATTTCCGAAAGTCAATTTTTTTAGTTTTTCGCGTTTTTCTCGGCTCCTGGGCCTCCTAGAGCAAAACGGACCCGGATTTGTGCTCATACCGTTTTTCGCCCATATCTTTGGAAATATAATAGCTAGGACAATTTGGCTGGCGCCATTGGATTCGTGAGACGATTTCCGATTTCTCTAGGGGTCCGGGAATTTTCTAAAGTCGATTTTTTTAGTTTTTCGCGTTTTTCTCGGCTCCTGGGCCTCCTAGAGCAAAACGGGCCCGGATTTGTGCCCATACCGTTTTTCGCCCATATCTTTGGAAATATCATAGCTAGGAGAATTTGGCTGGCGCCATTGGATTCGTGAGACGATTTCCGATTTTTCTAGGGGTCCGGGAATTTTCTAAAGTCGATTTTTTTAGTTTTTCGCGTTTTTCTCGGCTCCTGGGCCTCCTAGAGCAAAACGGGCCCGGATTTGGGATCACACCGTTTTTCGCCCATATCTTTGGAAATATCATAGCTAGGAGAATTTGGCTGGCGCCATTGGATTCGTGAGACGATTTCCGATTTTTCTAGGGGTCCGGGAATTTTCTAAAGTCGATTTTTTTAGTTTTTCGCGTTTTTCTCGGCTCCTGGGTCTCTTAGAGCAAAACGGGCCCGGATTTGGGCCGGGATACCGTTTTTCGCCCATATCTTTGGAAATATCATAGCTAGGACAATTTGGCTGGCGCCATTGGATTCGTGAGACGATTTCCGATTTTTCTAGGGGTCCGGGAATTTTCTAAAGTCGATTTTTTTAGTTTTTCGCGTTTTTCTCGGCTCCTGGGCCTCCTAGAGCAAAACGGGCCCGGATTTGTGCCCATACGGTTTTTCGCCCATATCTTTGGAAATATCATAGCTAGGACAATTTGGCTGGCGCCATTGGATTCGTGAGACGATTTCCGATTTTTCTAGGGGTCCGGGAATTTCCGAAAGTCGATTTTTTTAGTTTTTCGCGTTTTTCTCGGCTCCTGGGCCTCCTAGAGCAAAACGGGCCCGGATTTGGGATCACACCGTTTTTGGCCCCTATCTTTGGAAATATCATAGCTAGGACAATCTGGCTGGCGCCATTGGATTCGTGAGACGATTTCCGATTTTTCTAGGGGTCCGGGAATTTTCTAAAGTCGATTTTTTTAGTTTTTCGCGTTTTTCTCGGCTCCTGGGCCTCCTAGAGCAAAACGGGCCCGGATTTGTGCCCATACGGTTTTTCGCCCATATCTTTGGAAATATCATAGCTAGGACAATTTGGCTGGCGCCATTGGATTCGTGAGACGATTTCCGATTTTTCTAGGGGTCCGGGAATTTCCGAAAGTCGATTTTTTTAGTTTTTCGCGTTTTTCTCGGCTCCTGGGCCTCCTAGAGCAAAACGCGCCCGGATTTGGGATCACACCGTTTTTGGCCCCTATCTTTGGAAATATCATAGCTAGGACAATCTGGCTGGCGCCATTGGATTCGTGAGACGATTTCCGATTTTTCTAGGGGTCCGGGAATTTTCTAAAGTCGATTTTTTTAGTTTTTCGCGTTTTTCTCGGCTCCTGGGCCTCCTAGAGCAAAACGGGCCCGGATTTGGGATCACACCGTTTTTCGCCCATATCTTTGGAAATATCATAGCTAGGAGAATTTGGCTGGCGCCATTGGATTCGTGAGACGATTTCCGATTTTTCTAGGGGTCCGGGAATTTTCTAAAGTCGATTTTTTTAGTTTTTCGCGTTTTTCTCGGCTCCTGGGTCTCTTAGAGCAAAACGGGCCCGGATTTGGGCCGGGATACCGTTTTTCGCCCATATCTTTGGAAATATCATAGCTAGGACAATTTGGCTGGCGCCATTGGATTCGTGAGACGATTTCCGATTTTTCTAGGGGTCCGGGAATTTTCTAAAGTAGATTTTTTTAGTTTTTCGCGTTTTTCTCGGCTCCTGGGCCTCCTAGAGCAAAACGGGCCCGGATTTGTGCCCATACCGTTTTTCGCCCATATATTTGGAAATATCATAGCTAGGACAATTTGGCTGGCGCCATTGGATTCGTGAGATGATTTCCGATTTTTCTCCGGCTCCGGGAATTTCCGAAAGTCAATTTTTTTAGTTTTTCGCGTTTTTCTCGGCTCCTGGGCCTCCTAGAGCAAAACGGACCCGGATTTGTGCTCATACCGTTTTTCGCCCATATCTTTGGAAATATAATAGCTAGGACAATTTGGCTGGCGCCATTGGATTCGTGAGACGATTTCCGATTTTTCTAGGGGTCCGGGAATTTTCTAAAGTCGATTTTTTTAGTTTTTCGCGTTTTTCTCGGCTCCTGGGCCTCCTAGAGCAAAACGGGCCCGGATTTGGGATCACACCGTTTTTCGCCCATATCTTTGGAAATATCATAGCTAGGAGAATTTGGCTGGCGCCATTGGATTCGTGAGACGATTTCCGATTTTTCTAGGGGTCCGGGAATTTTCTAAAGTCGATTTTTTTAGTTTTTCGCGTTTTTCTCGGCTCCTGGGTCTCTTAGAGCAAAACGGGCCCGGATTTGGGCCGGGATACCGTTTTTCGCCCATATCTTTGGAAATATCATAGCTAGGACAATTTGGCTGGCGCCATTGGATTCGTGAGACGATTTCCGATTTTTCTAGGGGTCCGGGAATTTTCTAAAGTCGATTTTTTTAGTTTTTCGCGTTTTTCTCGGCTCCTGGGCCTCCTAGAGCAAAACGGGCCCGGATTTGTGCCCATACGGTTTTTCGCCCATATCTTTGGAAATATCATAGCTAGGACAATTTGGCTGGCGCCATTGGATTCGTGAGACGATTTCCGATTTTTCTAGGGGTCCGGGAATTTCAGAAAGTCGATTTTTTTAGTTTTTCGCGTTTTTCTCGGCTCCTGGGCCTCCTAGAGCAAAACGGGCCCGGATTTGGGATCACACCGTTTTTGGCCCCTATCTTTGGAAATATCATAGCTAGGACAATCTGGCTGGCGCCATTGGATTCGTGAGACGATTTCCGATTTTTCTAGGGGTCCGGGAATTTTCTAAAGTCGATTTTTTTAGTTTTTCGCGTTTTTCTCGGCTCCTGGGCCTCCTAGAGCAAAACGGTTCCGGATTTGGGATCACACCGTTTTTCGCCCATATCTTTGGAAATATCATAGCTAGGACAATTTGGCTGGCGCCATTGGATTCGTGAGACGATTTCCGATTTTTCTAAGGGTCCGGGAATTTTCTAAAGTCGATTTTTTTAGTTTTTCGCGTTTTTCTCGGCTCCTGGGCCTCCTAGAGCAAAACGGTTCCGGATTTGGGATCACACCGTTTTTCGCCCATATCTTTGGAAATATCATAGCTAGGACAATTTGGCTGGCGCCATTGGATTCGTGAGACGATTTCCGATTTTTCTAGCGGTCCGGGAATTTTCTACAGTCGATTTTTTTAGTTTTTCGCGTTTTTCTCGGCTCCTGGGCCTCCTAGAGCAAAACGGGCCCGGATTTGTGCTCATACCGTTTTTCGCCCATATCTTTGGAAATATAATAGCTAGGACAATTTGGCTGGCGCCATTGGATTCGTGAGACGATTTCCGATTTTTCTAGGGGTCCGGGAATTTTCTAAAGTCGATTTTTTTAGTTTTTCGCGTTTTTCTCGGCTCCTGGGCCTCCTAGAGCAAAACGGGCCCGGATTTGTGCCCATACCGTTTTTCGCCCATATCTTTGGAAATATCATAGCTAGGAGAATTTGGCTGGCGCCATTGGATTCGTGAGACGATTTCCGATTTTTCTAGGGGTCCGGGAATTTTCTAAAGTCGATTTTTTTAGTTTTTCGCGTTTTTCTCGGCTCCTGGGCCTCCTAGAGCAAAACGGGCCCGGATTTGGGATCACACCGTTTTTCGCCCATATCTTTGGAAATATCATAGCTAGGAGAATTTGGCTGGCGCCATTGGATTCGTGAGACGATTTCCGATTTTTCTAGGGGTCCGGGAATTTTCTAAAGTCGATTTTTTTAGTTTTTCGCGTTTTTCTCGGCTCCTGGGTCTCTTAGAGCAAAACGGTCCCGGATTTGAGCCGGGATACCTTTTTTCGCCCATATCTTTGGAAATATCATAGCTAGGACAATTTGGCTGGCGCCATTGGATTCGTGAGACGATTTCCGATTTTTCTAGGGGTCCGGGAATTTTCTAAAGTCGATTTTTTTAGTTTTTCGCGTTTTTCTCGGCTCCTGGGCCTCCTAGAGCAAAACGGGCCCGGATTTGTGCCCATACCGTTTTTCGCCCATATTTTTGGAAATATCATAGCTAGGACAATTTGCCTGGCGCCATTGGATTCGTGAGACGATTTCCGATTTTTCTAGGGGTCCGGGAATTTTCTAAAGTAGATTTTTTTAGTTTTTCGCGTTTTTCTCGGCTCCTGGGCCTCCTAGAGCAAAACGGGCCCGGATTTGTGCCCATACCGTTTTTCGCCCATATATTTGGAAATATCATAGCTAGGACAATTTGGCTGGCGCCATTGGATTCGTGAGATGATTTCCGATTTTTCTAGGGGTCCGGGAATTTCCGAAAGTCAATTTTTTTAGTTTTTCGCGTTTTTCTCGGCTCCTGGGCCTCCTAGAGCAAAACGGACCCGGATTTGGGATCACACCGTTTTTCGCCTCTATCTTCGGAAATATCATAGCTAGGACAATTTGGCTGGCGCCATTGGATTCTTGAGACGATTTCCGATTTTTCTGGGGGTCCGGGATTTTTGTAAAGTCGATTTTTTTAGTTTTTCGCGTTTTTCTCGGCTCCTGGGCCTCCTAGAGCAAAACGGGCCCGGATTTGGGATCACACGGTTTTTCGCCCATATCTTTGGAAATATCATAGCTAGGACAATTTGCTTGGCGCCATTGGATTCGTGAGACGATTTCCGATTTTTCTAGCGGTCCGGGAATTTTCTACAGTCGATTTTTTTAGTTTTTCGCGTTTTTCTCGGCTCCTGGGCCTCCTAGAGCAAAACGGGCCCGGATTTGTGCTCATACCGTTTTTCGCCCATATCTTTGGAAATATCATAGCTAGGACAATTTGGCTGGCGCCATTGGATTCGTGAGATGATTTCCGATTTTTCTAGGGGTCCGGGAATTTTCTAAAGTCGATTTTTTTAGTTTTTCGCGTTTTTCTCGGCTCCTGGGCCTCCTAGAGCAAAACGGGCCCGGATTTGTGCCCATACGGTTTTTCGCCCATATCTTTGGAAATATCATAGCTAGGACAATTTGGCTGGCGCCATTGGATTCGTGAGACGATTTCCGATTTTTCTAGGGGTCCGGGAATTTCCGAAAGTCGATTTTTTTAGTTTTTCGCGTTTTTCTCGGCTCCTGGGCCTCCTAGAGCAAAACGGGCCCGGATTTGGGATCACACCGTTTTTGGCCCCTATCTTTGGAAATATCATAGCTAGGACAATTTGGCTGGCGCCATTGGATTCGTGAGACGATTTCCCATTTTTCTAGGGGTCCGGGAATTTTCTAAAGTCGATTTTTTTAGTTTTTCGCGTTTTTCTCGGCTCCTGGGCCTCCTAGAGCAAAACGGTTCCGGATTTGGGATCACACCGTTTTTCGCCCATATCTTTGGAAATATCATAGCTAGGACAATTTGGCTGGCGCCATTGGATTCGTGAGACGATTTCCGATTTTTCTAGGGGTCCGGGAATTTTCTAAAGTCGATTTTTTTAGTTTTTCGCGTTTTTCTCGGCTCCTGGGCCTCCTAGAGCAAAACGGTTCCGGATTTGGGATCACACCGTTTTTCGCCCTTATCTTTGGAAATATCATAGCTAGGACAATTTGGCTGGCGCCATTGGATTCGTGAGACGATTTCCGATTTTTCTAGCGGTCCGGGAATTTTCTACAGTCGATTTTTTTAGTTTTTCGCGTTTTTCTCGGCTCCTGGGCCTCCTAGAGCAAAACGGGCCCGGATTTGTGCTCATACCGTTTTTCGCCCATATCTTTGGAAATATAATAGCTAGGACAATTTGGCTGGCGCCATTGGATTCGTGAGACGATTTCCGATTTTTCTAGGGGTCCGGGAATTTTCTAAAGTCGATTTTTTTAGTTTTTCGGGTTTTTCTCGGCTCCTGGGCCTCCTAGAGCAAAACGGGCCCGGATTTGGGATCACACCGTTTTTCGCCCATATCTTTGGAAATATCATAGCTAGGAGAATTTGGCTGGCGCCATTGGATTCGTGAGACGATTTCCGATTTTTCTAGGGGTCCGGGAATTTTCTAAAGTCGATTTTTTTAGTTTTTCGCGTTTTTCTCGGCTCCTGGGTCTCTTAGAGCAAAACGGGCCCGGATTTGGGCCGGGATACCTTTTTTCGCCCATATCTTTGGAAATATCATAGCTAGGACAATTTGGCTGGCGCCATTGGATTCGTGAGACGATTTCCGATTTTTCTAGGGGTCCGGGAATTTTCTAAAGTCGATTTTTTTAGTTTTTCGCGTTTTTCTCGGCTCCTGGGCCTCCTAGAGCAAAACGGGCCCGGATTTGTGCCCATACCGTTTTTCGCCCATATCTTTGGAAATATCATAGCTAGGACAATTTGCCTGGCGCCATTGGATTCGTGAGACGATTTCCGATTTTTCTAGGGGTCCGGGAATTTTCTAAAGTAGATTTTTTTAGTTTTTCGCGTTTTTCTCGGCTCCTGGGCCTCCTAGAGCAAAACGGGCCCGGATTTGTGCCCATACCGTTTTTCGCCCATATATTTGGAAATATCATAGCTAGGACAATTTGGCTGGCGCCATTGGATTCGTGAGATGATTTCCGATTTTTCTAGGGGTCCGGGAATTTCCGAAGGTCAATTTTTTTAGTTTTTCGCGTTTTTCTCGGCTCCTGGGCCTCCTAGAGCAAAACGGACCCGGATTTGGGATCACACCGTTTTTCGCCTCTATCTTCGGAAATATCATAGCTAGGACAATTTGGCTGGCGCCATTGGATTCTTGAGACGATTTCCGATTTTTCTGGGGGTCCGGGATTTTTGTAAAGTCGATTTTTTTAGTTTTTCGCGTTTTTCTCGGCTCCTGGGCCTCCTAGAGCAAAACGGGCCCGGATTTGGGATCACACGGTTTTTCGCCCATATCTTTGGAAATATCATAGCTAGGACAATTTGCTTGGCGCCATTGGATTCGTGAGACGATTTCCGATTTTTCTAGCGGTCCGGGAATTTTCTACAGTCGATTTTTTTAGTTTTTCGCGTTTTTCTCGGCTCCTGGGCCTCCTAGAGCAAAACGGGCCCGGATTTGTGCTCATACCGTTTTTCGCCCATATCTTTGGAAATATAATAGCTAGGACAATTTGGCTGGCGCCATTGGATTCGTGAGACGATTTCCGATTTTTCTAGGGGTCCGGGAATTTTCTAAAGTCGATTTTTTTAGTTTTTCGCGTTTTTCTCGGCTCCTGGGTCTCTTAGAGCAAAACGGGCCCGGATTTGGGCCGGGATACCGTTTTTCGCCCATATCTTTGGAAATATCATAGCTAGGACAATTTGGCTGGCGTCATTGGATTCGTGAGACGATTTCCGATTTTTCTAGGGGTCCGGGAATTTTCTAAAGTCGATTTTTTTAGTTTTTCGCGTTTTTCTCGGCTCCTGGGCCTCCTAGAGCAAAACGGGCCCGGATTTGGGATCACACCGTTTTTCGCCCATATCTTTGGAAATATCATAGCTAGGAGAATTTGGCTGGCGCCATTGGATTCGTGAGACGATTTCCGATTTTTCTAGGGGTCCGGGAATTTTCTAAAGTCGATTTTTTTAGTTTTTCGCGTTTTTCTCGGCTCCTGGGTCTCTTAGAGCAAAACGGGCCCGGATTTGGGATCACACCGTTTTTCGCCCATATCTTTGGAAATATCATAGCTAGGACAATTTGGCTGGCGCCATTGGATTCGTGAGACGATTTCCGATTTTTCTAGCGGTCCGGGAATTTTCTACAGTCGATTTTTTTAGTTTTTCGCGTTTTTCTCGGCTCCTGGGCCTCCTAGAGCAAAACGGACCCGGATTTGGGATCACACCGTTTTTCGCCTCTATCTTCGGAAATATCATAGCTAGGACAATTTGGCTGGCGCCATTGGATTCTTGAGACGATTTCCGATTTTTCTGGGGGTCCGGGATTTTTGTAAAGTCGATTTTTTTAGTTTTTCGCGTTTTTCTCGGCTCCTGGGCCTCCTAGAGCAAAACGGGCCCGGATTTGGGATCACACGGTTTTTCGCCCATATCTTTGGAAATATCATAGCTAGGACAATTTGGCTGGCGCCATTGGATTCGTGAGACGATTTCCGATTTTTCTAGGGGTCCGGGAATTTTGTAAAGTCGATTTTTTTAGTTTTTCGCGTTTTTCTCGGCTCCTGGGCCTCCTAGAGCAAAACGGACCCGGATTTGGGATCACACCGTTTTTCGCCTCTATCTTCGGAAATATCATAGCTAGGACAATTTGGCTGGCGCCATTGGATTCTTGAGACGATTTCCGATTTTTCTGGGGGTCCGGGATTTTTGTAAAGTCGATTTTTTTAGTTTTTCGCGTTTTTCTCGGCTCCTGGGCCTCCTAGAGCAAAACGGGCCCGGATTTGGGATCACAACGTTTTTGGCCCCTATCTTTGGAAATATCATAGCTAGGACAATTTGGCTGGCGCCATTGGATTCGTGAGACGATTTCCGATTTTTCTAGGGGTCCGGGAATTTTCTAAAGTCGATTTTTTTAGTTTTTCGCGTTTTTCTCGGCTCCTGGGCCTCCTAGAGCAAAACGGTTCCGGATTTGGGATCACACCGTTTTTCGCCCATATCTTTGGAAATATCATAGCTAGGACAATTTGGCTGGCGCCATTGGATTCGTGAGACGATTTCCGATTTTTCTAGGGGTCCGGGAATTTTCTAAAGTCGATTTTTTTAGTTTTTCGCGTTTTTCTCGGCTCCTGGGCCTCCTAGAGCAAAACGGGCCCGGATTTGTGCCCATACCGTTTTTCGCCCATATCTTTGGAAATATCATAGCTAGGACAATTTGGCTGGCGCCATTGGATTCGTGAGACGATTTCCGATTTTTCTAGGGGTCCGGGAATTTCCGAAAGTCAATTTTTTTAGTTTTTCGCGTTTTTCTCGGCTCCTGGGCCTCCTAGAGCAAAACGGACCCGGATTTGTGCCCATACCGTTTTTCGCCCATATCTTTGGAAATATCATAGCTAGGACAATTTGGCTGGCGCCATTGGATTCGTGAGACGATTTCCGATTTTTCTAGGGGTCCGGGAATTTCCGAAAGTCAATTTTTTTAGTTTTTCGCGTTTTTCTCGGCTCCTGGGCCTCCTAGAGCAAAACGGACCCGGATTTGGGATCACACCGTTTTTCGCCTCTATCTTCGGAAATATCATAGCTAGGACAATTTGGCTGGCGCCATTGGATTCTTGAGACGATTTCCGATTTTTCTGGGGGTCCGGGATTTTTGTAAAGTCGATTTTTTTAGTTTTTCGCGTTTTTCTCGGCTCCTGGGCCTCCTAGAGCAAAACGGGCCCGGATTTGGGATCACACGGTTTTTCGCCCATATCTTTGGAAATATCATAGCTAGGACAATTTGGCTGGCGCCATTGGATTCCTGAGACGATTTCCGATTTTTCTAGGGGTCCGGGAATTTTCTAAAGTCGATTTTTTTAGTTTTTCGCGTTTTTCTCGGCTCCTGGGCCTCCTAGAGCAAAACGGGCCCGGATTTGTGCCCATACCGTGTTTCGCCCATATCTTTGGAAATATCATAGCTAGGACAATTTGGCTGGCGCCATTGGATTCGTGAGACGATTTTCGATTTTTCTAGGGGTCCGGGAATTTCCGAAAGTCAATTTTTTTAGTTTTTCGCGTTTTTCTCGGCTCCTGGGCCTCCTAGAGCAAAACGGACCCGGATTTGGGATCACACCGTTTTTCGCCTCTATCTTCGGAAATATCATAGCTAGGACAATTTGGCTGGCGCCATTGGATTCTTGAGACGATTTCCGATTTTTCTGGGGGTCAGGGATTTTTGTAAAGTCGATTTTTTTAGTTTTTCGCGTTTTTCTCGGCTCCTGGGCCTCCTAGAGCAAAACGGGCCCGGATTTGTGCCCATACCGTTTTTCGCCCATATCTTTGGAAATATCATAGCTAGGACAATTTGCCTGGCGCCATTGGATTCGTGAGACGATTTCCGATTTTTCTAGGGGTCCGGGAATTTTCTAAAGTAGATTTTTTTAGTTTTTCGCGTTTTTCTCGGCTCCTGGGCCTCCTAGAGCAAAACGGGCCCGGATTTGAGCCCATACCGTTTTTCGCCCATATCTTTGGAAATATCATAGCTAGGACAATTTGGCTGGCGCCATTGGATTCTTGAGACGATTTCCGATTTTTCTGGGGGTCCGGGATTTTTGTAAAGTCGATTTTTTTAGTTTTTCGCGTTTTTCTCGGCTCCTGGGCCTCCTAGAGCAAAACGGACCCGGATTTGGGATCACACCGTTTTTCGCCTCTATCTTCGGAAATGTCATCGCTAGGACAATTTGGCTGGCGCCATTGGATTCTTGAGACGATTTCCGATTTTTCTGGGGGTCCGGGATTTTTGTAAAGTCGATTTTTTTAGTTTTTCGCGTTTTTCTCGGCTCCTGGGCCGCCTAGAGCAAAACGGGCCCGGATTTGGGATCACACGGTTTTTCGCCCATATCTTTGGAAATATCATAGCTAGGACAATTTGGCTGGCGCCATTGGATTCGTGAGACGATTTCCGATTTTTCTAGGGGTCCGGGAATTTTCTAAAGTCGATTTTTTTAGTTTTTCGCGTTTTTCTCGGCTCCTGGGCCTCCTAGAGCAAAACGGGCCCGGATTTGTGCCCATACCGTTTTTCGCCCATATCTTTGGAAATATCATAGCTAGGACAATTTGGCTGGCGCCATTGGATTCGTGAGACGATTTCCGATTTTTCTAGGGGTCCGGGAATTTCCGAAAGTCAATTTTTTTAGTTTTTCGCGTTTTTCTCGGCTCCTGGGCCTCCTAGAGCAAAACGGACCCGGATTTGGGATCACACCGTTTTTCGCCTCTATCTTCGGAAA
This sequence comes from Diachasmimorpha longicaudata, assembly GCF_034640455.1. Classification (NCBI taxonomy): domain Eukaryota; kingdom Metazoa; phylum Arthropoda; class Insecta; order Hymenoptera; family Braconidae; genus Diachasmimorpha; species Diachasmimorpha longicaudata. The sequence goes on along the minus strand of NC_087226.1, from coordinate 2,712,117 downwards.
TATCATAGCTAGGACAATTTGGCTGGCGCCATTGGATTCTTGAGACGATTTCCGATTTTTCTGGGGGTCCGGGATTTTTGTAAAGTCGATTTTTTTAGTTTTTCGCGTTTTTCTCGGCTCCTGGGCCTCCTAGAGCAAAACGGGCCCGGATTTGGGATCACACGGTTTTTCGCCCATATCTTTGGAAATATCATAGCTAGGACAATTTGGCTGGCGCCATTGGATTCCTGAGACGATTTCCGATTTTTCTAGGGGTCCGGGAATTTTCTAAAGTCGATTTTTTTAGTTTTTCGCGTTTTTCTCGGCTCCTGGGCCTCCTAGAGCAAAACGGGCCCGGATTTGTGCCCATACCGTTTTTCGCCCATATCTTTGGAAATATCATAGCTAGGACAATTTGGCTGGCGCCATTGGATTCGTGAGACGATTTCCGATTTTTCCAGGGGTCCGGGAATTTCCGAAAGTCAATTTTTTTAGTTTTTCGCGTTTTTCTCGGCTCCTGGGCCTCCTAGAGCAAAACGGACCCGGATTTGGGATCACACCGTTTTTCGCCTCTATCTTCGGAAATATCATAGCTAGGACAATTTGGCTGGCGCCATTCGATTCTTGAGACGATTTCCGATTTTTCTGGGGGTCCGGGATTTTTGTAAAGTCGATTTTTTTAGTTTTTCGCGTTTTTCTCGGCTCCTGGGCCTCCTAGAGCAAAACGGGCCCGGATTTGGGATCACACGGTTTTTCGCCCATATCTTTGGAAATATCATAGCTAGGACAATTTGGCTGGCGCCATTGGATTCCTGAGACGATTTCCGATTTTTCTGGGGGTCCGGGATTTTTGTAAAGTCGATTTTTTTAGTTTTTCGCGTTTTTCTCGGCTCCTGGGCCTCCTAGAGCAAAACGGACCCGGATTTGGGATCACACCGTTTTTCGCCTCTATCTTCGGAAATATCATAGCTAGGACAATTTGGCTGGCGCCATTGGATTCTTGAGACGATTTCTGATTTTTCTGGGGGTCCGGGATTTTTGTAAAGTCGATTTTTTTAGTTTTTCGCGTTTTTCTCGGCTCCTGGGCCTCCTAGAGCAAAACGGGCCCGGATTTGGGATCACACGGTTTTTCGCCCATATCTTTGGAAATATCATAGCTAGGACAATTTGGCTGGCGCCATTGGATTCCTGAGACGATTTCCGATTTTTCTAGGGGTCCGGGAATTTTCTAAAGTCGATTTTTTTAGTTTTTCGCGTTTTTCTCGGCTCCTGGGCCTCCTAGAGCAAAACGGGCCCGGATTTGTGCCCATACCGTTTTTCGCCCATATCTTTGGAAATATCATAGCTAGGACAATTTGGCTGGCGCCATTGGATTCGTGAGACGATTTCCGATTTTTCTAGGGGTCCGGGAATTTCCGAAAGTCAATTTTTTTAGTTTTTCGCGTTTTTCTCGGCTCCTGGGCCTCCTAGAGCAAAACGGACCCGGATTTGGGATCACACCGTTTTTCGCCTCTATCTTCGGAAATATCATAGCTAGGACAATTTGGCTGGCGCCATTGGATTCTTGAGACGATTTCCGATTTTTCTGGGGGTCCGGGATTTTTGTAAAGTCGATTTTTTTAGTTTTTCGCGTTTTTCTCGGCTCCTGGGCCTCCTAGAGCAAAACGGGCCCGGATTTGGGATCACACGGTTTTTCGCCCATATCTTTGGAAATATCATAGCTAGGACAATTTGGCTGGCGCCATTGGATTCCTGAGACGATTTCCGATTTTTCTGGGGGTCCGGGATTTTTGTAAAGTCGATTTTTTTAGTTTTTCGCGTTTTTCTCGGCTCCTGGGCCTCCTAGAGCAAAACGGACCCGGATTTGGGATCACACCGTTTTTCGCCTCTATCTTCGGAAATATCATAGCTAGGACAATTTGGCTGGCGCCATTGGATTCTTGAGACGATTTCCGATTTTTCTGGGGGTCCGGGATTTTTGTAAAGTCGATTTTTTTAGTTTTTCGCGTTTTTCTCGGCTCCTGGGCCTCCTAGAGCAAAACGGGCCCGGATTTGGGATCACACGGTTTTTCGCCCATATCTTTGGAAATATCATAGCTAGGACAATTTGGCTGGCGCCATTGGATTCCTGAGACGATTTCCGATTTTTCTAGCGGTCCGGGAATTTTCTAAAGTCGATTTTTTTAGTTTTTCGCGTTTTTCTCGGCTCCTGGGCCTCCTAGAGCAAAACGGGCCCGGATTTGGGATCACACCGTTTTTCGCCCATATCTTTGGAAATATCATAGCTAGGAGAATTTGGCTGGCGCCATTGGATTCGTGAGACAATTTCCGATTTTTCTAGGGGTCCGGGAATTTTCTAAAGTCGATTTTTTTAGTTTTTCGCGTTTTTCTCGGCTCCTGGGCCTCCTAGAGCAAAACGGGCCCGGATTTGGGATCACACGGTTTTTCGCCCATATCTTTGGAAATATCATAGCTAGGACAATTTGGCTGGCGCCATTGGATTCCTGAGACGATTTCCGATTTTTCTAGGGGTCCGGGAATTTTCTAAAGTCGATTTTTTTAGTTTTTCGCGTTTTTCTCGGCTCCTGGGCCTCCTAGAGCAAAACGGGCCCGGATTTGTGCCCATACCGTTTTTCGCCCATATCTTTGGAAATATCATAGCTAGGACAATTTGGCTGGCGCCATTGGATTCGTGAGACGATTTCCGATTTTTCTAGGGGTCCGGGAATTTCCGAAAGTCAATTTTTTTAGTTTTTCGCGTTTTTCTCGGCTCCTGGGCCTCCTAGAGCAAAACGGGCCCGGATTTGGGATCACACGGTTTTTCGCCCATATCTTTGGAAATATCATAGCTAGGACAATTTGGCTGGCGCCATTGGATTCCTGAGACGATTTCCGATTTTTCTAGCGGTCCGGGAATTTTCTAAAGTCGATTTTTTTAGTTTTTCGCGTTTTTCTCGGCTCCTGGGCCTCCTAGAGCAAAACGGGCCCGGATTTGGGATCACACCGTTTTTCGCCCATATCTTTGGAAATATCATAGCTAGGAGAATTTGGCTGGCGCCATTGGATTCGTGAGACAATTTCCGATTTTTCTAGGGGTCCGGGAATTTTCTAAAGTCGATTTTTTTAGTTTTTCGCGTTTTTCTCGGCTCCTGGGCCTCCTAGAGCAAAACGGGCCCGGATTTGGGATCACACCGTTTTTCGCCCATATCTTTGGAAATATCATAGCTAGGAGAATTTGGCTGGCGCCATTGGATTCCTGAGACGATTTCCGATTTTTCTAGGGGTCCGGGAATTTTCTAAAGTCGATTTTTTTAGTTTTTCGCGTTTTTCTCGGCTCCTGGGCCTCCTAGAGCAAAACGGGCCCGGATTTGTGCCCATACTGTTTTTCGCCCATATCTTTGGAAATATCATAGCTAGGACAATTTGGCTGGCGCCATTGGATTCGTGAGACGATTTCCGATTTTTCTAGGGGTCCGGGAATTTCCGAAAGTCAATTTTTTTAGTTTTTCGCGTTTTTCTCGGCTCCTGGGCCTCCTAGAGCAAAACGGACCCGGATTTGGGATCACACCGTTTTTCGCCTCTATCTTCGGAAATATCATAGCTAGGACAATTTGGCTGGCGCCATTGGATTCTTGAGACGATTTCCGATTTTTCTGGGGGTCCGGGATTTTTGTAAAGTCGATTTTTTTAGTTTTTCGCGTTTTTCTCGGCTCCTGGGCCTCCTAGAGCAAAACGGGCCCGGATTTGGGATCACACGGTTTTTCGCCCATATCTTTGGAAATATCATAGCTAGGACAATTTGGCTGGCGCCATTGGATTCTTGAGACGATTTCCGATTTTTCTGGGGGTCCGGGATTTTTGTAAAGTCGATTTTTTTAGTTTTTCGCGTTTTTCTCGGCTCCTGGGGCTCCTAGAGCAAAACGGACCCGGATTTGGGATCACACCGTGTTTCGCCTCTATCTTCGGAAATGTCATCGCTAGGACAATTTGGCTGGCGCCATTGGATTCTTGAGACGATTTCCGATTTTTCTGGGGGTCCGGGATTTTTGTAAAGTCGATTTTTTTAGTTTTTCGCGTTTTTCTCGGCTCCTGGGCCTCCTAGAGCAAAACGGGCCCGGATTTGGGATCACACGGTTTTTCGCCCATATCTTTGGAAATATCATAGCTAGGACAATTTGGCTGGCGCCATTGGATTCGTGAGACGATTTCCGATTTTTCTAGGGGTCCGGGAATTTTCTAAAGTCGATTTTTTTAGTTTTTCGCGTTTTTCTCGGCTCCTGGGCCTCCTAGAGCAAAACGGGCCCGGATTTGTGCCCATACCGTTTTTCGCCCATATCTTTGGAAATATCATAGCTAGGACAATTTGGCTGGCGCCATTGGATTCGTGAGACGATTTCCGATTTTTCTAGGGGTCCGGGAATTTCCGAAAGTCAATTTTTTTAGTTTTTCGCGTTTTTCTCGGCTCCTGGGCCTCCTAGAGCAAAACGGACCCGGATTTGGGATCACACCGTTTTTCGCCTCTATCTTCGGAAATATCATAGCTAGGACAATTTGGCTGGCGCCATTGGATTCTTGAGACGATTTCCGATTTTTCTGGGGGTCCGGGATTTTTGTAAAGTCGATTTTTTTAGTTTTTCGCGTTTTTCTCGGCTCCTGGGCCTCCTAGAGCAAAACGGGCCCGGATTTGGGATCACACGGTTTTTCGCCCATATCTTTGGAAATATCATAGCTAGGACAATTTGGCTGGCGCCATTGGATTCCTGAGACGATTTCCGATTTTTCTAGGGGTCCGGGAATTTTCTAAAGTCGATTTTTTTAGTTTTTCGCGTTTTTCTCGGCTCCTGGGCCTCCTAGAGCAAAACGGGCCCGGATTTGTGCCCATACCGTTTTTCGCCCATATCTTTGGAAATATCATAGCTAGGACAATTTGGCTGGCGCCATTGGATTCGTGAGACGATTTCCGATTTTTCTAGGGGTCCGGGAATTTCCGAAAGTCAATTTTTTTAGTTTTTCGCGTTTTTCTCGGCTCCTGGGCCTCCTAGAGCAAAACGGACCCGGATTTGGGATCACACCGTTTTTCGCCTCTATCTTCGGAAATATCATAGCTAGGACAATTTGGCTGGCGCCATTGGATTCTTGAGACGATTTCCGATTTTTCTGGGGGTCCGGGATTTTTGTAAAGTCGATTTTTTTAGTTTTTCGCGTTTTTCTCGGCTCCTGGGCCTCCTAGAGCAAAACGGGCCCGGATTTGGGATCACACGGTTTTTCGCCCATATCTTTGGAAATATCATAGCTAGGACAATTTGGCTGGCGCCATTGGATTCCTGAGACGATTTCCGATTTTTCTGGGGGTCCGGGATTTTTGTAAAGTCGATTTTTTTAGTTTTTCGCGTTTTTCTCGGCTCCTGGGCCTCCTAGAGCAAAACGGACCCGGATTTGGGATCACACCGTTTTTCGCCTCTATCTTCGGAAATATCATAGCTAGGACAATTTGGCTGGCGCCATTGGATTCTTGAGACGATTTCCGATTTTTCTGGGGGTCCGGGATTTTTGTAAAGTCGATTTTTTTAGTTTTTCGCGTTTTTCTCGGCTCCTGGGCCTCCTAGAGCAAAACGGGCCCGGATTTGGGATCACACGGTTTTTCGCCCATATCTTTGGAAATATCATAGCTAGGACAATTTGGCTGGCGCCATTGGATTCCTGAGACGATTTCCGATTTTTCTAGGGGTCCGGGAATTTTCTAAAGTCGATTTTTTTAGTTTTTCGCGTTTTTCTCGGCTCCTGGGCCTCCTAGAGCAAAACGGGCCCGGATTTGTGCCCATACCGTTTTTCGCCCATATCTTTGGAAATATCATAGCTAGGACAATTTGGCTGGCGCCATTGGATTCGTGAGACGATTTCCGATTTTTCTAGGGGTCCGGGAATTTCCGAAAGTCAATTTTTTTAGTTTTTCGCGTTTTTCTCGGCTCCTGGGCCTCCTAGAGCAAAACGGACCCGGATTTGGGATCACACCGTTTTTCGCCTCTATCTTCGGAAATATCATAGCTAGGACAATTTGGCTGGCGCCATTGGATTCTTGAGACGATTTCCGATTTTTCTGGGGGTCAGGGATTTTTGTAAAGTCGATTTTTTTAGTTTTTCGCGTTTTTCTCGGCTCCTGGGCCTCCTAGAGCAAAACGGGCCCGGATTTGTGCCCATACCGTTTTTCGCCCATATCTTTGGAAATATCATAGCTAGGACAATTTGCCTGGCGCCATTGGATTCGTGAGACGATTTCCGATTTTTCTAGGGGTCCGGGAATTTTCTAAAGTAGATTTTTTTAGTTTTTCGCGTTTTTCTCGGCTCCTGGGCCTCCTAGAGCAAAACGGGCCCGGATTTGAGCCGGGATACCGTTTTTCGCCCATATCTTTGGAAATATCATAGCTAGGACAATTTGGCTGGCGCCATTGGATTCTTGAGACGATTTCCGATTTTTCTGGGGGTCCGGGATTTTTGTAAAGTCGATTTTTTTAGTTTTTCGCGCTTTTCTCGGCTCCTGGGCCTCCTAGAGCAAAACGGGCCCGGATTTGGGTTCACACGGTTTTTCGCCCATATCTTTGGAAATATCATAGCTAGGACAATTTGGCTGGCGCCATTGGATTCCTGAGACGATTTCCGATTTTTCTAGCGGTCCGGGAATTTTCTAAAGTCGATTTTTTTAGTTTTTCGCGTTTTTCTCGGCTCCTGGGCCTCCTAGAGCAAAACGGTTCCGGATTTGGGATCACACCGTTTTTCGCCCATATCTTTGGAAATATCATAGCTAGGACAATTTGGCTGTCGCCATTGGATTCGTGAGACGATTTCCGATTTTTCTAGCGGTCCGGGAATTTTCTACAGTCGATTTTTTTAGTTTTTCGCGTTTTTCTCGGCTCCTGGGCCTCCTAGAGCAAAACGGGCCCGGATTTGTGCTCATACCGTTTTTCGCCCATATCTTTGGAAATATCATAGCTAGGACAATTTGGCTGGCGCCATTGGATTCGTGAGACGATTTCCGATTTTTCTAGGCGTCCGGGAATTTCCGAAAGTCAATTTTTTTAGTTTTTCGCGTTTTTCTCGGCTCCTGGGCCTCCTAGAGCAAAACGGACCCGGATTTGGGATCACACCGTTTTTCGCCTCTATCTTCGGAAATATCATAGCTAGGACAATTTGGCTGGCGCCATTGGATTCTTGAGACGATTTCCGATTTTTCTGGGGGTCCGGGATTTTTGTAAAGTCGATTTTTTTAGTTTTTCGCGTTTTTCTCGGCTCCTGGGCCTCCTAGAGCAAAACGGACCCGGATTTGGGATCACACCGTTTTTCGCCTCTATCTTCGGAAATGTCATCGCTAGGACAATTTGGCTGGCGCCATTGGATTCTTGAGACGATTTCCGATTTTTCTGGGGGTCCGGGATTTTTGTAAAGTCGATTTTTTTAGTTTTTCGCGTTTTTCTCGGCTCCTGGGCCGCCTAGAGCAAAACGGGCCCGGATTTGGGATCACACGGTTTTTCGCCCATATCTTTGGAAATATCATAGCTAGGACAATTTGGCTGGCGCCATTGGATTCGTGAGACGATTTCCGATTTTTCTAGGGGTCCGGGAATTTTCTAAAGTCGATTTTTTTAGTTTTTCGCGTTTTTCTCGGCTCCTGGGCCTCCTAGAGCAAAACGGGCCCGGATTTGTGCCCATACCGTTTTTCGCCCATATCTTTGGAAATATCATAGCTAGGACAATTTGGCTGGCGCCATTGGATTCGTGAGACGATTTCCGATTTTTCTAGGGGTCCGGGAATTTCCGAAAGTCAATTTTTTTAGTTTTTCGCGTTTTTCTCGGCTCCTGGGCCTCCTAGAGCAAAACGGACCCGGATTTGGGATCACACCGTTTTTCGCCTCTATCTTCGGAAATATCATAGCTAGGACAATTTGGCTGGCGCCATTGGATTCTTGAGACGATTTCCGATTTTTCTGGGGGTCCGGGATTTTTGTAAAGTCGATTTTTTTAGTTTTTCGCGTTTTTCTCGGCTCCTGGGCCTCCTAGAGCAAAACGGGCCCGGATTTGGGATCACACGGTTTTTCGCCCATATCTTTGGAAATATCATAGCTAGGACAATTTGGCTGGCGCCATTGGATTCCTGAGACGATTTCCGATTTTTCTAGGGGTCCGGGAATTTCCGAAAGTCAATTTTTTTAGTTTTTCGCGTTTTTCTCGGCTCCTGGGCCTCCTAGAGCAAAACGGACCCGGATTTGGGATCACACCGTTTTTCGCCTCTATCTTCGGAAATATCATAGCTAGGACAATTTGGCTGGCGCCATTCGATTCTTGAGACGATTTCCGATTTTTCTGGGGGTCCGGGATTTTTGTAAAGTCGATTTTTTTAGTTTTTCGCGTTTTTCTCGGCTCCTGGGCCTCCTAGAGCAAAACGGGCCCGGATTTGGGATCACACGGTTTTTCGCCCATATCTTTGGAAATATCATAGCTAGGACAATTTGGCTGGCGCCATTGGATTCCTGAGACGATTTCCGATTTTTCTGGGGGTCCGGGATTTTTGTAAAGTCGATTTTTTTAGTTTTTCGCGTTTTTCTCGGCTCCTGGGCCTCCTAGAGCAAAACGGACCCGGATTTGGGATCACACCGTTTTTCGCCTCTATCTTCGGAAATATCATAGCTAGGACAATTTGGCTGGCGCCATTGGATTCTTGAGACGATTTCTGATTTTTCTGGGGGTCCGGGATTTTTGTAAAGTCGATTTTTTTAGTTTTTCGCGTTTTTCTCGGCTCCTGGGCCTCCTAGAGCAAAACGGGCCCGGATTTGGGATCACACCGTTTTTCGCCCATATCTTTGGAAATATCATAGCTAGGAGAATTTGGCTGGCGCCATTGGATTCCTGAGACGATTTCCGATTTTTCTAGGGGTCCGGGAATTTTCTAAAGTCGATTTTTTTAGTTTTTCGCGTTTTTCTCGGCTCCTGGGCCTTCTAGAGCAAAACGGGCCCGGATTTGTGCCCATACCGTTTTTCGCCCATATCTTTGGAAATATCATAGCTAGGACAATTTGGCTGGCGCCATTGGATTCGTGAGACGATTTCCGATTTTTCTGGGGGTCCGGGATTTTTGTAAAGTCGATTTTTTTAGTTTTTCGCGCTTTTCTCGGCTCCTGGGCCTCCTAGAGCAAAACGGGCCCGGATTTGGGTTCACACGGTTTTTCGCCCATATCTTTGGAAATATCATAGCTAGGACAATTTGGCTGGCGCCATTGGATTCCTGAGACGATTTCCGATTTTTCTAGCGGTCCGGGAATTTTCTAAAGTCGATTTTTTTAGTTTTTCGCGTTTTTCTCGGCTCCTGGGCCTCCTAGAGCAAAACGGTTCCGGATTTGGGATCACACCGTTTTTCGCCCATATCTTTGGAAATATCATAGCTAGGACAATTTGGCTGTCGCCATTGGATTCGTGAGACGATTTCCGATTTTTCTAGCGGTCCGGGAATTTTCTACAGTCGATTTTTTTAGTTTTTCGCGTTTTTCTCGGCTCCTGGGCCTCCTAGAGCAAAACGGGCCCGGATTTGTGCTCATACCGTTTTTCGCCCATATCTTTGGAAATATCATAGCTAGGACAATTTGGCTGGCGCCATTGGATTCGTGAGACGATTTCCGATTTTTCTAGGCGTCCGGGAATTTCCGAAAGTCAATTTTTTTAGTTTTTCGCGTTTTTCTCGGCTCCTGGGCCTCCTAGAGCAAAACGGACCCGGATTTGGGATCACACCGTTTTTCGCCTCTATCTTCGGAAATATCATAGCTAGGACAATTTGGCTGGCGCCATTGGATTCTTGAGACGATTTCCGATTTTTCTGGGGGTCCGGGATTTTTGTAAAGTCGATTTTTTTAGTTTTTCGCGTTTTTCTCGGCTCCTGGGCCTCCTAGAGCAAAACGGACCCGGATTTGGGATCACACCGTTTTTCGCCTCTATCTTCGGAAATGTCATCGCTAGGACAATTTGGCTGGCGCCATTGGATTCTTGAGACGATTTCCGATTTTTCTGGGGGTCCGGGATTTTTGTAAAGTCGATTTTTTTAGTTTTTCGCGTTTTTCTCGGCTCCTGGGCCGCCTAGAGCAAAACGGGCCCGGATTTGGGATCACACGGTTTTTCGCCCATATCTTTGGAAATATCATAGCTAGGACAATTTGGCTGGCGCCATTGGATTCGTGAGACGATTTCCGATTTTTCTAGGGGTCCGGGAATTTTCTAAAGTCGATTTTTTTAGTTTTTCGCGTTTTTCTCGGCTCCTGGGCCTCCTAGAGCAAAACGGGCCCGGATTTGTGCCCATACCGTTTTTCGCCCATATCTTTGGAAATATCATAGCTAGGACAATTTGGCTGGCGCCATTGGATTCGTGAGACGATTTCCGATTTTTCTAGGGGTCCGGGAATTTCCGAAAGTCAATTTTTTTAGTTTTTCGCGTTTTTCTCGGCTCCTGGGCCTCCTAGAGCAAAACGGACCCGGATTTGGGATCACACCGTTTTTCGCCTCTATCTTCGGAAATATCATAGCTAGGACAATTTGGCTGGCGCCATTGGATTCTTGAGACGATTTCCGATTTTTCTGGGGGTCCGGGATTTTTGTAAAGTCGATTTTTTTAGTTTTTCGCGTTTTTCTCGGCTCCTGGGCCTCCTAGAGCAAAACGGGCCCGGATTTGGGATCACACGGTTTTTCGCCCATATCTTTGGAAATATCATAGCTAGGACAATTTGGCTGGCGCCATTGGATTCCTGAGACGATTTCCGATTTTTCTAGGGGTCCGGGAATTTTCTAAAGTCGATTTTTTTAGTTTTTCGCGTTTTTCTCGGCTCCTGGGCCTCCTAGAGCAAAACGGGCCCGGATTTGTGCCCATACCGTTTTTCGCCCATATCTTTGGAAATATCATAGCTAGGACAATTTGGCTGGCGCCATTGGATTCGTGAGACGATTTCCGATTTTTCTAGGGGTCCGGGAATTTCCGAAAGTCAATTTTTTTAGTTTTTCGCGTTTTTCTCGGCTCCTGGGCCTCCTAGAGCAAAACGGACCCGGATTTGGGATCACACCGTTTTTCGCCTCTATCTTCGGAAATATCATAGCTAGGACAATTTGGCTGGCGCCATTCGATTCTTGAGACGATTTCCGATTTTTCTGGGGGTCCGGGATTTTTGTAAAGTCGATTTTTTTAGTTTTTCGCGTTTTTCTCGGCTCCTGGGCCTCCTAGAGCAAAACGGGCCCGGATTTGGGATCACACGGTTTTTCGCCCATATCTTTGGAAATATCATAGCTAGGACAATTTGGCTGGCGCCATTGGATTCCTGAGACGATTTCCGATTTTTCTGGGGGTCCGGGATTTTTGTAAAGTCGATTTTTTTAGTTTTTCGCGTTTTTCTCGGCTCCTGGGCCTCCTAGAGCAAAACGGACCCGGATTTGGGATCACACCGTTTTTCGCCTCTATCTTCGGAAATATCATAGCTAGGACAATTTGGCTGGCGCCATTGGATTCTTGAGACGATTTCTGATTTTTCTGGGGGTCCGGGATTTTTGTAAAGTCGATTTTTTTAGTTTTTCGCGTTTTTCTCGGCTCCTGGGCCTCCTAGAGCAAAACGGGCCCGGATTTGGGATCACACGGTTTTTCGCCCATATCTTTGGAAATATCATAGCTAGGACAATTTGGCTGGCGCCATTGGATTCCTGAGACGATTTCCGATTTTTCTAGGGGTCCGGGAATTTTCTAAAGTCGATTTTTTTAGTTTTTCGCGTTTTTCTCGGCTCCTGGGCCTCCTAGAGCAAAACGGGCCCGGATTTGTGCCCATACCGTTTTTCGCCCATATCTTTGGAAATATCATAGCTAGGACAATTTGGCTGGCGCCATTGGATTCGTGAGACGATTTCCGATTTTTCTAGGGGTCCGGGATTTTTGTAAAGTCGATTTTTTTAGTTTTTCGCGTTTTTCTCGGCTCCTGGGCCTCCTAGAGCAAAACGGGCCCGGATTTGGGATCACACGGTTTTTCGCCCATATCTTTGGAAATATCATAGCTAGGACAATTTGGCTGGCGCCATTGGATTCCTGAGACGATTTCCGATTTTTCTGGGGGTCCGGGATTTTTGTAAAGTCGATTTTTTTAGTTTTTCGCGTTTTTCTCGGCTCCTGGGCCTCCTAGAGCAAAACGGACCCGGATTTGGGATCACACCGTTTTTCGCCTCTATCTTCGGAAATATCATAGCTAGGACAATTTGGCTGGCGCCATTGGATTCTTGAGACGATTTCCGATTTTTCTGGGGGTCCGGGATTTTTGTAAAGTCGATTTTTTTAGTTTTTCGCGTTTTTCTCGGCTCCTGGGCCTCCTAGAGCAAAACGGGCCCGGATTTGGGATCACACGGTTTTTCGCCCATATCTTTGGAAATATCATAGCTAGGACAATTTGGCTGGCGCCATTGGATTCCTGAGACGATTTCCGATTTTTCTAGCGGTCCGGGAATTTTCTAAAGTCGATTTTTTTAGTTTTTCGCGTTTTTCTCGGCTCCTGGGCCTCCTAGAGCAAAACGGGCCCGGATTTGGGATCACACCGTTTTTCGCCCATATCTTTGGAAATATCATAGCTAGGAGAATTTGGCTGGCGCCATTGGATTCGTGAGACAATTTCCGATTTTTCTAGGGGTCCGGGAATTTTCTAAAGTCGATTTTTTTAGTTTTTCGCGTTTTTCTCGGCTCCTGGGCCTCCTAGAGCAAAACGGGCCCGGATTTGGGATCACACCGTTTTTCGCCCATATCTTTGGAAATATCATAGCTAGGAGAATTTGGCTGGCGCCATTGGATTCCTGAGACGATTTCCGATTTTTCTAGGGGTCCGGGAATTTTCTAAAGTCGATTTTTTTAGTTTTTCGCGTTTTTCTCGGCTCCTGGGCCTCCTAGAGCAAAACGGGCCCGGATTTGTGCCCATACCGTTTTTCGCCCATATCTTTGGAAATATCATAGCTAGGACAATTTGGCTGGCGCCATTGGATTCGTGAGACGATTTCCGATTTTTCTAGGGGTCCGGGAATTTCCGAAAGTCAATTTTTTTAGTTTTTCGCGTTTTTCTCGGCTCCTGGGCCTCCTAGAGCAAAACGGACCCGGATTTGGGATCACACCGTTTTTCGCCTCTATCTTCGGAAATATCATAGCTAGGACAATTTGGCTGGCGCCATTGGATTCTTGAGACGATTTCCGATTTTTCTGGGGGTCCGGGATTTTTGTAAAGTCGATTTTTTTAGTTTTTCGCGTTTTTCTCGGCTCCTGGGCCTCCTAGAGCAAAACGGGCCCGGATTTGGGATCACACGGTTTTTCGCCCATATCTTTGGAAATATCATAGCTAGGACAATTTGGCTGGCGCCATTGGATTCCTGAGACGATTTCCGATTTTTCTGGGGGTCCGGGATTTTTGTAAAGTCGATTTTTTTAGTTTTTCGCGTTTTTCTCGGCTCCTGGGCCTCCTAGAGCAAAACGGACCCGGATTTGGGATCACACCGTTTTTCGCCTCTATCTTCGGAAATATCATAGCTAGGACAATTTGGCTGGCGCCATTGGATTCTTGAGACGATTTCTGATTTTTCTGGGGGTCCGGGATTTTTGTAAAGTCGATTTTTTTAGTTTTTCGCGTTTTTCTCGGCTCCTGGGCCTCCTAGAGCAAAACGGGCCCGGATTTGGGATCACACGGTTTTTCGCCCATATCTTTGGAAATATCATAGCTAGGACAATTTGGCTGGCGCCATTGGATTCCTGAGACGATTTCCGATTTTTCTAGGGGTCCGGGAATTTTCTAAAGTCGATTTTTTTAGTTTTTCGCGTTTTTCTCGGCTCCTGGGCCTCCTAGAGCAAAACGGGCCCGGATTTGTGCCCATACCGTTTTTCGCCCATATCTTTGGAAATATCATAGCTAGGACAATTTGGCTGGCGCCATTGGATTCGTGAGACGATTTCCGATTTTTCTAGGGGTCCGGGAATTTCCGAAAGTCAATTTTTTTAGTTTTTCGCGTTTTTCTCGGCTCCTGGGCCTCCTAGAGCAAAACGGACCCGGATTTGGGATCACACCGTTTTTCGCCTCTATCTTCGGAAATATCATAGCTAGGACAATTTGGCTGGCGCCATTGGATTCTTGAGACGATTTCCGATTTTTCTGGGGGTCCGGGATTTTTGTAAAGTCGATTTTTTTAGTTTTTCGCGTTTTTCTCGGCTCCTGGGCCTCCTAGAGCAAAACGGGCCCGGATTTGGGATCACACGGTTTTTCGCCCATATCTTTGGAAATATCATAGCTAGGACAATTTGCCTGGCGCCATTGGATTCCTGAGACGATTTCCGATTTTTCTGGGGGTCCGGGATTTTTGTAAAGTCGATTTTTTTAGTTTTTCGCGTTTTTCTCGGCTCCTGGGCCTCCTAGAGCAAAACGGACCCGGATTTGGGATCACACCGTTTTTCGCCTCTATCTTCGGAAATATCATAGCTAGGACAATTTGGCTGGCGCCATTGGATTCTTGAGACGATTTCCGATTTTTCTGGGGGTCCGGGATTTTTGTAAAGTCGATTTTTTTAGTTTTTCGCGTTTTTCTCGGCTCCTGGGCCTCCTAGAGCAAAACGGGCCCGGATTTGGGATCACACGGTTTTTCGCCCATATCTTTGGAAATATCATAGCTAGGACAATTTGGCTGGCGCCATTGGATTCCTGAGACGATTTCCGATTTTTCTAGCGGTCCGGGAATTTTCTAAAGTCGATTTTTTTAGTTTTTCGCGTTTTTCTCGGCTCCTGGGCCTCCTAGAGCAAAACGGGCCCGGATTTGGGATCACACCGTTTTTCGCCCATATCTTTGGAAATATCATAGCTAGGAGAATTTGGCTGGCGCCATTGGATTCGTGAGACAATTTCCGATTTTTCTAGGGGTCCGGGAATTTTCTAAAGTCGATTTTTTTAGTTTTTCGCGTTTTTCTCGGCTCCTGGGCCTCCTAGAGCAAAACGGGCCCGGATTTGGGATCACACCGTTTTTCGCCCATATCTTTGGAAATATCATAGCTAGGAGAATTTGGCTGGCGCCATTGGATTCGTGAGACGATTTCCGATTTTTCTAGGGGTCCGGGAATTTTCTAAAGTCGATTTTTTTAGTTTTTCGCGTTTTTCTCGGCTCCTGGGTCTCTTAGAGCAAAACGGGCCCGGATTTGGGCCGGGATACCGTTTTTCGCCCATATCTTTGGAAATATCATAGCTAGGACAATTTGGCTGGCGCCATTGGATTCGTGAGACGATTTCCGATTTTTCTAGGGGTCCGGGAATTTTCTAAAGTCGATTTTTTTAGTTTTTCGCGTATTTCTCGGCTCCTGGGCCTCCTAGAGCAAAACGGGCCCGGATTTGTGCCCATACCGTTTTTCGCCCATATCTTTGGAAATATCATAGCTAGGACAATTTGCCTGGCGCCATTGGATTCGTGAGACGATTTCCGATTTTTCTAGGGGTCCGGGAATTTTCTAAAGTAGATTTTTTTAGTTTTTCGCGTTTTTCTCGGCTCCTGGGCCTCCTAGAGCAAAACGGGCCCGGATTTGAGCCGGGATACCGTTTTTCGCCCATATCTTTGGAAATATCATAGCTAGGACAATTTGGCTGGCGCCATTGGATTCCTGAGACGATTTCCGATTTTTCTAGCGGTCCGGGAATTTTCTAAAGTCGATTTTTTTAGTTTTTCGCGTTTTTCTCGGCTCCTGGGCCTCCTAGAGCAAAACGGTTCCGGATTTGGGATCACACCGTTTTTCGCCCATATCTTTGGAAATATCATAGCTAGGACAATTTGGCTGTCGCCATTGGATTCGTGAGACGATTTCCGATTTTTCTAGCGGTCCGGGAATTTTCTACAGTCGATTTTTTTAGTTTTTCGCGTTTTTCTCGGCTCCTGGGCCTCCTAGAGCAAAACGGGCCCGGATTTGTGCTCATACCGTTTTTCGCCCATATCTTTGGAAATATCATAGCTAGGACAATTTGGCTGGCGCCATTGGATTCGTGAGACGATTTCCGATTTTTCTAGGGGTCCGGGAATTTCCGAAAGTCAATTTTTTTAGTTTTTCGCGTTTTTCTCGGCTCCTGGGCCTCCTAGAGCAAAACGGGCCCGGATTTGTGCCCATACCGTTTTTCGCCCATATCTTTGGAAATATCATAGCTAGGACAATTTGGCTGGCGCCATTGGATTCGTGAGACGATTTCCGATTTTTCTAGGGGTCCGGGAATTTCCGAAAGTCAATTTTTTTAGTTTTTCGCGTTTTTCTCGGCTCCTGGGCCTCCTAGAGCAAAACGGACCCGGATTTGGGATCACACCGTTTTTCGCCTCTATCTTCGGAAATATCATAGCTAGGACAATTTGGCTGGCGCCATTGGATTCTTGAGACGATTTCCGATTTTTCTGGGGGTCCGGGATTTTTGTAAAGTCGATTTTTTTAGTTTTTCGCGTTTTTCTCGGCTCCTGGGCCTCCTAGAGCAAAACGGGCCCGGATTTGGGATCACACGGTTTTTCGCCCATATCTTTGGAAATATCATAGCTAGGACAATTTGCCTGGCGCCATTGGATTCCTGAGACGATTTCCGATTTTTCTGGGGGTCCGGGATTTTTGTAAAGTCGATTTTTTTAGTTTTTCGCGTTTTTCTCGGCTCCTGGGCCTCCTAGAGCAAAACGGGCCCGGATTTGGGCCGGGATACCGTTTTTCGCCCATATCTTTGGAAATATCATAGCTAGGACAATTTGGCTGGCGCCATTGGATTCGTGAGACGATTTCCGATTTTTCTAGGGGTCCGGGAATTTTCTAAAGTCGATTTTTTTAGTTTTTCGCGTATTTCTCGGCTCCTGGGCCTCCTAGAGCAAAACGGGCCCGGATTTGTGCCCATACCGTTTTTCGCCCATATCTTTGGAAATATCATAGCTAGGACAATTTGCCTGGCGCCATTGGATTCGTGAGACGATTTCCGATTTTTCTAGGGGTCCGGGAATTTTCTAAAGTAGATTTTTTTAGTTTTTCGCGTTTTTCTCGGCTCCTGGGCCTCCTAGAGCAAAACGGGCCCGGATTTGAGCCGGGATACCGTTTTTCGCCCATATCTTTGGAAATATCATAGCTAGGACAATTTGGCTGGCGCCATTGGATTCCTGAGACGATTTCCGATTTTTCTAGCGGTCCGGGAATTTTCTAAAGTCGATTTTTTTAGTTTTTCGCGTTTTTCTCGGCTCCTGGGCCTCCTAGAGCAAAACGGTTCCGGATTTGGGATCACACCGTTTTTCGCCCATATCTTTGGAAATATCATAGCTAGGACAATTTGGCTGTCGCCATGGGATTCGTGAGACGATTTCCGATTTTTCTAGCGGTCCGGGAATTTTCTACAGTCGATTTTTTTAGTTTTTCGCGTTTTTCTCGGCTCCTGGGCCTCCTAGAGCAAAACGGGCCCGGATTTGTGCTCATACCGTTTTTCGCCCATATCTTTGGAAATATCATAGCTAGGACAATTTGGCTGGCGCCATTGGATTCGTGAGACGATTTCCGATTTTTCTAGGGGTCCGGGAATTTCCGAAAGTCAATTTTTTTAGTTTTTCGCGTTTTTCTCGGCTCCTGGGCCTCCTAGAGCAAAACGGGCCCGGATTTGTGCCCATACCGTTTTTCGCCCATATCTTTGGAAATATCATAGCTAGGACAATTTGGCTGGCGCCATTGGATTCGTGAGACGATTTCCGATTTTTCTAGGGGTCCGGGAATTTCCGAAAGTCAATTTTTTTAGTTTTTCGCGTTTTTCTCGGCTCCTGGGCCTCCTAGAGCAAAACGGACCCGGATTTGGGATCACACCGTTTTTCGCCTCTATCTTCGGAAATATCATAGCTAGGACAATTTGGCTGGCGCCATTGGATTCTTGAGACGATTTCCGATTTTTCTGGGGGTCCGGGATTTTTGTAAAGTCGATTTTTTTAGTTTTTCGCGTTTTTCTCGGCTCCTGGGCCTCCTAGAGCAAAACGGGCCCGGATTTGGGATCACACGGTTTTTCGCCCATATCTTTGGAAATATCATAGCTAGGACAATTTGCCTGGCGCCATTGGATTCCTGAGACGATTTCCGATTTTTCTGGGGGTCCGGGATTTTTGTAAAGTCGATTTTTTTAGTTTTTCGCGTTTTTCTCGGCTCCTGGGCCTCCTAGAGCAAAACGGGCCCGGATTTGGGCCGGGATACCGTTTTTCGCCCATATCTTTGGAAATATCATAGCTAGGACAATTTGGCTGGCGCCATTGGATTCGTGAGACGATTTCCGATTTTTCTAGGGGTCCGGGAATTTTCTAAAGTCGATTTTTTTAGTTTTTCGCGTATTTCTCGGCTCCTGGGCCTCCTAGAGCAAAACGGGCCCGGATTTGTGCCCATACCGTTTTTCGCCCATATCTTTGG
The DNA here is from genome assembly GCF_034640455.1 of Diachasmimorpha longicaudata. NCBI lineage: Eukaryota > Metazoa > Arthropoda > Insecta > Hymenoptera > Braconidae > Diachasmimorpha > Diachasmimorpha longicaudata. The sequence goes on along the minus strand of NC_087226.1, from coordinate 2,693,684 downwards.
AAATATCATAGCTAGGACAATTTGCCTGGCGCCATTGGATTCGTGAGACGATTTCCGATTTTTCTAGGGGTCCGGGAATTTTCTAAAGTAGATTTTTTTAGTTTTTCGCGTTTTTCTCGGCTCCTGGGCCTCCTAGAGCAAAACGGGCCCGGATTTGAGCCGGGATACCGTTTTTCGCCCATATCTTTGGAAATATCATAGCTAGGACAATTTGGCTGGCGCCATTGGATTCCTGAGACGATTTCCGATTTTTCTAGCGGTCCGGGAATTTTCTAAAGTCGATTTTTTTAGTTTTTCGCGTTTTTCTCGGCTCCTGGGCCTCCTAGAGCAAAACGGTTCCGGATTTGGGATCACACCGTTTTTCGCCCATATCTTTGGAAATATCATAGCTAGGACAATTTGGCTGTCGCCATTGGATTCGTGAGACGATTTCCGATTTTTCTAGCGGTCCGGGAATTTTCTACAGTCGATTTTTTTAGTTTTTCGCGTTTTTCTCGGCTCCTGGGCCTCCTAGAGCAAAACGGGCCCGGATTTGTGCTCATACCGTTTTTCGCCCATATCTTTGGAAATATCATAGCTAGGACAATTTGGCTGGCGCCATTGGATTCGTGAGACGATTTCCGATTTTTCTAGGGGTCCGGGAATTTCCGAAAGTCAATTTTTTTAGTTTTTCGCGTTTTTCTCGGCTCCTGGGCCTCCTAGAGCAAAACGGGCCCGGATTTGTGCCCATACCGTTTTTCGCCCATATCTTTGGAAATATCATAGCTAGGACAATTTGGCTGGCGCCATTGGATTCGTGAGACGATTTCCGATTTTTCTAGGGGTCCGGGAATTTCCGAAAGTCAATTTTTTTAGTTTTTCGCGTTTTTCTCGGCTCCTGGGCCTCCTAGAGCAAAACGGACCCGGATTTGGGATCACACCGTTTTTCGCCTCTATCTTCGGAAATATCATAGCTAGGACAATTTGGCTGGCGCCATTGGATTCTTGAGACGATTTCCGATTTTTCTGGGGGTCCGGGATTTTTGTAAAGTCGATTTTTTTAGTTTTTCGCGTTTTTCTCGGCTCCTGGGCCTCCTAGAGCAAAACGGGCCCGGATTTGGGATCACACGGTTTTTCGCCCATATCTTTGGAAATATCATAGCTAGGACAATTTGGCTGGCGCCATTGGATTCCTGAGACGATTTCCGATTTTTCTAGGGGTCCGGGAATTTTCTAAAGTCGATTTTTTTAGTTTTTCGCGTTTTTCTCGGCTCCTGGGCCTCCTAGAGCAAAACGGGCCCGGATTTGTGCCCATACCGTTTTTCGCCCATATCTTTGGAAATATCATAGCTAGGACAATTTGGCTGGCGCCATTGGATTCGTGAGACGATTTCCGATTTTTCTAGGGGTCCGGGAATTTCCGAAAGTCAATTTTTTTAGTTTTTCGCGTTTTTCTCGGCTCCTGGGCCTCCTAGAGCAAAACGGACCCGGATTTGGGATCACACCGTTTTTCGCCTCTATCTTCGGAAATATCATAGCTAGGACAATTTGGCTGGCGCCATTGGATTCTTGAGACGATTTCCGATTTTTCTGGGGGTCCGGGATTTTTGTAAAGTCGATTTTTTTAGTTTTTCGCGTTTTTCTCGGCTCCTGGGCCTCCTAGAGCAAAACGGGCCCGGATTTGGGATCACACGGTTTTTCGCCCATATCTTTGGAAATATCATAGCTAGGACAATTTGGCTGGCGCCATTGGATTCCTGAGACGATTTCCGATTTTTCTGGGGGTCCGGGATTTTTGTAAAGTCGATTTTTTTAGTTTTTCGCGTTTTTCTCGGCTCCTGGGCCTCCTAGAGCAAAACGGACCCGGATTTGGGATCACACCGTTTTTCGCCTCTATCTTCGGAAATATCATAGCTAGGACAATTTGGCTGGCGCCATTGGATTCTTGAGACGATTTCCGATTTTTCTGGGGGTCCGGGATTTTTGTAAAGTCGATTTTTTTAGTTTTTCGCGTTTTTCTCGGCTCCTGGGCCTCCTAGAGCAAAACGGGCCCGGATTTGGGATCACACCGTTTTTCGCCCATATCTTTGGAAATATCATAGCTAGGAGAATTTGGCTGGCGCCATTGGATTCGTGAGACGATTTCCGATTTTTCTAGGGGTCCGGGAATTTGCTAAAGTCGATTTTTTTAGTTTTTCGCGTTTTTCTCGGCTCCTGGGTCTCTTAGAGCAAAACGGGCCCGGATTTGGGCCGGGATACCGTTTTTCGCCCATATCTTTGGAAATATCATAGCTAGGACAATTTGGCTGGCGCCATTGGATTCGTGAGACGATTTCCGATTTTTCTAGGGGTCCGGGAATTTTCTAAAGTCGATTTTTTTAGTTTTTCGCGTATTTCTCGGCTCCTGGGCCTCCTAGAGCAAAACGGGCCCGGATTTGTGCCCATACCGTTTTTCGCCCATATCTTTGGAAATATCATAGCTAGGACAATTTGCCTGGCGCCATTGGATTCGTGAGACGATTTCCGATTTTTCTAGGGGTCCGGGAATTTTCTAAAGTAGATTTTTTTAGTTTTTCGCGTTTTTCTCGGCTCCTGGGCCTCCTAGAGCAAAACGGGCCCGGATTTGGGCCGGGATACCGTTTTTCGCCCATATCTTTGGAAATATCATAGCTAGGACAATTTGGCTGGCGCCATTGGATTCTTGAGACGATTTCCGATTTTTCTGGGGGTCCGGGATTTTTGTAAAGTCGATTTTTTTAGTTTTTCGCGTTTTTCTCGGCTCCTGGGCCTCCTAGAGCAAAACGGGCCCGGATTTGGGTTCACACGGTTTTTCGCCCATATCTTTGGAAATATCATAGCTAGGACAATTTGGCTGGCGCCATTGGATTCCTGAGACGATTTCCGATTTTTCTAGCGGTCCGGGAATTTTCTAAAGTCGATTTTTTTAGTTTTTCGCGGTTTTCTCGGCCCCTGGGCCTCCTAGAGCAAAACGGGTCCGGATTTGGGATCACACCGTTTTTCGCCCAAATCTTTGGAAATATCATAGCTAGGACAATTTGGCTGGCGCCATTGGATTCGTGAGACGATTTCCGATTTTTCTAGGGGTCCGGGAATTTTCTAAAGTCGATTTTTTTAGTTTTTCGCGTTTTTCTCGGCTCCTGGGCCTCCTAGAGCAAAACGGGCCCGGATTTGTGCTCATACCGTTTTTCGCCCATAGCTTTGGAAATATAATAGCTAGGACAATTTGGCTGGCGCCATTGGATTCGTGAGACGATTTCCGATTTTTCCAGGCGTCCGGGAATTTTCTAAAGTCGATTTTTTTAGTTTTTCGCGTTTTTCTCGGCTCCTGGGCCTCCTAGAGCAAAACGGGCCCGGATTTGTGCCCATACCGTTTTTCGCCCATATCTTTGGAAATATCATAGCTAGGAGAATTTGGCTGGCGCCATTGGATTCGTGAGACGATTTCCGATTTTTCAAGGGGTCCGGGAATTTTCTAAAGTCGATTTTTTTAGTTTTTCGCGTTTTTCTCGGCTCCTGGGCCTCCTAGAGCAAAACGGGCCCGGATTTGGGATCACACCGTTTTTGGCCCCTATCTTTGGAAATATCATAGCTAGGACAATTTGGCTGGCGCCATTGGATTCGTGAGACGATTTCCGATTTTTCTAGGGGTCCGGGAATTTTCTAAAGTCGATTTTTTTAGTTTTTCGCGTTTTTCTCGGCTCCTGGGTCTCTTAGAGCAAAACGGGCCCGGATTTGGGCCGGGATACGGTTTTTCGCCCATATCTTTGGAAATATCATAGCTAGGACAATTTGGCTGGCGCCATTGGATTCTTGAGACGATTTCCGATTTTTCTGGGGGTCCGGGATTTTTGTAAAGTCGATTTTTTTAGTTTTTCGCGTTTTTCTCGGCTCCTGGGCCTCCTAGAGCAAAACGGGCCCGGATTTGTGCCCATACGGTTTTTCGCCCATATCTTTGGAAATATCATAGCTAGGACAATTTGGCTGGCGCCATTGGATTCGTGAGACGATTTCCGATTTTTCTAGGGGTCCGGGAATTTCCGAAAGTCGATTTTTTTAGTTTTTCGCGTTTTTCTCGGCTCCTGGGCCTCCTAGAGCAAAACGGGCCCGGATTTGGGATCACACCGTTTTTGGCCCCTATCTTTGGAAATATCATAGCTAGGACAATCTGGCTGGCGCCATTGGATTCGTGAGACGATTTCCGATTTTTCTAGCGGTCCGGGAATTTTCTACAGTCGATTTTTTTAGTTTTTCGCGTTTTTCTCGGCTCCTGGGCCTCCTAGAGCAAAACGGGCCCGGATTTGTGCTCATACCGTTTTTCGCCCATATCTTTGGAAATATCATAGCTAGGACAATTTGGCTGGCGCCATTGGATTCGTGAGACGATTTCCGATTTTTCTAGGGGTCCGGGAATTTTCTAAAGTCGATTTTTTTAGTTTTTCGCGTTTTTCTCGGCTCCTGGGCCTCCTAGAGCAAAACGGGCCCGGATTTGTGCCCATACCGTTTTTCGCCCATATCTTTGGAAATATCATAGCTAGGACAATTTGGCTGGCGCCATTGGATTCGTGAGACGATTTCCGATTTTTCCAGGGGTCCGGGAATTTTCTAAAGTCGATTTTTTTAGTTTTTCGCGTTTTTCTCGGCTCCTGGGCCTCCTAGAGCAAAACGGGCCCGGATTTGTGCCCATACCGTTTTTCGCCCATATCTTTGGAAATATCATAGCTAGGAGAATTTGGCTGGCGCCATTGGATTCGTGAGACGATTTCCGATTTTTCAAGGGGTCCGGGAATTTTCTAAAGTCGATTTTTTTAGTTTTTCGCGTTTTTCTCGGCTCCTGGGCCTCCTAGAGCAAAACGGGCCCGGATTTGGGATCACACCGTTTTTGGCCCCTATCTTTGGAAATATCATAGCTAGGACAATTTGGCTGGCGCCATTGGATTCGTGAGACGATTTCCGATTTTTCTAGGGGTCCGGGAATTTTCTAAAGTCGATTTTTTTAGTTTTTCGCGTTTTTCTCGGCTCCTGGGTCTCTTAGAGCAAAACGGGCCCGGATTTGGGCCGGGATACCGTTTTTCGCCCATATCTTTGGAAATATCATAGCTAGGACAATTTGGCTGGCGCCATTGGATTCTTGAGACGATTTCCGATTTTTCTGGGGGTCCGGGATTTTTGTAAAGTCGATTTTTTTAGTTTTTCGCGTTTTTCTCGGCTCCTGGGCCTCCTAGAGCAAAACGGGCCCGGATTTGGGATCACACGGTTTTTCGCCCATATCTTTGGAAATATCATAGCTAGGACAATTTGCTTGGCGCCATTGGATTCGTGAGACGATTTCCGATTTTTCTAGGGGTCCGGGAATTTTCTAAAGTCGATTTTTTTAGTTTCTCGCGTTTTTCTCGGCTCCTGGGTCTCTTAGAGCAAAACGGGCCCGGATTTGGGCCGGGATACCGTTTTTCGCCCCTATCTTTGGAAATATCATAGCTAGGACAATTTGGCTGGCGCCATTGCATTCGTGAGACGATTTCCGATTTTTCTAGGGGTCCGGGAATTTCCGAAAGTCAATTTTTTTAGTTTTTCGCGTTTTTCTCGGCTCCTGGGCCTCCTAGAGCAAAACGGACCCGGATTTGGGATCACACCGTTTTTCGCCTCTATCTTCGGAAATATCATAGCTAGGACAATTTGGCTGGCGCCATTGGATTCGTGAGATGATTTCCGATTTTTCTAGAGGTCCGGGAATTTCCGAAAGTCAATTTTTTTAGTTTTTCGCGTTTTTCTCGGCTCCTGGGCCTCCTAGAGCAAAACGGACCCGGATTGGGGATCACACCGTTTTTCGCCTCTATCTTCGGAAATATCATAGCTAGGACAATTTGGCTGGCGCCATTGGATTCGTGAGACGATTTCCGATTTTTCTAGGGGTCCGGGAATTTTCTAAAGTAGATTTTTTTAGTTTTTCGCGTTTTTCTCGGCTCCTGGGCCTCCTAGAGCAAAACGGGCCCGGATTTGTGCCCATACCGTTTTTCGCCCATATATTTGGAAATATCATAGCTAGGACAATTTGGCTGGCGCCATTGGATTCGTGAGATGATTTCCGATTTTTCTAGGGGTCCGGGAATTTCCGAAAGTCAATTTTTTGAGTTTTTCGCGTTTTTCTCGGCTCCTGGGCCTCCTAGAGCAAAACGGACCCGGATTTGGGATCACACCGTTTTTCGCCTCTATCTTCGGAAATATCATAGCTAGGACAATTTGGCTGGCGCCATTGGATTCTTGAGACGATTTCCGATTTTTCTGGGGGTCCGGGATTTTTGTAAAGTCGATTTTTTTAGTTTTTCGCGTTTTTCTCGGCTCCTGGGCCTCCTAGAGCAAAACGGGCCCGGATTTGGGATCACACGGTTTTTCGCCCATATCTTTGGAAATATCATAGCTAGGACAATTTGCTTGGCGCCATTGGATTCGTGAGACGATTTCCGATTTTTCTAGGGGTCCGGGAATTTTCTAAAGTCGATTTTTTTAGTTTCTCGCGTTTTTCTCGGCTCCTGGGTCTCTTAGAGCAAAACGGGCCCGGATTTGGGCCGGGATACCGTTTTTCGCCCATATCTTTGGAAATATCATAGCTAGGACAATTTGGCTGGCGCCATTGGATTCTTGAGACGATTTCCGATTTTTCTGGGGGTCCGGGATTTTTGTAAAGTCGATTTTTTTAGTTTTTCGCGTTTTTCTCGGCTCCTGGGCCTCCTAGAGCAAAACGGGCCCGGATTTGTGCCCATACGGTTTTTCGCCCATATCTTTGGAAATATCATAGCTAGGACAATTTGGCTGGCGCCATTGGATTCGTGAGACGATTTCCGATTTTTCTAGGGGTCCGGGAATTTCCGAAAGTCGATTTTTTTAGTTTTTCGCGTTTTTCTCGGCTCCTGGGCCTCCTAGAGCAAAACGGGCCCGGATTTGGGATCACACCGTTTTTGGCCCCTATCTTTGGAAATATCATAGCTAGGACAATCTGGCTGGCGCCATTGGATTCGTGAGACGATTTCCGATTTTTCTAGCGGTCCGGGAATTTTCTACAGTCGATTTTTTTAGTTTTTCGCGTTTTTCTCGGCTCCTGGGCCTCCTAGAGCAAAACGGGCCCGGATTTGTGCTCATACCGTTTTTCGCCCATATCTTTGGAAATATCATAGCTAGGACAATTTGGCTGGCGCCATTGGATTCGTGAGACGATTTCCGATTTTTCTAGGGGTCCGGGAATTTTCTAAAGTCGATTTTTTTAGTTTTTCGCGTTTTTCTCGGCTCCTGGGCCTCCTAGAGCAAAACGGGCCCGGATTTGTGCCCATACCGTTTTTCGCCCATATCTTTGGAAATATCATAGCTAGGACAATTTGGCTGGCGCCATTGGATTCGTGAGACGATTTCCGATTTTTCTAGGGGTCCGGGAATTTCCGAAAGTCAATTTTTTTAGTTTTTCGCGTTTTTCTCGGCTCCTGGGCCTCCTAGAGCAAAACGGACCCGGATTTGGGATCACACCGTTTTTCGCCTCTATCTTCGGAAATATCATAGCTAGGACAATTTGGCTGGCGCCATTGGATTCTTGAGACGATTTCCGATTTTTCTGGGGGTCCGGGATTTTTGTAAAGTCGATTTTTTTAGTTTTTCGCGTTTTTCTCGGCTCCTGGGCCTCCTAGAGCAAAACGGGCCCGGATTTGTGCCCATACCGTTTTTCGCCCATATCTTTGGAAATATCATAGCTAGGACAATTTGCCTGGCGCCATTGGATTCGTGAGACGATTTCCGATTTTTCTAGGGGTCCGGGAATTTTCTAAAGTAGATTTTTTTAGTTTTTCGCGTTTTTCTCGGCTCCTGGGCCTCCTAGAGCAAAACGGGCCCGGATTTGTGCCCATACCGTTTTTCGCCCATATATTTGGAAATATCATAGCTAGGACAATTTGGCTGGCGCCATTGGATTCGTGAGATGATTTCCGATTTTTCTAGAGGTCCGGGAATTTCCGAAAGTCAATTTTTTTAGTTTTTCGCGTTTTTCTCGGCTCCTGGGCCTCCTAGAGCAAAACGGACCCGGATTTGGGATCACACCGTTTTTCGCCTCTATCTTCGGAAATATCATAGCTAGGACAATTTGGCTGGCGCCATTGGATTCTTGAGACGATTTCCGATTTTTCTGGGGGTCCGGGATTTTTGTAAAGTCGATTTTTTTAGTTTTTCGCGTTTTTCTCGGCTCCTGGGCCTCCTAGAGCAAAACGGGCCCGGATTTGGGATCACACGGTTTTTCGCCCATATCTTTGGAAATATCATAGCTAGGACAATTTGGCTGGCGCCACTGGATTCGTGAGACGATTTCCGATTTTTCTAGGGGTCCGGGAATTTTCTAAAGTCGATTTTTTTAGTTTTTCGCGTTTTTCTCGGCTCCTGGGCCTCCTAGAGCAAAACGGGCCCGGATTTGTGCCCATACCGTTTTTCGCCCATATCTTTGGAAATATCATAGCTAGGACAATTTGCCTAGCGCCATTGGATTCGTGAGACGATTTCCGATTTTTCTAGGGGTCCGGGAATTTTCTAAAGTCGATTTTTTTAGTTTTTCGCGTATTTCTCGGCTCCTGGGCCTCCTAGAGCAAAACGGGCCCGGATTTGTGCTCATACCGTTTTTCGCCCATATCTTTGGAAATATCATAGCTAGGACAATTTGGCTGGCGCCATTGGATTCGTGAGACGATTTCCGATTTTTCTAGGGGTCCGGAAATTTTGTAAAGTCGATTTTTTTAGTTTTTCGCGTTTTTCTCGGCTCCTGGGCCTCCTAGAGCAAAACGGACCCGGATTTGGGATCACACCGTTTTTCGCCTCTATCTTCGGAAATATCATAGCTAGGACAATTTGGCTGGCGCCATTGGATTCTTGAGACGATTTCCGATTTTTCTGGGGGTCCGGGATTTTTGTAAAGTCGATTTTTTTAGTTTTTCGCGTTTTTCTCGGCTCCTGGGCCTCCTAGAGCAAAACGGGCCCGGATTTGGGATCACAACGTTTTTGGCCCCTATCTTTGGAAATATCATAGCTAGGACAATTTGGCTGGCGCCATTGGATTCGTGAGACGATTTCCGATTTTTCTAGGGGTCCGGGAATTTTCTAAAGTCGATTTTTTTAGTTTTTCGCGTTTTTCTCGGCTCCTGGGCCTCCTAGAGCAAAACGGTTCCGGATTTGGGATCACACCGTTTTTCGCCCATATCTTTGGAAATATCATAGCTAGGACAATTTGGCTGGCGCCATTGGATTCGTGAGACGATTTCCGATTTTTCTAGCGGTCCGGGAATTTTCTACAGTCGATTTTTTTAGTTTTTCGCGTTTTTCTCGGCTCCTGGGCCTCCTAGAGCAAAACGGGCCCGGATTTGTGCTCATACCGTTTTTCGCCCATATCTTTGGGAATATCATAGCTAGGACAATTTGGCTGGCGCCATTGGATTCGTGAGACGATTTCCGATTTTTCTAGGGGTCCGGGAATTTTCTAAAGTCGATTTTTTTAGTTTTTTGCGTTTTTCTCGGCTCCTGGGCCTCCTAGAGCAAAACGGGCCCGGATTTGTGCCCATACCGTTTTTCGCCCATATCTTTGGAAATATCATAGCTAGGACAATTTGGCTGGCGCCATTGGATTCGTGAGACGATTTCCGATTTTTCTAGGGGTCCGGGAATTTCCGAAAGTCAATTTTTTTAGTTTTTCGCGTTTTTCTCGGCTCCTGGGCCTCCTAGAGCAAAACGGACCCGGATTTGGGATCACACCGTTTTTCGCCTCTATCTTCGGAAATATCATAGCTAGGACAATTTGGCTGGCGCCATTGGATTCTTGAGACGATTTCCGATTTTTCTGGGGGTCCGGGATTTTTGTAAAGTCGATTTTTTTAGTTTTTCGCGTTTTTCTCGGCTCCTGGGCCTCCTAGAGCAAAACGGACCCGGATTTGGGATCACACCGTTTTTCGCCTCTATCTTCGGAAATGTCATCGCTAGGACAATTTGGCTGGCGCCATTGGATTCTTGAGACGATTTCCGATTTTTCTGGGGGTCCGGGATTTTTGTAAAGTCGATTTTTTTAGTTTTTCGCGTTTTTCTCGGCTCCTGGGCCTCCTAGAGCAAAACGGGCCCGGATTTGGGATCACACGGTTTTTCGCCCATATCTTTGGAAATATCATAGCTAGGACAATTTGGCTGGCGCCATTGGATTCGTGAGACGATTTCCGATTTTTCTAGGGGTCCGGGAATTTTCTAAAGTCGATTTTTTTAGTTTTTCGCGTTTTTCTCGGCTCCTGGGCCTCCTAGAGCAAAACGGGCCCGGATTTGGGATCACACGGTTTTTCGCCCATATCTTTGGAAATATCATAGCTAGGACAATTTGGCTGGCGCCATTGGATTCCTGAGACGATTTCCGATTTTTCTAGCGGTCCGGGAATTTTCTAAAGTCGATTTTTTTAGTTTTTCGCGTTTTTCTCGGCTCCTGGGCCTCCTAGAGCAAAACGGGCCCGGATTTGGGATCACACCGTTTTTCGCCCATATCTTTGGAAATATCATAGCTAGGAGAATTTGGCTGGCGCCATTGGATTCGTGAGACAATTTCCGATTTTTCTAGGGGTCCGGGAATTTTCTAAAGTCGATTTTTTTAGTTTTTCGCGTTTTTCTCGGCTCCTGGGCCTCCTAGAGCAAAACGGGCCCGGATTTGGGATCACACCGTTTTTCGCCCATATCTTTGGAAATATCATAGCTAGGAGAATTTGGCTGGCGCCATTGGATTCGTGAGACGATTTCCGATTTTTCTAGGGGTCCGGGAATTTTCTAAAGTCGATTTTTTTAGTTTTTCGCGTTTTTCTCGGCTCCTGGGTCTCTTAGAGCAAAACGGGCCCGGATTTGGGCCGGGATACCGTTTTTCGCCCATATCTTTGGAAATATCATAGCTAGGACAATTTGGCTGGCGCCATTGGATTCGTGAGACGATTTCCGATTTTTCTAGGGGTCCGGGAATTTTCTAAAGTCGATTTTTTTAGTTTTTCGCGTATTTCTCGGCTCCTGGGCCTCCTAGAGCAAAACGGGCCCGGATTTGTGCCCATACCGTTTTTCGCCCATATCTTTGGAAATATCATAGCTAGGACAATTTGCCTGGCGCCATTGGATTCGTGAGACGATTTCCGATTTTTCTAGGGGTCCGGGAATTTCCGAAAGTCGATTTTTTTAGTTTTTCGCGTTTTTCTCGGCTCCTGGGCCTCCTAGAGCAAAACGGGCCCGGATTTGGGATCACACCGTTTTTGGCCCCTATCTTTGGAAATATCATAGCTAGGACAATCTGGCTGGCGCCATTGGATTCGTGAGACGATTTCCGATTTTTCTAGCGGTCCGGGAATTTTCTACAGTCGATTTTTTTAGTTTTTCGCGTTTTTCTCGGCTCCTGGGCCTCCTAGAGCAAAACGGGCCCGGATTTGTGCTCATACCGTTTTTCGCCCATATCTTTGGAAATATCATAGCTAGGACAATTTGGCTGGCGCCATTGGATTCGTGAGACGATTTCCGATTTTTCTAGGGGTCCGGGAATTTTCTAAAGTCGATTTTTTTAGTTTTTCGCGTTTTTCTCGGCTCCTGGGCCTCCTAGAGCAAAACGGGCCCGGATTTGTGCCCATACCGTTTTTCGCCCATATCTTTGGAAATATCATAGCTAGGACAATTTGGCTGGCGCCATTGGATTCGTGAGACGATTTCCGATTTTTCTAGGGGTCCGGGAATTTCCGAAAGTCAATTTTTTTAGTTTTTCGCGTTTTTCTCGGCTCCTGGGCCTCCTAGAGCAAAACGGACCCGGATTTGGGATCACACCGTTTTTCGCCTCTATCTTCGGAAATATCATAGCTAGGACAATTTGGCTGGCGCCATTGGATTCTTGAGACGATTTCCGATTTTTCTGGGGGTCCGGGATTTTTGTAAAGTCGATTTTTTTAGTTTTTCGCGTTTTTCTCGGCTCCTGGGCCTCCTAGAGCAAAACGGGCCCGGATTTGTGCCCATACCGTTTTTCGCCCATATCTTTGGAAATATCATAGCTAGGACAATTTGCCTGGCGCCATTGGATTCGTGAGACGATTTCCGATTTTTCTAGGGGTCCGGGAATTTTCTAAAGTAGATTTTTTTAGTTTTTCGCGTTTTTCTCGGCTCCTGGGCCTCCTAGAGCAAAACGGGCCCGGATTTGGGATCACACGGTTTTTCGCCCATATCTTTGGAAATATCATAGCTAGGACAATTTGGCTGGCGCCATTGGATTCCTGAGACGATTTCCGATTTTTCTAGCGGTCCGGGAATTTTCTAAAGTCGATTTTTTTAGTTTTTCGCGTTTTTCTCGGCTCCTGGGCCTCCTAGAGCAAAACGGGCCCGGATTTGGGATCACACCGTTTTTCGCCCATATCTTTGGAAATATCATAGCTAGGAGAATTTGGCTGGCGCCATTGGATTCGTGAGACAATTTCCGATTTTTCTAGGGGTCCGGGAATTTTCTAAAGTCGATTTTTTTAGTTTTTCGCGTTTTTCTCGGCTCCTGGGCCTCCTAGAGCAAAACGGGCCCGGATTTGGGATCACACCGTTTTTCGCCCATATCTTTGGAAATATCATAGCTAGGAGAATTTGGCTGGCGCCATTGGATTCGTGAGACGATTTCCGATTTTTCTAGGGGTCCGGGAATTTTCTAAAGTCGATTTTTTTAGTTTTTCGCGTTTTTCTCGGCTCCTGGGTCTCTTAGAGCAAAACGGGCCCGGATTTGGGCCGGGATACCGTTTTTCGCCCATATCTTTGGAAATATCATAGCTAGGACAATTTGGCTGGCGCCATTGGATTCGTGAGACGATTTCCGATTTTTCTAGGGGTCCGGGAATTTTCTAAAGTCGATTTTTTTAGTTTTTCGCGTATTTCTCGGCTCCTGGGCCTCCTAGAGCAAAACGGGCCCGGATTTGTGCCCATACCGTTTTTCGCCCATATCTTTGGAAATATCATAGCTAGGACAATTTGCCTGGCGCCATTGGATTCGTGAGACGATTTCCGATTTTTCTAGGGGTCCGGGAATTTCCGAAAGTCGATTTTTTTAGTTTTTCGCGTTTTTCTCGGCTCCTGGGCCTCCTAGAGCAAAACGGGCCCGGATTTGGGATCACACCGTTTTTGGCCCCTATCTTTGGAAATATCATAGCTAGGACAATCTGGCTGGCGCCATTGGATTCGTGAGACGATTTCCGATTTTTCTAGCGGTCCGGGAATTTTCTACAGTCGATTTTTTTAGTTTTTCGCGTTTTTCTCGGCTCCTGGGCCTCCTAGAGCAAAACGGGCCCGGATTTGTGCTCATACCGTTTTTCGCCCATATCTTTGGAAATATCATAGCTAGGACAATTTGGCTGGCGCCATTGGATTCGTGAGACGATTTCCGATTTTTCTAGGGGTCCGGGAATTTTCTAAAGTCGATTTTTTTAGTTTTTCGCGTTTTTCTCGGCTCCTGGGCCTCCTAGAGCAAAACGGGCCCGGATTTGTGCCCATACCGTTTTTCGCCCATATCTTTGGAAATATCATAGCTAGGACAATTTGGCTGGCGCCATTGGATTCGTGAGACGATTTCCGATTTTTCTAGGGGTCCGGGAATTTCCGAAAGTCAATTTTTTTAGTTTTTCGCGTTTTTCTCGGCTCCTGGGCCTCCTAGAGCAAAACGGACCCGGATTTGGGATCACACCGTTTTTCGCCTCTATCTTCGGAAATATCATAGCTAGGACAATTTGGCTGGCGCCATTGGATTCTTGAGACGATTTCCGATTTTTCTGGGGGTCCGGGATTTTTGTAAAGTCGATTTTTTTAGTTTTTCGCGTTTTTCTCGGCTCCTGGGCCTCCTAGAGCAAAACGGGCCCGGATTTGTGCCCATACCGTTTTTCGCCCATATCTTTGGAAATATCATAGCTAGGACAATTTGCCTGGCGCCATTGGATTCGTGAGACGATTTCCGATTTTTCTAGGGGTCCGGGAATTTTCTAAAGTAGATTTTTTTAGTTTTTCGCGTTTTTCTCGGCTCCTGGGCCTCCTAGAGCAAAACGGGCCCGGATTTGTGCCCATACCGTTTTTCGCCCATATATTTGGAAATATCATAGCTAGGACAATTTGGCTGGCGCCATTGGATTCGTGAGATGATTTCCGATTTTTCTAGAGGTCCGGGAATTTCCGAAAGTCAATTTTTTTAGTTTTTCGCGTTTTTCTCGGCTCCTGGGCCTCCTAGAGCAAAACGGACCCGGATTTGGGATCACACCGTTTTTCGCCTCTATCTTCGGAAATATCATAGCTAGGACAATTTGGCTGGCGCCATTGGATTCTTGAGACGATTTCCGATTTTTCTGGGGGTCCGGGATTTTTGTAAAGTCGATTTTTTTAGTTTTTCGCGTTTTTCTCGGCTCCTGGGCCTCCTAGAGCAAAACGGGCCCGGATTTGGGATCACACGGTTTTTCGCCCATATCTTTGGAAATATCATAGCTAGGACAATTTGGCTGGCGCCACTGGATTCGTGAGACGATTTCCGATTTTTCTAGGGGTCCGGGAATTTTCTAAAGTCGATTTTTTTAGTTTTTCGCGTTTTTCTCGGCTCCTGGGCCTCCTAGAGCAAAACGGGCCCGGATTTGTGCCCATACCGTTTTTCGCCCATATCTTTGGAAATATCATAGCTAGGACAATTTGCCTAGCGCCATTGGATTCGTGAGACGATTTCCGATTTTTCTAGGGGTCCGGGAATTTTCTAAAGTCGATTTTTTTAGTTTTTCGCGTATTTCTCGGCTCCTGGGCCTCCTAGAGCAAAACGGGCCCGGATTTGTGCTCATACCGTTTTTCGCCCATATCTTTGGAAATATCATAGCTAGGACAATTTGGCTGGCGCCATTGGATTCGTGAGACGATTTCCGATTTTTCTAGGGGTCCGGAAATTTTGTAAAGTCGATTTTTTTAGTTTTTCGCGTTTTTCTCGGCTCCTGGGCCTCCTAGAGCAAAACGGACCCGGATTTGGGATCACACCGTTTTTCGCCTCTATCTTCGGAAATATCATAGCTAGGACAATTTGGCTGGCGCCATTGGATTCTTGAGACGATTTCCGATTTTTCTGGGGGTCCGGGATTTTTGTAAAGTCGATTTTTTTAGTTTTTCGCGTTTTTCTCGGCTCCTGGGCCTCCTAGAGCAAAACGGGCCCGGATTTGGGATCACAACGTTTTTGGCCCCTATCTTTGGAAATATCATAGCTAGGACAATTTGGCTGGCGCCATTGGATTCGTGAGACGATTTCCGATTTTTCTAGGGGTCCGGGAATTTTCTAAAGTCGATTTTTTTAGTTTTTCGCGTTTTTCTCGGCTCCTGGGCCTCCTAGAGCAAAACGGTTCCGGATTTGGGATCACACCGTTTTTCGCCCATATCTTTGGAAATATCATAGCTAGGACAATTTGGCTGGCGCCATTGGATTCGTGAGACGATTTCCGATTTTTCTAGCGGTCCGGGAATTTTCTACAGTCGATTTTTTTAGTTTTTCGCGTTTTTCTCGGCTCCTGGGCCTCCTAGAGCAAAACGGGCCCGGATTTGTGCTCATACCGTTTTTCGCCCATATCTTTGGGAATATCATAGCTAGGACAATTTGGCTGGCGCCATTGGATTCGTGAGACGATTTCCGATTTTTCTAGGGGTCCGGGAATTTTCTAAAGTCGATTTTTTTAGTTTTTTGCGTTTTTCTCGGCTCCTGGGCCTCCTAGAGCAAAACGGGCCCGGATTTGTGCCCATACCGTTTTTCGCCCATATCTTTGGAAATATCATAGCTAGGACAATTTGGCTGACGCCATTGGATTCGTGAGACGATTTCCGATTTTTCTAGGGGTCCGGGAATTTCCGAAAGTCAATTTTTTTAGTTTTTCGCGTTTTTCTCGGCTCCTGGGCCTCCTAGAGCAAAACGGACCCGGATTTGGGATCACACCGTTTTTCGCCTCTATCTTCGGAAATATCATAGCTAGGACAATTTGGCTGGCGCCATTGGATTCTTGAGACGATTTCCGATTTTTCTGGGGGTCCGGGATTTTTGTAAAGTCGATTTTTTTAGTTTTTCGCGTTTTTCTCGGCTCCTGGGCCTCCTAGAGCAAAACGGACCCGGATTTGGGATCACACCGTTTTTCGCCTCTATCTTCGGAAATGTCATCGCTAGGACAATTTGGCTGGCGCCATTGGATTCTTGAGACGATTTCCGATTTTTCTGGGGGTCCGGGATTTTTGTAAAGTCGATTTTTTTAGTTTTTCGCGTTTTTCTCGGCTCCTGGGCCTCCTAGAGCAAAACGGGCCCGGATTTGGGATCACACGGTTTTTCGCCCATATCTTTGGAAATATCATAGCTAGGACAATTTGGCTGGCGCCATTGGATTCGTGAGACGATTTCCGATTTTTCTAGGGGTCCGGGAATTTTCTAAAGTCGATTTTTTTAGTTTTTCGCGTTTTTCTCGGCTCCTGGGCCTCCTAGAGCAAAACGGGCCCGGATTTGTGCCCATACCGTTTTTCGCCCATATCTTTGGAAATATCATAGCTAGGACAATTTGGCTGGCGCCATTGGATTCCTGAGACGATTTCCGATTTTTCTAGGGGTCCGGGAATTTTCTAAAGTCGATTTTTTTAGTTTTTCGCGTTTTTCTCGGCTCCTGGGCCTCCTAGAGCAAAACGGGCCCGGATTTGGGATCACACGGTTTTTCGCCCATATCTTTGGAAATATCATAGCTAGGACAATTTGGCTGGCGCCATTGGATTCCTGAGACGATTTCCGATTTTTCTAGCGGTCCGGGAATTTTCTAAAGTCGATTTTTTTAGTTTTTCGCGTTTTTCTCGGCTCCTGGGCCTCCTAGAGCAAAACGGGCCCGGATTTGGGCTCACACCGTTTTTCGCCCATATCTTTGGAAATATCATAGCTAGGAGAATTTGGCTGGCGCCATTGGATTCGTGAGACAATTTCCGATTTTTCTAGGGGTCCGGGAATTTTCTAAAGTCGATTTTTTTAGTTTTTCGCGTTTTTCTCGGCTCCTGGGCCTCCTAGAGCAAAACGGGCCCGGATTTGGGATCACACCGTTTTTCGCCCATATCTTTGGAAATATCATAGCTAGGAGAATTTGGCTGGCGCCATTGGATTCGTGAGACGATTTCCGATTTTTCTAGGGGTCCGGGAATTTTCTAAAGTCGATTTTTTTAGTTTTTCGCGTTTTTCTCGGCTCCTGGGTCTCTTAGAGCAAAACGGGCCCGGATTTGGGCCGGGATACCGTTTTTCGCCCATATCTTTGGAAATATCATAGCTAGGACAATTTGGCTGGCGCCATTGGATTCGTGAGACGATTTCCGATTTTTCTAGGGGTCCGGGAATTTTCTAAAGTCGATTTTTTTAGTTTTTCGCGTATTTCTCGGCTCCTGGGCCTCCTAGAGCAAAACGGGCCCGGATTTGTGCCCATACCGTTTTTCGCCCATATCTTTGGAAATATCATAGCTAGGACAATTGGCCTGGCGCCATTGGATTCGTGAGACGATTTCCGATTTTTCTAGGGGTCCGGGAATTTTCTAAAGTAGATTTTTTTAGTTTTTCGCGTTTTTCTCGGCTCCTGGGCCTCCTAGAGCAAAACGGACCCGGATTTGGGATCACACCGTTTTTCGCCTCTATCTTCGGAAATATCATAGCTAGGACAATTTGGCTGGCGCCATTGGATTCTTGAGACGATTTCCGATTTTTCTGGGGGTCCGGGATTTTTGTTAAGTCGATTTTTTTAGTTTTTCGCGTTTTTCTCGGCTCCTGGGCCTCCTAGAGCAAAACGGACCCGGATTTGGGATCACACCGTTTTTCGCCTCTATCTTCGGAAATGTCATCGCTAGGACAATTTGGCTGGCGCCATTGGATTCTTGAGACGATTTCCGATTTTTCTGGGGGTCCGGGATTTTTGTAAAGTCGATTTTTTTAGTTTTTCGCGTTTTTCTCGGCTCCTGGGCCTCCTAGAGCAAAACGGGCCCGGATTTGGGATCACACGGTTTTTCGCCCATATCTTTGGAAATATCATAGCTAGGACAATTTGGCTGGCGCCATTGGATTCGTGAGACGATTTCCGATTTTTCTAGGGGTCCGGGAATTTTCTAAAGTCGATTTTTTTAGTTTTTCGCGTTTTTCTCGGCTCCTGGGCCTCCTAGAGCAAAACGGGCCCGGATTTGTGCCCATACCGTTTTTCGCCCATATCTTTGGAAATATCATAGCTAGGACAATTTGGCTGGCGCCATTGGATTCCTGAGACGATTTCCGATTTTTCTAGGGGTCCGGGAATTTTCTAAAGTCGATTTTTTTAGTTTTTCGCGTTTTTCTCGGCTCCTGGGCCTCCTAGAGCAAAACGGGCCCGGATTTGGGATCACACGGTTTTTCGCCCATATCTTTGGAAATATCATAGCTAGGACAATTTGGCTGGCGCCATTGGATTCCTGAGACGATTTCCGATTTTTCTAGCGGTCCGGGAATTTTCTAAAGTCGATTTTTTTAGTTTTTCGCGTTTTTCTCGGCTCCTGGGCCTCCTAGAGCAAAACGGGCCCGGATTTGGGCTCACACCGTTTTTCGCCCATATCTTTGGAAATATCATAGCTAGGAGAATTTGGCTGGCGCCATTGGATTCGTGAGACAATTTCCGATTTTTCTAGGGGTCCGGGAATTTTCTAAAGTCGATTTTTTTAGTTTTTCGCGTTTTTCTCGGCTCCTGGGCCTCCTAGAGCAAAACGGGCCCGGATTTGGGATCACACCGTTTTTCGCCCATATCTTTGGAAATATCATAGCTAGGAGAATTTGGCTGGCGCCATTGGATTCGTGAGACGATTTCCGATTTTTCTAGGGGTCCGGGAATTTTCTAAAGTCGATTTTTTTAGTTTTTCGCGTATTTCTCGGCTCCTGGGCCTCCTAGAGCAAAACGGGCCCGGATTTGTGCCCATACCGTTTTTCGCCCATATCTTTGGAAATATCATAGCTAGGACAATTGGCCTGGCGCCATTGGATTCGTGAGACGATTTCCGATTTTTCTAGGGGTCCGGGAATTTTCTAAAGTAGATTTTTTTAGTTTTTCGCGTTTTTCTCGGCTCCTGGGCCTCCTAGAGCAAAACGGACCCGGATTTGGGATCACACCGTTTTTCGCCTCTATCTTCGGAAATATCATAGCTAGGACAATTTGGCTGGCGCCATTGGATTCTTGAGACGATTTCCGATTTTTCTGGGGGTCCGGGATTTTTGTAAAGTCGATTTTTTTAGTTTTTCGCGTTTTTCTCGGCTCCTGGGCCTCCTAGAGCAAAACGGACCCGGATTTGGGATCACACCGTTTTTCGCCTCTATCTTCGGAAATGTCATCGCTAGGACAATTTGGCTGGCGCCATTGGATTCTTGAGACGATTTCCGATTTTTCTGGGGGTCCGGGATTTTTGTAAAGTCGATTTTTTTAGTTTTTCGCGTTTTTCTCGGCTCCTGGGCCTCCTAGAGCAAAACGGGCCCGGATTTGGGATCACACGGTTTTTCGCCCATATCTTTGGAAATATCATAGCTAGGACAATTTGGCTGGCGCCATTGGATTCGTGAGACGATTTCCGATTTTTCTAGGGGTCCGGGAATTTTCTAAAGTCGATTTTTTTAGTTTTTCGCGTTTTTCTCGGCTCCTGGGCCTCCTAGAGCAAAACGGGCCCGGATTTGTGCCCATACCGTTTTTCGCCCATATCTTTGGAAATATCATAGCTAGGACAATTTGGCTGGCGCCATTGGATTCCTGAGACGATTTCCGATTTTTCTAGGGGTCCGGGAATTTTCTAAAGTCGATTTTTTTAGTTTTTCGCGTTTTTCTCGGCTCCTGGGCCTCCTAGAGCAAAACGGGCCCGGATTTGGGATCACACGGTTTTTCGCCCATATCTTTGGAAATATCATAGCTAGGAGAATTTGGCTGGCGCCAATGGATTCGTGAGACAATTTCCGATTTTTCTAGGGGTCCGGGAATTTTCTAAAGTCGATTTTTTTAGTTTTTCGCGTTTTTCTCGGCTCCTGGGCCTCCTAGAGCAAAACGGGCCCGGATTTGGGATCACACCGTTTTTCGCCCATATCTTTGGAAATATCATAGCTAGGAGAATTTGGCTGGCGCCATTGGATTCGTGAGACGATTTCCGATTTTTCTAGGGGTCCGGGAATTTTCTAAAGTCGATTTTTTTAGTTTTTCGCGTTTTTCTCGGCTCCTGGGTCTCTTAGAGCAAAACGGGCCCGGATTTGGGCCGGGATACCGTTTTTCGCCCATATCTTTGGAAATATCATAGCTAGGACAATTTGGCTGGCGCCATTGGATTCGTGAGACGATTTCCGATTTTTCTAGGGGTCCGGGAATTTTCTAAAGTCGATTTTTTTAGTTTTTCGCGTATTTCTCGGCTCCTGGGCCTCCTAGAGCAAAACGGGCCCGGATTTGTGCCCATACCGTTTTTCGCCCATATCTTTGGAAATATCATAGCTAGGACAATTTGCCTGGCGCCATTGGATTCGTGAGACGATTTCCGATTTTTCTAGGGGTCCGGGAATTTTCTAAAGTAGATTTTTTTAGTTTTTCGCGTTTTTCTCGGCTCCTGGGCCTCCTAGAGCAAAACGGGCCCGGATTTGGGCCGGGTTACCGTTTTTCGCCCATATCTTTGGAAATATCATAGCTAGGACAATTTGGCTGGCGCCATTGGATTCTTGAGACGATTTCCGATTTTTCTGGGGGTCCGGGATTTTTGTAAAGTCGATTTTTTTAGTTTTTCGCGTTTTTCTCGGCTCCTGGGCCTCCTAGAGCAAAACGGGCCCGGATTTGGGTTCACACGGTTTTTCGCCCATATCTTTGGAAATATCATAGCTAGGACAATTTGGCTGGCGCCATTGGATTCCTGAGACGATTTCCGATTTTTCTAGCGGTCCGGGAATTTTCTAAAGTCGATTTTTTTAGTTTTTCGCGGTTTTCTCGGCCCCTGGGCCTCCTAGAGCAAAACGGGTCCGGATTTGGGATCACACCGTTTTTCGCCCAAATCTTTGGAAATATCATAGCTAGGACAATTTGGCTGGCGCCATTGGATTCGTGAGACGATTTCCGATTTTTCTAGGGGTCCGGGAATTTTCTAAAGTCGATTTTTTTAGTTTTTCGCGTTTTTCTCGGCTCCTGGGCCTCCTAGAGCAAAACGGGCCCGGATTTGTGCCCATACGGTTTTTCGCCCATATCTTTGGAAATATCATAGCTAGGACAATTTGGCTGGCGCCATTGGATTCGTGAGACGATTTCCGATTTTTCTAGGGGTCCGGGAATTTCCGAAAGTCGATTTTTTTAGTTTTTCGCGTTTTTCTCGGCTCCTGGGCCTCCTAGAGCAAAACGGGCCCGGATTTGGGGTCACACCGTTTTTGGCCCCTATCTTTGGAAATATCATAGCTAGGACAATTTGGCTGGCGCCATTGGATTCTTGAGACGATTTCCGATTTTTCTGGGGGTCCGGGATTTTTGTAAAGTCGATTTTTTTAGTTTTTCGCGTTTTTCTCGGCTCCTGGGCCTCCTAGAGCAAAACGGGCCCGGATTTGGGTTCACACGGTTTTTCGCCCATATCTTTGGAAATATCATAGCTAGGACAATTTGGCTGGCGCCATTGGATTCCTGAGACGATTTCCGATTTTTCTAGCGGTCCGGGAATTTTCTAAAGTCGATTTTTTTAGTTTTTCGCGGTTTTCTCGGCCCCTGGGCCTCCTAGAGCAAAACGGGTCCGGATTTGGGATCACACCGTTTTTCGCCCAAATCTTTGGAAATATCATAGCTAGGACAATTTGGCTGGCGCCATTGGATTCGTGAGACGATTTCCGATTTTTCTAGGGGTCCGGGAATTTTCTAAAGTCGATTTTTTTAGTTTTTCGCGTTTTTCTCGGCTCCTGGGCCT
Source organism: Diachasmimorpha longicaudata (assembly GCF_034640455.1). Classification (NCBI taxonomy): domain Eukaryota; kingdom Metazoa; phylum Arthropoda; class Insecta; order Hymenoptera; family Braconidae; genus Diachasmimorpha; species Diachasmimorpha longicaudata. The sequence continues at coordinate 2,671,721 of NC_087226.1, read as the reverse complement.
CCTAGAGCAAAACGGGCCCGGATTTGTGCCCATACGGTTTTTCGCCCATATCTTTGGAAATATCATAGCTAGGACAATTTGGCTGGCGCCATTGGATTCGTGAGACGATTTCCGATTTTTCTAGGGGTCCGGGATTTTTGTAAAGTCGATTTTTTTAGTTTTTCGCGTTTTTCTCGGCTCCTGGGCCTCCTAGAGCAAAACGGGCCCGGATTTGGGATCACACCGTTTTTGCCCCCTATCTTTGGAAATATCATAGCTAGGACAATCTGGCTGGCGCCATTGGATTCGTGAGACGATTTCCGATTTTTCTAGCGGTCCGGGAATTTTCTACAGTCGATTTTTTTAGTTTTTCGCGTTTTTCTCGGCTCCTGGGCCTCCTAGAGCAAAACGGGCCCGGATTTGTGCTCATACCGTTTTTCGCCCATATCTTTGGAAATATAATAGCTAGGACAATTTGGCTGGCGCCATTGGATTCGTGAGACGATTTCCGATTTTTCCAGGGGTCCGGGAATTTTCTAAAGTCGATTTTTTTAGTTTTTCGCGTTTTTCTCGGCTCCTGGGCCTCCTAGAGCAAAACGGGCCCGGATTTGTGCCCATACCGTTTTTCGCCCATATCTTTGGAAATATCATAGCTAGGAGAATTTGGCTGGCGCCATTGGATTCGTGAGACGATTTCCGATTTTTCAAGGGGTCCGGGAATTTTCTAAAGTCGATTTTTTTAGTTTTTCGCGTTTTTCTCGGCTCCTGGGCCTCCTAGAGCAAAACGGGCCCGGATTTGGGATCACACCGTTTTTGGCCCCTATCTTTGGAAATATCATAGCTAGGACAATTTGGCTAGCGCCATTGGATTCGTGAGACGATTTCCGATTTTTCTAGGGGTCCGGGAATTTTCTAAAGTCGATTTTTTTAGTTTTTCGCGTTTTTCTCGGCTCCTGGGTCTCTTAGAGCAAAACGGGCCCGGATTTGGGCCGGGATACCGTTTTTCGCCCATATCTTTGGAAATATAATAGCTAGGACAATTTGGCTGGCGCCATTGGATTCGTGAGACGATTTCCGATTTTTCCAGGGGTCCGGGAATTTTCTAAAGTCGATTTTTTTAGTTTTTCGCGTTTTTCTCGGCTCCTGGGCCTCCTAGAGCAAAACGGGCCCGGATTTGTGCCCATACCGTTTTTCGCCCATATCTTTGGAAATATCATAGCTAGGAGAATTTGGCTGGCGCCATTGGATTCGTGAGACGATTTCCGATTTTTCAAGGGGTCCGGGAATTTTCTAAAGTCGATTTTTTTAGTTTTTCGCGTTTTTCTCGGCTCCTGGGCCTCCTAGAGCAAAACGGGCCCGGATTTGGGATCACACCGTTTTTGGCCCCTATCTTTGGAAATATCATAGCTAGGACAATTTGGCTGGCGCCATTGGATTCGTGAGACGATTTCCGATTTTTCTAGGGGTCCGGGAATTTTCTAAAGTCGATTTTTTTAGTTTTTCGCGTTTTTCTCGGCTCCTGGGTCTCTTAGAGCAAAACGGGCCCGGATTTGGGCCGGGATACCGTTTTTCGCCCATATCTTTGGAAATATCATAGCTAGGACAATTTGGCTGGCGCCATTGGATTCTTGAGACGATTTCCGATTTTTCTGGGGGTCCGGGATTTTTGTAAAGTCGATTTTTTTAGTTTTTCGCGTTTTTCTCGGCTCCTGGGCCTCCTAGAGCAAAACGGGCCCGGATTTGGGTTCACACGGTTTTTCGCCCATATCTTTGGAAATATCATAGCTAGGACAATTTGGCTGGCGCCATTGGATTCCTGAGACGATTTCCGATTTTTCTAGCGGTCCGGGAATTTTCTAAAGTCGATTTTTTTAGTTTTTCGCGGTTTTCTCGGCCCCTGGGCCTCCTAGAGCAAAACGGGTCCGGATTTGGGATCACACCGTTTTTCGCCCAAATCTTTGGAAATATCATAGCTAGGACAATTTGGCTGGCGCCATTGGATTCGTGAGACGATTTCCGATTTTTCTAGGGGTCCGGGAATTTTCTAAAGTCGATTTTTTTAGTTTTTCGCGTTTTTCTCGGCTCCTGGGCCTCCTAGAGCAAAACGGGCCCGGATTTGTGCCCATACGGTTTTTCGCCCATATCTTTGGAAATATCATAGCTAGGACAATTTGGCTGGCGCCATTGGATTCGTGAGACGATTTCCGATTTTTCTAGGGGTCCGGGAATTTTCGAAAGTCGATTTTTTTAGTTTTTCGCGTTTTTCTCGGCTCCTGGGCCTCCTAGAGCAAAACGGGCCCGGATTTGGGATCACACCGTTTTTGGCCCCTATCTTTGGAAATATCATAGCTAGGACAATCTGGCTGGCGCCATTGGATTCGTGAGACGATTTCCGATTTTTCTAGCGGTCCGGGAATTTTCTACAGTCGATTTTTTTAGTTTTTCGCGTTTTTCTCGGCTCCTGGGCCTCCTAGAGCAAAACGGGCCCGGATTTGTGCTCATACCGTTTTTCGCCCATATCTTTGGAAATATAATAGCTAGGACAATTTGGCTGGCGCCATTGGATTCGTGAGACGATTTCCGATTTTTCTAGGGGTCCGGGAATTTTCTAATGTCGATTTTTTTAGTTTTTCGCGTTTTTCTCGGCTCCTGGGTCTCTTAGAGCAAAACGGGCCCGGATTTGGGCCGGGATACCTTTTTTCGCCCATATCTTTGGAAATATCATTGCTAGGACAATTTGGCTGGCGCCATTGGATTCGTGAGACGATTTCCGATTTTTCTAGGGGTCCGGGAATTTTCTAAAGTCGATTTTTTTAGTTTTTCGCGTTTTTCTCGGCTCCTGGGCCTCCTAGAGCAAAACGGGCCCGGATTTGTGCCCATACCGTTTTTCGCCCATATCTTTGGAAATATCATAGCTAGGACAATTTGCCTGGCGCCATTGGATTCGTGAGACGATTTCCGATTTTTCTAGGGGTCCGGGAATTTTCTAAAGTCGATTTTTTTAGTTTTTCGCGTTTTTCTCGGCTCCTGGGCCTCCTAGAGCAAAACGGTTCCGGATTTGGGATCACACCGTTTTTCGCCTCTATCTTCGGAAATATCATAGCTAGGACAATTTGGCTGGCGCCATTGGATTCTTGAGACGATTTCCGATTTTTCTGGGGGTCCGGGATTTTTGTAAAGTCGATTTTTTTAGTTTTTCGCGTTTTTCTCGGCTCCTGGGCCTCCTAGAGCAAAACGGGCCCGGATTTGTGCCCATACGGTTTTTCGCCCATATCTTTGGAAATATCATAGCTAGGACAATTTGGCTGGCGCCATTGGATTCGTGAGACGATTTCCGATTTTTCTAGGGGTCCGGGAATTTCCGAAAGTCGATTTTTTTAGTTTTTCGCGTTTTTCTCGGCTCCTGGGCCTCCTAGAGCAAAACGGGCCCGGATTTGGGATCACACCGTTTTTGGCCCCTATCTTTGGAAATATCATAGCTAGGACAATCTGGCTGGCGCCATTGGATTCGTGAGACGATTTCCGATTTTTCTAGGGGTCCGGGAATTTTCTAAAGTCGATTTTTTTAGTTTTTCGCGTTTTTCTCGGCTCCTGGGCCTCCTAGAGCAAAACGGTTCCGGATTTGGGATCACACCGTTTTTCGCCCATATCTTTGGAAATATCATAGCTAGGACAATTTGGCTGGCGCCATTGGATTCGTGAGACGATTTCCGATTTTTCTAGCGGTCCGGGAATTTTCTACAGTCGATTTTTTTAGTTTTTCGCGTTTTTCTCGGCTCCTGGGCCTCCTAGAGCAAAACGGGCCCGGATTTGTGCTCATACCGTTTTTCGCCCATATCTTTGGAAATATCATAGCTAGGACAATTTGGCTGGCGCCATTGGATTCGTGAGACGATTTCCGATTTTTCTAGGGGTCCGGGAATTTTCTAAAGTCGATTTTTTTAGTTTTTCGCGTTTTTCTCGGCTCCTGGGCCTCCTAGAGCAAAACGGGCCCGGATTTGTGCCCATACCGTTTTTCGCCCATATCTTTGGAAATATCATAGCTAGGACAATTTGGCTGGCGCCATTGGATTCGTGAGACGATTTCCGATTTTTCTAGGGGTCCGGGAATTTCCGAAAGTCAATTTTTTTAGTTTTTCGCGTTTTTCTCGGCTCCTGGGCCTCCTAGAGCAAAACGGACCCGGATTTGGGATCACACCGTTTTTCGCCTCTATCTTCGGAAATATCATAGCTAGGACAATTTGGCTGGCGCCATTGGATTCTTGAGACGATTTCCGATTTTTCTGGGGGTCCGGGATTTTTGTAAAGTCGATTTTTTTAGTTTTTCGCGTTTTTCTCGGCTCCTGGGCCTCCTAGAGCAAAACGGGCCCGGATTTGTGCCCATACCGTTTTTCGCCCATATCTTTGGAAATATCATAGCTAGGACAATTTGCCTGGCGCCATTGGATTCGTGAGACGATTTCCGATTTTTCTAGGGGTCCGGGAATTTTCTAAAGTAGATTTTTTTAGTTTTTCGCGTTTTTCTCGGCTCCTGGGCCTCCTAGAGCAAAACGGGCCCGGATTTGTGCCCATACCGTTTTTCGCCCATATATTTGGAAATATCATAGCTAGGACAATTTGGCTGGCGCCATTGGATTCGTGAGATGATTTCCGATTTTTCTAGAGGTCCGGGAATTTCCGAAAGTCAATTTTTTTAGTTTTTCGCGTTTTTCTCGGCTCCTGGGCCTCCTAGAGCAAAACGGACCCGGATTTGGGATCACACCGTTTTTTGCCTCTATCTTCGGAAATATCATAGCTAGGACAATTTGGCTGGCGCCATTGGATTCTTGAGACGATTTCCGATTTTTCTGGGGGTCCGGGATTTTTGTAAAGTCGATTTTTTTAGTTTTTCGCGTTTTTCTCGGCTCCTGGGCCTCCTAGAGCAAAACGGACCCGGATTTGGGATCACACCGTTTTTCGCCCATATCTTTGGAAATATCATAGCTAGGACAATTTGGCTGGCGCCATTGGATTCGTGAGACGATTTCCGATTTTTCTAGCGGTCCGGGAATTTTCTACAGTCGATTTTTTTAGTTTTTCGCGTTTTTCTCTGCTCCTGGGCCTCCTAGAGCAAAACGGGCCCGGATTTGTGCTCATACCGTTTTTCGCCCATATCTTTGGAAATATCATAGCTAGGACAATTTGGCTGGCGCCATTGGATTCGTGAGACGATTTCCGATTTTTCTAGGGGTCCGGGAATTTTCTAAAGTCGATTTTTTTAGTTTTTCGCGTTTTTCTCGGCTCCTGGGCCTCCTAGAGCAAAACGGGCCCGGATTTGTGCCCATACCGTTTTTCGCCCATATCTTTGGAAATATCATAGCTAGGACAATTTGGCTGGCGCCATTGGATTCGTGAGACGATTTCCGATTTTTCTAGGGGTCCGGGAATTTCCGAAAGTCAATTTTTTTAGTTTTTCGCGTTTTTCTCGGCTCCTGGGCCTCCTAGAGCAAAACGGACCCGGATTTGGGATCACACCGTTTTTCGCCTCTATCTTCGGAAATATCATAGCTAGGACAATTTGGCTGGCGCCATTGGATTCTTGAGACGATTTCCGATTTTTCTGGGGGTCCGGGATTTTTGTAAAGTCGATTTTTTTAGTTTTTCGCGTTTTTCTCGGCTCCTGGGCCTCCTAGAGCAAAACGGACCCGGATTTGGGATCACACCGTTTTTCGCCTCTATCTTCGGAAATGTCATCGCTAGGACAATTTGGCTGGCGCCATTGGATTCTTGAGACGATTTCCGATTTTTCTGGGGGTCCGGGATTTTTGTAAAGTCGATTTTTTTAGTTTTTCGCGTTTTTCTCGGCTCCTGGGCCTCCTAGAGCAAAACGGGCCCGGATTTGGGATCACACGGTTTTTCGCCCATATCTTTGGAAATATCATAGCTAGGACAATTTGGCTGGCGCCATTGGATTCCTGAGACGATTTCCGATTTTTCTAGGGGTCCGGGAATTTTCTAAAGTCGATTTTTTTAGTTTTTCGCGTTTTTCTCGGCTCCTGGGCCTCCTAGAGCAAAACGGGCCCGGATTTGGGATCACACGGTTTTTCGCCCATATCTTTGGAAATATCATAGCTAGGACAATTTGGCTGGCGCCATTGGATTCCTGAGACGATTTCCGATTTTTCTAGCGGTCCGGGAATTTTCTAAAGTCGATTTTTTTAGTTTTTCGCGTTTTTCTCGGCTCCTGGGCCTCCTAGAGCAAAACGGGCCCGGATTTGGGATCACACCGTTTTTCGCCCATATCTTTGGAAATATCATAGCTAGGAGAATTTGGCTGGCGCCATTGGATTCGTGAGACAATTTCCGATTTTTCTAGGGGTCCGGGAATTTTCTAAAGTCGATTTTTTTAGTTTTTCGCGTTTTTCTCGGCTCCTGGGCCTCCTAGAGCAAAACGGGCCCGGATTTGGGATCACACCGTTTTTCGCCCATATCTTTGGAAATATCATAGCTAGGAGAATTTGGCTGGCGCCATTGGATTCGTGAGACGATTTCCGATTTTTCTAGGGGTCCGGGAATTTTCTAAAGTCGATTTTTTTAGTTTTTCGCGTTTTTCTCGGCTCCTGGGTCTCTTAGAGCAAAACGGGCCCGGATTTGGGCCGGGATACCGTTTTTCGCCCATATCTTTGGAAATATCATAGCTAGGACAATTTGGCTGGCGCCATTGGATTCGTGAGACGATTTCCGATTTTTCTAGGGGTCCGGGAATTTTCTAAAGTCGATTTTTTTAGTTTTTCGCGTATTTCTCGGCTCCTGGGCCTCCTAGAGCAAAACGGGCCCGGATTTGTGCCCATACCGTTTTTCGCCCATATCTTTGGAAATATCATAGCTAGGACAATTTGCCTGGCGCCATTGGATTCGTGAGACGATTTCCGATTTTTCTAGGGGTCCGGGAATTTTCTAAAGTAGATTTTTTTAGTTTTTCGCGTTTTTCTCGGCTCCTGGGCCTCCTAGAGCAAAACGGACCCGGATTTGGGATCACACCGTTTTTCGCCTCTATCTTCGGAAATGTCATCGCTAGGACAATTTGGCTGGCGCCATTGGATTCTTGAGACGATTTCCGATTTTTCTGGGGGTCCGGGATTTTTGTAAAGTCGATTTTTTTAGTTTTTCGCGTTTTTCTCGGCTCCTGGGCCTCCTAGAGCAAAACGGGCCCGGATTTGGGATCACACGGTTTTTCGCCCATATCTTTGGAAATATCATAGCTAGGACAATTTGCTTGGCGCCATTGGATTCGTGAGACGATTTCCGATTTTTCTAGGGGTCCGGGAATTTTCTAAAGTCGATTTTTTTAGTTTTTCGCGTTTTTCTCGGCTCCTGGGTCTCTTAGAGCAAAACGGGCCCGGATTTGGGCCGGGATACCGTTTTTCGCCCATATCTTTGGAAATATCATAGCTAGGACAATTTGCCTGGCGCCATTGGATTCGTGAGACGATTTCCGATTTTTCTAGGGGTCCGGGAATTTCCGAAAGTCAATTTTTTTAGTTTTTCGCGTTTTTCTCGGCTCCTGGGCCTCCTAGAGCAAAACGGGCCCGGATTTGGGATCACACGGTTTTTCGCCCATATCTTTGGAAATATCATAGCTAGGACAATTTGGCTGGCGCCATTGGATTCCTGAGACGATTTCCGATTTTTCTAGCGGTCCGGGAATTTTCTAAAGTCGATTTTTTTAGTTTTTCGCGGTTTTCTCGGCCCCTGGGCCTCCTAGAGCAAAACAGGTCCGGATTTGGGATCACACCGTTTTTCGCCCAAATCTTTGGAAATATCATAGCTAGGACAATTTGGCTGGCGCCATTGGATTCGTGAGACGATTTCCGATTTTTCTAGGGGTCCGGGAATTTTCTAAAGTCGATTTTTTTAGTTTTTCGCGTTTTTCTCGGCTCCTGGGCCTCCTAGAGCAAAACGGGCCCGGATTTGTGCCCATACGGTTTTTCGCCCATATCTTTGGAAATATCATAGCTAGGACAATTTGGCTGGCGCCATTGGATTCGTGAGACGATTTCCGATTTTTCTAGGGGTCCGGGAATTTTCTAAAGTCGATTTTTTTAGTTTTTCGCGTTTTTCTCGGCTCCTGGGCCTTCTAGAGGAAAACGGGCCCGGATTTGGGATCACACCGTTTTTCGCCCATATCATTGGAAATATCATAGCTAGGAGAATTTGGCTGGCGCCATTGGATTCGTGAGACGATTTCCGATTTTTCTAGGGGTCCGGGAATTTTCTAAAGTCGATTTTTTTAGTTTTTCGCGTTTTTCTCGGCTCCTGGGTCTCTTAGAGCAAAACGGGCCCGGATTTGGGCCGGGATACCGTTTTTCGCCCATATCTTTGGAAATATCATAGCTAGGACAATTTGCCTGGCGCTATTGGATTCGTGAGACGATTTCCGATTTTTCTAGGGGTCCGGGAATTTTCTAAAGTCGATTTTTTTAGTTTTTCGCGTTTTTCTCGGCTCCTGGGCCTCCTAGAGCAAAACGGGCCCGGATTTGTGCCCATACGGTTTTTCGCCCATATCTTTGGAAATATCATAGCTAGAACAATTTGGCTGGCGCCATTGGATTCGTGAGACGATTTCCGATTTTTCTAGGGGTCCGGGAATTTCCGAAAGTCGATTTTTTTAGTTTTTCGCGTTTTTCTCGGCTCCTGGGCCTCCTAGAGCAAAACGGGCCCGGATTTGGGATCACACCGTTTTTGGCCCCTATCTTTGGAAATATCATAGCTAGGACAATTTGGCTGGCGCCATTGGATTCGTGAGACGATTTCCGATTTTTCTAGGGGTCCGGGAATTTTCTAAAGTCGATTTTTTTAGTTTTTCGCGTTTTTCTCGGCTCCTGGGTCTCTTAGAGCAAAACGGGCCCGGATTTGGGCCGGGATACCGTTTTTCGCCCATATCTTTGGAAATATCATAGCTAGGACAATTTGGCTGGCGCCATTGGATTCTTGAGACGATTTCCGATTTTTCTGGGGGTCCGGGATTTTTGTAAAGTCGATTTTTTTAGTTTTTCGCGTTTTTCTCGGCTCCTGGGCCTCCTAGAGCAAAACGGGCCCGGATTTGGGTTCACACGGTTTTTCGCCCATATCTTTGGAAATATCATAGCTAGGACAATTTGGCTGGCGCCATTGGATTCCTGAGACGATTTCCGATTTTTCTAGCGGTGCGGGAATTTTCTAAAGTCGATTTTTTTAGTTTTTCGCGGTTTTCTCGGCCCCTGGGCCTCCTAGAGCAAAACGGGTCCGGATTTGGGATCACACCGTTTTTCGCCCAAATCTTTGGAAATATCATAGCTAGGACAATTTGGCTGGCGCCATTGGATTCGTGAGACGATTTCCGATTTTTCTAGGGGTCCGGGAATTTTCTAAAGTCGATTTTTTTAGTTTTTCGCGTTTTTCTCGGCTCCTGGGCCTCCTAGAGCAAAACGGGCCCGGATTTGTGCCCATACCGTTTTTCGCCCATATCTTTGGAAATATCATAGCTAGGACAATTTGGCTGGCGCCATTGGATTCGTGAGACGATTTCCGATTTTTCTAGGGGTCCGGGAATTTCCGAAAGTCGATTTTTTTAGTTTTTCGCGTTTTTCTCGGCTCCTGGGCCTCCTAGAGCAAAACGGGCCCGGATTTGTGATCACACCGTTTTTGGCCCCTATCTTTGGAAATATCATAGCTAGGACAATCTGGCTGGCGCCATTGGATTCGTGAGACGATTTCCGATTTTTCTAGCGGTCCGGGAATTTTCTACAGTCGATTTTTTTAGTTTTTCGCGTTCTTCTCGGCTCCTGGGCCTCCTAGAGCAAAACGGGCCCGGATTTGTGCTCATACCGTTTTTCGCCCATATCTTTGGAAATATAATAGCTAGGACAATTTGGCTGGCGCCATTGGATTCGTGAGACGTTTTCCGATTTTTCTAGGGGTCCGGGAATTTTCTAAAGTCGATTTTTTTAGTTTTTCGCGTTTTTCTCGGCTCCTGGGCCTCCTAGAGCAAAACGGGCCTGGATTTGTGCCCATACCGTTTTTCGCCCATATCTTTGGAAATATCATAGCTAGGAGAATTTGGCTGGCGCCATTGGATTCGTGAGACGATTTCCGATTTTTCTAGGGGTCCAGGAATTTTCTAAAGTCGATTTTTTTAGTTTTTCGCGTTTTTCTCGGCTCCTGGGCCTCCTAGAGCAAAACGGGCCCGGATTTGGGATCACACCGTTTTTCGCCCATATCTTTGGAAATATCATAGCTAGGAGAATTTGGCTGGCGCCATTGGATTCGTGAGACGATTTCCGATTTTTCTAGGGGTCCGGGAATTTTCTAAAGTCGATTTTTTTAGTTTTTCGCGTTTTTCTCGGCTCCTGGGTCTCTTAGAGCAAAACGGGCCCGGATTTGGGCCGTGATACCGTTTTTCGCCCATATCTTTGGAAATATCATAGCTAGGACAATTTGGCTGGCGCCATTGGATTCGTGAGACGATTTCCGATTTTTCTAGGGGTCCGGGAATTTTCTAAAGTCGATTTTTTTAGTTTTTCGCGTTTTTCTCGGCTCCTGGGCCTCCTAGAGCAAAACGGGCCCGGATTTGTGCCCATACCGTTTTTCGCCCATATATTTGGAAATATCATAGCTAGGACAATTTGGCTGGCGCCATTGGATTCGTGAGATGATTTCCGATTTTTCTAGGGGTCCGGGAATTTCCGAAAGTCAATTTTTTTAGTTTTTCGCGTTTTTCTCGGCTCCTGGGCCTCCTAGAGCAAAACGGACCCGGATTTGGGATCACACCGTTTTTCGCCTCTATCTTCGGAAATATCATAGCTAGGACAATTTGGCTGGCGCCATTGGATTCTTGAGACGATTTCCGATTTTTCTAGGGGTCCGGGATTTTTGTAAAGTCGATTTTTTTAGTTTTTCGCGTTTTTCTCGGCTCCTGGGCCTCCTAGAGCAAAACGGACCCGGATTTGGGATCACACCGTTTTTCGCCTCTATCTTCGGAAATATCATAGCTAGGACAATTTGGCTGGCGCCATTGGATTCTTGAGACGATTTCCGATTTTTCTGGGGGTCCGGGATTTTTGTAAAGTCGATTTTTTTAGTTTTTCGCGTTTTTCTCGGCTCCTGGGCCTCCTAGAGCAAAACGGGCCCGGATTTGGGATCACACGGTTTTTCGCCCATATCTTTGGAAATATCATAGCTAGGACAATTTGGCTGGCGCCATTGGATTCGTGAGACGATTTCCGATTTTTCTAGGGGTCCGGGAATTTTCTAAAGTCGATTTTTTTAGTTTTTCGCGTTTTTCTCGGCTCCTGGGCCTCCTAGAGCAAAACGGGCCCGGATTTGTGCCCATACCGTTTTTCGCCCATATCTTTGGAAATATCATAGCTAGGACAATTTGCCTGGCGCCATTGGATTCGTGAGACGATTTCCGATTTTTCCAGGGGTCCGGGAATTTTCTAAAGTCGATTTTTTTAGTTTTTCGCGTTTTTCTCGGCTCCTGGGCCTCCTAGAGCAAAACGGGCCCGGATTTGTGCCCATACCGTTTTTCGCCCATATCTTTGGAAATATCATAGCTAGGAGAATTTGGCTGGCGCCATTGGATTCGTGAGACGATTTCCGATTTTTCTAGGGGTCCGGGAATTTTCTAAAGTCGATTTTTTTAGTTTTTCGCGTTTTTCTCGGCTCCTGGGCCTCCTAGAGGAAAACGGGCCCGGATTTGGGATCACACCGTTTTTCGCCCATATCTTTGGAAATATCATAGCTAGGAGAATTTGGCTGGCGCCATTGGATTCGTGAGACGATTTCCGATTTTTCTAGGGGTCCGGGAATTTTCTAAAGTCGATTTTTTTAGTTTTTCGCGTTTTTCTCGGCTCCTGGGTCTCTTAGAGCAAAACGGGCCCGGATTTGGGCCGGGATACCGTTTTTCGCCCATATCTTTGGAAATATCATAGCTAGGACAATTTGCCTGGCGCCATTGGATTCGTGAGACGATTTCCGATTTTTCTAGGGGTCCGGGAATTTCCGAAAGTCAATTTTTTTAGTTTTTCGCGTTTTTCTCGGCTCCTGGGCCTCCTAGAGCAAAACGGACCCGGATTTGGGATCACACCGTTTTTCGCCTCTATCTTCGGAAATATCATAGCTAGGACAATTTGGCTGGCGCCATTGGATTCTTGAGACGATTTCCGATTTTTCTGGGGGTCCGGGATTTTTGTAAAGTCGATTTTTTTAGTTTTTCGCGTTTTTCTCGGCTCCTGGGCCTCCTAGAGCAAAACGGGCCCGGATCTGGGATCACACGGTTTTTCGCCCATATCTTTGGAAATATCATAGCTAGGACAATTTGGCTGGCGCCATTGGATTCGTGAGACGATTTCCGATTTTTCTAGGGGTCCGGGAATTTTCTAAAGTCGATTTTTTTAGTTTTTCGCGTATTTCTCGGCTCCTGGGCCTCCTAGAGCAAAACGGGCCCGGATTTGTGCCCATACCGTTTTTCGCCCATATCTTTGGAAATATCATAGCTAGGACAATTTGCCTGGCGCCATTGGATTCGTGAGACGATTTCCGATTTTTCTAGGGGTCCGGGAATTTTCTAAAGTAGATTTTTTTAGTTTTTCGCGTTTTTCTCGGCTCCTGGGCCTCCTAGAGCAAAACGGGCCCGGATTTGTGCCCATACCCTTTTTCGCCCATATATTTGGAAATATCATAGCTAGGACAATTTGGCTGGCGCCATTGGATTCGTGAGATGATTTCCGATTTTTCTGGGGGTCCGGGATTTTTGTAAAGTCGATTTTTTTAGTTTTTCGTGTTTTTCTCGGCTCCTGGGCCTCCTAGAGCAAAACGGGCCCGGATTTGGGATCACACGGTTTTTCGCCCATATCTTTGGAAATATCATAGCTAGGACAATTTGCTTGGCGCCATTGGATTCGTGAGACGATTTCCGATTTTTCTAGGGGTCCGGGAATTTTCTAAAGTCGATTTTTTTAGTTTTTCGCGTTTTTCTCGGCTCCTGGGTCTCTTAGAGCAAAACGGGCCCGGATTTGGGCCGGGATACCGTTTTTCGCCCATATCTTTGGAAATATCATAGCTAGGACAATTTGCCTGGCGCCATTGGATTCGTGAGACGATTTCCGATTTTTCTAGGGGTCCGGGAATTTCCGAAAGTCAATTTTTTTAGTTTTTCGCGTTTTTCTCGGCTCCTGGGCCTCCTAGAGCAAAACGGGCCCGGATTTGGGATCACACGGTTTTTCGCCCATATCTTTGGAAATATCATAGCTAGGACAATTTGGCTGGCGCCATTGGATTCCTGAGACGATTTCCGATTTTTCTAGGGGTCCGGGAATTTTCTAAAGTCGATTTTTTTAGTTTTTCGCGTTTTTCTCGGCTCCTGGGCCTCCTAGAGCAAAACGGGCCTGGATTTGTGCCCATACCGTTTTTCGCCCATATCTTTGGAAATATCATAGCTAGGAGAATTTGGCTGGCGCCATTGGATTCGTGAGACGATTTCCGATTTTTCTAGGGGTCCAGGAATTTTCTAAAGTCGATTTTTTTAGTTTTTCGCGTTTTTCTCGGCTCCTGGGCCTCCTAGAGCAAAACGGGCCCGGATTTGGGATCACACTGTTTTTCGCCCATATCTTTGGAAATATCATAGCTAGGAGAATTTGGCTGGCGCCATTGGATTCGTGAGACGATTTCCGATTTTTCTAGGGGTCCGGGAATTTTCTAAAGTCGATTTTTTTAGTTTTTCGCGTTTTTCTCGGCTCCTGGGTCTCTTAGAGCAAAACGGGCCCGGATTTGGGCCGTGATACCGTTTTTCGCCCATATCTTTGGAAATATCATAGCTAGGACAATTTGCCTGGCGCCATTGGATTCGTGAGACGATTTCCGATTTTTCTAGGGGTCCGGGAATTTTCTAAAGTAGATTTTTTTAGTTTTTCGCGTTTTTCTCGGCTCCTGGGCCTCCTAGAGCAAAACGGGCCCGGATTTGTGCCCATACCGTTTTTCGCCCATATATTTGGAAATATCATAGCTAGGACAATTTGGCTGGCGCCATTGGATTCGTGAGATGATTTCCGATTTTTCTGGGGGTCCGGGATTTTTGTAAAGTCGATTTTTTTAGTTTTTCGCGTTTTTCTCGGCTCCTGGGCCTCCTAGAGCAAAACGGGCCCGGATTTGGGATCACACGGTTTTTCGCCCATATCTTTGGAAATATCATAGCTAGGACAATTTGCTTGGCGCCATTGGATTCGTGAGACGATTTCCGATTTTTCTAGGGGTCCGGGAATTTTCTAAAGTCGATTTTTTTAGTTTTTCGCGTTTTTCTCGGCTCCTGGGTCTCTTAGAGCAAAACGGGCCCGGATTTGGGCCGGGATACCGTTTTTCGCCCATATCTTTGGAAATATCATAGCTAGGACAATTTGCCTGGCGCCATTGGATTCGTGAGACGATTTCCGATTTTTCTAGGGGTCCGGGAATTTCCGAAAGTCAATTTTTTTAGTTTTTCGCGTTTTTCTCGGCTCCTGGGCCTCCTAGAGCAAAACGGGCCCGGATTTGGGATCACACGGTTTTTCGCCCATATCTTTGGAAATATCATAGCTAGGACAATTTGGCTGGCGCCATTGGATTCCTGAGACGATTTCCGATTTTTCTAGCGGTCCGGGAATTTTCTAAAGTCGATTTTTTTAGTTTTTCGCGGTTTTCTCGGCCCCTGGGCCTCCTAGAGCAAAACAGGTCCGGATTTGGGATCACACCGTTTTTCGCCCAAATCTTTGGAAATATCATAGCTAGGACAATTTGGCTGGCGCCATTGGATTCGTGAGACGATTTCCGATTTTTCTAGGGGTCCGGGAATTTTCTAAAGTCGATTTTTTTAGTTTTTCGCGTTTTTCTCGGCTCCTGGGCCTCCTAGAGCAAAACGGGCCCGGATTTGTGCCCATACGGTTTTTCGCCCATATCTTTGGAAATATCATAGCTAGGACAATTTGGCTGGCGCCATTGGATTCGTGAGACGATTTCCGATTTTTCTAGGGGTCCGGGAATTTTCTAAAGTCGATTTTTTTAGTTTTTCGCGTTTTTCTCGGCTCCTGGGCCTTCTAGAGGAAAACGGGCCCGGATTTGGGATCACACCGTTTTTCGCCCATATCATTGGAAATATCATAGCTAGGAGAATTTGGCTGGCGCCATTGGATTCGTGAGACGATTTCCGATTTTTCTAGGGGTCCGGGAATTTTCTAAAGTCGATTTTTTTAGTTTTTCGCGTTTTTCTCGGCTCCTGGGTCTCTTAGAGCAAAACGGGCCCGGATTTGGGCCGGGATACCGTTTTTCGCCCATATCTTTGGAAATATCATAGCTAGGACAATTTGCCTGGCGCTATTGGATTCGTGAGACGATTTCCGATTTTTCTAGGGGTCCGGGAATTTTCTAAAGTCGATTTTTTTAGTTTTTCGCGTTTTTCTCGGCTCCTGGGCCTCCTAGAGCAAAACGGGCCCGGATTTGTGCCCATACGGTTTTTCGCCCATATCTTTGGAAATATCATAGCTAGAACAATTTGGCTGGCGCCATTGGATTCGTGAGACGATTTCCGATTTTTCTAGGGGTCCGGGAATTTCCGAAAGTCGATTTTTTTAGTTTTTCGCGTTTTTCTCGGCTCCTGGGCCTCCTAGAGCAAAACGGGCCCGGATTTGGGATCACACCGTTTTTGGCCCCTATCTTTGGAAATATCATAGCTAGGACAATTTGGCTGGCGCCATTGGATTCGTGAGACGATTTCCGATTTTTCTAGCGGTCCGGGAATTTTCTAAAGTCGATTTTTTTAGTTTTTCGCGGTTTTCTCGGCCCCTGGGCCTCCTAGAGCAAAACAGGTCCGGATTTGGGATCACACCGTTTTTCGCCCAAATCTTTGGAAATATCATAGCTAGGACAATTTGGCTGGCGCCATTGGATTCGTGAGACGATTTCCGATTTTTCTAGGGGTCCGGGAATTTTCTAAAGTCGATTTTTTTAGTTTTTCGCGTTTTTCTCGGCTCCTGGGCCTCCTAGAGCAAAACGGGCCCGGATTTGTGCCCATACGGTTTTTCGCCCATATCTTTGGAAATATCATAGCTAGGACAATTTGGCTGGCGCCATTGGATTCGTGAGACGATTTCCGATTTTTCTAGGGGTCCGGGAATTTTCTAAAGTCGATTTTTTTAGTTTTTCGCGTTTTTCTCGGCTCCTGGGCCTTCTAGAGGAAAACGGGCCCGGATTTGGGATCACACCGTTTTTCGCCCATATCATTGGAAATATCATAGCTAGGAGAATTTGGCTGGCGCCATTGGATTCGTGAGACGATTTCCGATTTTTCTAGGGGTCCGGGAATTTTCTAAAGTCGATTTTTTTAGTTTTTCGCGTTTTTCTCGGCTCCTGGGTCTCTTAGAGCAAAACGGGCCCGGATTTGGGCCGGGATACCGTTTTTCGCCCATATCTTTGGAAATATCATAGCTAGGACAATTTGCCTGGCGCTATTGGATTCGTGAGACGATTTCCGATTTTTCTAGGGGTCCGGGAATTTTCTAAAGTCGATTTTTTTAGTTTTTCGCGTTTTTCTCGGCTCCTGGGCCTCCTAGAGCAAAACGGGCCCGGATTTGTGCCCATACGGTTTTTCGCCCATATCTTTGGAAATATCATAGCTAGAACTATTTGGCTGGCGCCATTGGATTCGTGAGACGATTTCCGATTTTTCTAGGGGTCCGGGAATTTCCGAAAGTCGATTTTTTTAGTTTTTCGCGTTTTTCTCGGCTCCTGGGCCTCCTAGAGCAAAACGGGCCCGGATTTGGGATCACACCGTTTTTGGCCCCTATCTTTGGAAATATCATAGCTAGGACAATTTGGCTGGCGCCATTGGATTCGTGAGACGATTTCCGATTTTTCTAGGGGTCCGGGAATTTTCTAAAGTCGATTTTTTTAGTTTTTCGCGTTTTTCTCGGCTCCTGGGCCTCCTAGAGCAAAACGGGCCCGGATTTGGGTTCACACGGTTTTTCGCCCATATCTTTGGAAATATCATAGCTAGGACAATTTGGCTGGCGCCATTGGATTCCTGAGACGATTTCCGATTTTTCTAGCGGTGCGGGAATTTTCTAAAGTCGATTTTTTTAGTTTTTCGCGGTTTTCTCGGCCCCTGGGCCTCCTAGAGCAAAACGGGTCCGGATTTGGGATCACACCGTTTTTCGCCCAAATCTTTGGAAATATCATAGCTAGGACAATTTGGCTGGCGCCATTGGATTCGTGAGACGATTTCCGATTTTTCTAGGGGTCCGGGAATTTTCTAAAGTCGATTTTTTTAGTTTTTCGCGTTTTTCTCGGCTCCTGGGCCTCCTAGAGCAAAACGGGCCCGGATTTGTGCCCATACGGTTTTTCGCCCATATCTTTGGAAATATCATAGCTAGGACAATTTGGCTGGCGCCATTGGATTCGTGAGACGATTTCCGATTTTTCTAGGGGTCCGGGAATTTTCTAAAGTCGATTTTTTTAGTTTTTCGCGTTTTTCTCGGCTCCTGGGCCTCCTAGAGCAAAACGGGCCCGGATTTGTGCCCATACGGTTTTTCGCCCATATCTTTGGAAATATCATAGCTAGGACAATTTGGCTGGCGCCATTGGATTCGTGAGACGATTTCCGATTTTTCTAGGGGTCCGGGAATTTCCGAAAGTCGATTTTTTTAGTTTTTCGCGTTTTTCTCGGCTCCTGGGCCTCCTAGAGCAAAACGGGCCCGGATTTGTGATCACACCGTTTTTGGCCCCTATCTTTGGAAATATCATAGCTAGGACAATCTGGCTGGCGCCATTGGATTCGTGAGACGATTTCCGATTTTTCTAGCGGTCCGGGAATTTTCTACAGTCGATTTTTTTAGTTTTTCGCGTTTTTCTCGGCTCCTGGGCCTCCTAGAGCAAAACGGGCCCGGATTTGGGATCACACGGTTTTTCGCCCATATCTTTGGAAATATCATAGCTAGGACAATTTGCTTGGCGCCATTGGATTCGTGAGACGATTTCCGATTTTTCTAGGGGTCCGGGAATTTTCTAAAGTCGATTTTTTTAGTTTTTCGCGTTTTTCTCGGCTCCTGGGTCTCTTAGAGCAAAACGGGCCCGGATTTGGGCCGGGATACCGTTTTTCGCCCATATCTTTGGAAATATCATAGCTAGGACAATTTGCCTGGCGCCATTGGATTCGTGAGACGATTTCCGATTTTTCTAGGGGTCCGGGAATTTCCGAAAGTCAATTTTTTTAGTTTTTCGCGTTTTTCTCGGCTCCTGGGCCTCCTAGAGCAAAACGGGCCCGGATTTGGGATCACACGGTTTTTCGCCCATATCTTTGGAAATATCATAGCTAGGACAATTTGGCTGGCGCCATTGGATTCCTGAGACGATTTCCGATTTTTCTAGGGGTCCGGGAATTTTCTAAAGTCGATTTTTTTAGTTTTTCGCGTTTTTCTCGGCTCCTGGGCCTCCTAGAGCAAAACGGGCCTGGATTTGTGCCCATACCGTTTTTCGCCCATATCTTTGGAAATATCATAGCTAGGAGAATTTGGCTGGCGCCATTGGATTCGTGAGACGATTTCCGATTTTTCTAGGGGTCCAGGAATTTTCTAAAGTCGATTTTTTTAGTTTTTCGCGTTTTTCTCGGCTCCTGGGCCTCCTAGAGCAAAACGGGCCCGGATTTGGGATCACACTGTTTTTCGCCCATATCTTTGGAAATATCATAGCTAGGAGAATTTGGCTGGCGCCATTGGATTCGTGAGACGATTTCCGATTTTTCTAGGGGTCCGGGAATTTTCTAAAGTCGATTTTTTTAGTTTTTCGCGTTTTTCTCGGCTCCTGGGTCTCTTAGAGCAAAACGGGCCCGGATTTGGGCCGTGATACCGTTTTTCGCCCATATCTTTGGAAATATCATAGCTAGGACAATTTGCCTGGCGCCATTGGATTCGTGAGACGATTTCCGATTTTTCTAGGGGTCCGGGAATTTTCTAAAGTAGATTTTTTTAGTTTTTCGCGTTTTTCTCGGCTCCTGGGCCTCCTAGAGCAAAACGGGCCCGGATTTGTGCCCATACCGTTTTTCGCCCATATATTTGGAAATATCATAGCTAGGACAATTTGGCTGGCGCCATTGGATTCGTGAGATGATTTCCGATTTTTCTGGGGGTCCGGGATTTTTGTAAAGTCGATTTTTTTAGTTTTTCGCGTTTTTCTCGGCTCCTGGGCCTCCTAGAGCAAAACGGGCCCGGATTTGGGATCACACGGTTTTTCGCCCATATCTTTGGAAATATCATAGCTAGGACAATTTGCTTGGCGCCATTGGATTCGTGAGACGATTTCCGATTTTTCTAGGGGTCCGGGAATTTTCTAAAGTCGATTTTTTTAGTTTTTCGCGTTTTTCTCGGCTCCTGGGTCTCTTAGAGCAAAACGGGCCCGGATTTGGGCCGGGATACCGTTTTTCGCCCATATCTTTGGAAATATCATAGCTAGGACAATTTGCCTGGCGCCATTGGATTCGTGAGACGATTTCCGATTTTTCTAGGGGTCCGGGAATTTCCGAAAGTCAATTTTTTTAGTTTTTCGCGTTTTTCTCGGCTCCTGGGCCTCCTAGAGCAAAACGGGCCCGGATTTGGGATCACACGGTTTTTCGCCCATATCTTTGGAAATATCATAGCTAGGACAATTTGGCTGGCGCCATTGGATTCCTGAGACGATTTCCGATTTTTCTAGCGGTCCGGGAATTTTCTAAAGTCGATTTTTTTAGTTTTTCGCGGTTTTCTCGGCCCCTGGGCCTCCTAGAGCAAAACAGGTCCGGATTTGGGATCACACCGTTTTTCGCCCAAATCTTTGGAAATATCATAGCTAGGACAATTTGGCTGGCGCCATTGGATTCGTGAGACGATTTCCGATTTTTCTAGGGGTCCGGGAATTTTCTAAAGTCGATTTTTTTAGTTTTTCGCGTTTTTCTCGGCTCCTGGGCCTCCTAGAGCAAAACGGGCCCGGATTTGTGCCCATACGGTTTTTCGCCCATATCTTTGGAAATATCATAGCTAGGACAATTTGGCTGGCGCCATTGGATTCGTGAGACGATTTCCGATTTTTCTAGGGGTCCGGGAATTTTCTAAAGTCGATTTTTTTAGTTTTTCGCGTTTTTCTCGGCTCCTGGGCCTTCTAGAGGAAAACGGGCCCGGATTTGGGATCACACCGTTTTTCGCCCATATCATTGGAAATATCATAGCTAGGAGAATTTGGCTGGCGCCATTGGATTCGTGAGACGATTTCCGATTTTTCTAGGGGTCCGGGAATTTTCTAAAGTCGATTTTTTTAGTTTTTCGCGTTTTTCTCGGCTCCTGGGTCTCTTAGAGCAAAACGGGCCCGGATTTGGGCCGGGATACCGTTTTTCGCCCATATCTTTGGAAATATCATAGCTAGGACAATTTGCCTGGCGCTATTGGATTCGTGAGACGATTTCCGATTTTTCTAGGGGTCCGGGAATTTTCTAAAGTCGATTTTTTTAGTTTTTCGCGTTTTTCTCGGCTCCTGGGCCTCCTAGAGCAAAACGGGCCCGGATTTGTGCCCATACGGTTTTTCGCCCATATCTTTGGAAATATCATAGCTAGAACAATTTGGCTGGCGCCATTGGATTCGTGAGACGATTTCCGATTTTTCTAGGGGTCCGGGAATTTCCGAAAGTCGATTTTTTTAGTTTTTCGCGTTTTTCTCGGCTCCTGGGCCTCCTAGAGCAAAACGGGCCCGGATTTGGGATCACACCGTTTTTGGCCCCTATCTTTGGAAATATCATAGCTAGGACAATTTGGCTGGCGCCATTGGATTCGTGAGACGATTTCCGATTTTTCTAGGGGTCCGGGAATTTTCTAAAGTCGATTTTTTTAGTTTTTCGCGTTTTTCTCGGCTCCTGGGCCTCCTAGAGCAAAACGGGCCCGGATTTGGGTTCACACGGTTTTTCGCCCATATCTTTGGAAATATCATAGCTAGGACAATTTGGCTGGCGCCATTGGATTCCTGAGACGATTTCCGATTTTTCTAGCGGTGCGGGAATTTTCTAAAGTCGATTTTTTTAGTTTTTCGCGGTTTTCTCGGCCCCTGGGCCTCCTAGAGCAAAACGGGTCCGGATTTGGGATCACACCGTTTTTCGCCCAAATCTTTGGAAATATCATAGCTAGGACAATTTGGCTGGCGCCATTGGATTCGTGAGACGATTTCCGATTTTTCTAGGGGTCCGGGAATTTTCTAAAGTCGATTTTTTTAGTTTTTCGCGTTTTTCTCGGCTCCTGGGCCTCCTAGAGCAAAACGGGCCCGGATTTGTGCCCATACGGTTTTTCGCCCATATCTTTGGAAATATCATAGCTAGGACAATTTGGCTGGCGCCATTGGATTCGTGAGACGATTTCCGATTTTTCTAGGGGTCCGGGAATTTTCTAAAGTCGATTTTTTTAGTTTTTCGCGTTTTTCTCGGCTCCTGGGCCTCCTAGAGCAAAACGGGCCCGGATTTGTGCCCATACGGTTTTTCGCCCATATCTTTGGAAATATCATAGCTAGGACAATTTGGCTGGCGCCATTGGATTCGTGAGACGATTTCCGATTTTTCTAGGGGTCCGGGAATTTCCGAAAGTCGATTTTTTTAGTTTTTCGCGTTTTTCTCGGCTCCTGGGCCTCCTAGAGCAAAACGGGCCCGGATTTGTGATCACACCGTTTTTGGCCCCTATCTTTGGAAATATCATAGCTAGGACAATCTGGCTGGCGCCATTGGATTCGTGAGACGATTTCCGATTTTTCTAGCGGTCCGGGAATTTTCTACAGTCGATTTTTTTAGTTTTTCGCGTTTTTCTCGGCTCCTGGGCCTCCTAGAGCAAAACGGGCCCGGATTTGTGCTCATACCGTTTTTCGCCCATATCTTTGGAAATATAATAGCTAGGACAATTTGGCTGGCGCCATTGGATTCGTGAGACGTTTTCCGATTTTTCTAGGGGTCCGGGAATTTTCTAAAGTCGATTTTTTTAGTTTTCCGCGTTTTTCTCGGCTCCTGGGCCTCCTAGAGCAAAACGGGCCTGGATTTGTGCCCATACCGTTTTTCGCCCATATCTTTGGAAATATCATAGCTAGGAGAATTTGGCTGGCGCCATTGGATTCGTGAGACGATTTCCGATTTTTCTAGGGGTCCAGGAATTTTCTAAAGTCGATTTTTTTAGTTTTTCGCGTTTTTCTCGGCTCCTGGGCCTCCTAGAGCAAAACGGGCCCGGATTTGGGATCACACCGTTTTTCGCCCATATCTTTGGAAATATCATAGCTAGGAGAATTTGGCTGGCGCCATTGGATTCGTGAGACGATTTCCGATTTTTCTAGGGGTCCGGGAATTTTCTAAAGTCGATTTTTTTAGTTTTTCGCGTTTTTCTCGGCTCCTGGGTCTCTTAGAGCAAAACGGGCCCGGATTTGGGCCGTGATACCGTTTTTCGCCCATATCTTTGGAAATATCATAGCTAGGACAATTTGGCTGGCGCCATTGGATTCGTGAGACGATTTCCGATTTTTCTAGGGGTCCGGGAATTTTCTAAAGTCGATTTTTTTAGTTTTTCGCGTTTTTCTCGGCTCCTGGGCCTCCTAGAGCAAAACGGGCCCGGATTTGTGCCCATACCGTTTTTCGCCCATATCTTTGGAAATATCATAGCTAGGACAATTTGCCTGGCGCCATTGGATTCGTGAGACGATTTCCGATTTTTCTAGGGGTCCGGGAATTTTCTAAAGTCGATTTTTTTAGTTTTTCGCGTTTTTCTCGGCTCCTGGGCCTCCTAGAGCAAAACGGGCCCGGATTTGTGCCCATACGGTTTTTCGCCCATATCTTTGGAAATATCATAGCTAGAACAATTTGGCTGGCGCCATTGGATTCGTGAGACGATTTCCGATTTTTCTAGGGGTCCGGGAATTTCCGAAAGTCGATTTTTTTAGTTTTTCGCGTTTTTCTCGGCTCCTGGGCCTCCTAGAGCAATACGGGCCCGGATTTGGGATCACACCGTTTTTGGCCCCTATCTTTGGAAATATCATAGCTAGGACAATTTGGCTGGCGCCATTGGATTCGTGAGACGATTTCCGATTTTTCTAGGGGTCCGGGAATTTTCTAAAGTCGATTTTTTTAGTTTTTCGCGTTTTTCTCGGCTCCTGGGCCTCCTAGAGCAAAACGGGCCCGGATTTGTGCCCATACCGTTTTTCGCCCATATCTTTGGAAATATAATAGCTAGGACAATTTGGCTGGCGCCATTGGATTCGTGAGACGATTTCCGATTTTTCTAGGGGTCCGGGAATTTTCTAAAGTCGATTTTTTTAGTTTTTCGCGTTTTTCTCGGCTCCTGGGCCTCCTAGAGCAAAACGGGCCCGGATTTGTGCCCATACCGTTTTTCGCCCATATCTTTGGAAATATCATAGCTAGGAGAATTTGGCTGGCGCCATTGGATTCGTGAGACGATTTCCGATTTTTCTAGGGGTCCAGGAATTTTCTAAAGTCGATTTTTTTAGTTTTTCGCGTTTTTCTCGGCTCCTGGGCCTCCTAGAGCAAAACGGGCCCGGATTTGGGATCACACCGTTTTTCGCCCATATCTTTGGAAATATCATAGCTAGGAGAATTTGGCTGGCGCCATTGGATTCGTGAGACGATTTCCGATTTTTCTAGGGGTCCGGGAATTTTCTAAAGTCGATTTTTTTAGTTTTTCGCGTTTTTCTCGGCTCCTGGGTCTCTTAGAGCAAAACGGGCCCGGATTTGGGCCGGGATACCGTTTTTCGCCCATATCTTTGGAAATATCATAGCTAGGACAATTTGGCTGGCGCCATTGGATTCGTGAGACGATTTCCGATTTTTCTAGGGGTCCGGGAATTTTCTAAAGTCGATTTTTTTAGTTTTTCGCGTTTTTCTCGGCTCCTGGGTCTCTTAGAGCAAAACGGGCCCGGATTTGGGCCGGGATACCGTTTTTCGCCCATATCTTTGGAAATATCATAGCTAGGACAATTTGCTTGGCGCCATTGGATTCGTGAGACGATTTCCGATTTTTCTAGGGGTCCGGGAATTTTCTAAAGTCGATTTTTTTAGTTTTTCGCGTTTTTCTCGGCTCCTGGGTCTCTTAGAGCAAAACGGGCCCGGATTTGGGCCGGGATACCGTTTTTCGCCCATATCTTTGGAAATATCATAGCTAGGACAATTTGCCTGGCGCCATTGGATTCGTGAGACGATTTCCGATTTTTCTAGGGGTCCGGGAATTTCCGAAAGTCAATTTTTTTAGTTTTTCGCGTTTTTCTCGGCTCCTGGGCCTCCTAGAGCAAAACGGGCCCGGATTTGGGATCACACGGTTTTTCGCCCATATCTTTGGAAATATCATAGCTAGGACAATTTGGCTGGCGCCATTGGATTCCTGAGACGATTTCCGATTTTTCTAGCGGTCCGGGAATTTTCTAAAGTCGATTTTTTTAGTTTTTCGCGGTTTTCTCGGCCCCTGGGCCTCCTAGAGCAAAACAGGTCCGGATTTGGGATCACACCGTTTTTCGCCCAAATCTTTGGAAATATCATAGCTAGGACAATTTGGCTGGCGCCATTGGATTCGTGAGACGATTTCCGATTTTTCTAGGGGTCCGGGAATTTTCTAAAGTCGATTTTTTTAGTTTTTCGCGTTTTTCTCGGCTCCTGGGCCTCCTAGAGCAAAACGGGCCCGGATTTGTGCCCATACGGTTTTTCGCCCATATCTTTGGAAATATCATAGCTAGGACAATTTGGCTGGCGCCATTGGATTCGTGAGACGATTTCCGATTTTTCTAGGGGTCCGGGAATTTCCGAAAGTCGATTTTTTTAGTTTTTCGCGTTTTTCTCGGCTCCTGGGCCTCCTAGAGCAAAACGGGCCCGGATTTGGGATCACACGGTTTTTCGCCCATATCTTTGGAAATATCATAGCTAGGACAATTTGCTTGGCGCCATTGGATTCGTGAGACGATTTCCGATTTTTCTAGGGGTCCGGGAATTTTCTAAAGTCGATTTTTTTAGTTTTTCGCGTTTTTCTCGGCTCCTGGGTCTCTTAGAGCAAAACGGGCCCGGATTTGGGCCGGGATACCGTTTTTCGCCCATATCTTTGGAAATATCATAGCTAGGACAATTTGCCTGGCGCCATTGGATTCGTGAGACGATTTCCGATTTTTCTAGGGGTCCGGGAATTTCCGAAAGTCAATTTTTTTAGTTTTTCGCGTTTTTCTCGGCTCCTGGGCCTCCTAGAGCAAAACGGGCCCGGATTTGGGATCACACGGTTTTTCGCCCATACCTTTGGAAATATCATAGCTAGGACAATTTGGCTGGCGCCATTGGATTCGTGAGACGATTTCCGATTTTTCTAGGGGTCCGGGAATTTTCTAAAGTCGATTTTTTTAGTTTTTCGCGTTTTTCTCGGCTCCTGGGCCTCCTAGAGCAAAACGGGCCCGGATTTGTGCCCATACGGTTTTTCGCCCATATCTTTGGAAATATCATAGCTAGGACAATTTGGCTGGCGCCATTGGATTCGTGAGACGATTTCCGATTTTTCTAGGGGTCCGGGAATTTTCTAAAGTCGATTTTTTTAGTTTTTCGCGTTTTTCTCGGCTCCTGGGCCTTCTAGAGGAAAACGGGCCCGGATTTGGGATCACACCGTTTTTCGCCCATATCATTGGAAATATCATAGCTAGGAGAATTTGGCTGGCGCCATTGGATTCGTGAGACGATTTCCGATTTTTCTAGGGGTCCGGGAATTTTCTAAAGTCGATTTTTTTAGTTTTTCGCGTTTTTCTCGGCTCCTGGGTCTCTTAGAGCAAAACGGGCCCGGATTTGGGCCGGGATACCGTTTTTCGCCCATATCTTTGGAAATATCATAGCTAGGACAATTTGCCTGGCGCTATTGGATTCGTGAGACGATTTCCGATTTTTCTAGGGGTCCGGGAATTTTCTAAAGTCGATTTTTTTAGTTTTTCGCGTTTTTCTCGGCTCCTGGGCCTCCTAGAGCAAAACGGGCCCGGATTTGTGCCCATACGGTTTTTCGCCCATATCTTTGGAAATATCATAGCTAGAACAATTTGGCTGGCGCCATTGGATTCGTGAGACGATTTCCGATTTTTCTAGGGGTCCGGGAATTTCCGAAAGTCGATTTTTTTAGTTTTTCGCGTTTTTCTCGGCTCCTGGGCCTCCTAGAGTAAAACGGGCCCGGATTTGGGATCACACCGTTTTTGGCCCCTATCTTTGGAAATATCATAGCTAGGACAATTTGGCTGGCGCCATTGGATTCGTGAGACGATTTCCGATTTTTCTAGGGGTCCGGGAATTTTCTAAAGTCGATTTTTTTAGTTTTTCGCGTTTTTCTCGGCTCCTGGGTCTCTTAGAGCAAAACGGGCCCGGATTTGGGCCGGGATACCGTTTTTCGCCCATATCTTTGGAAATATCATAGCTAGGACAATTTGGCTGGCGCCATTGGATTCTTGAGACGATTTCCGATTTTTCTGGGGGTCCGGGATTTTTGTAAAGTCGATTTTTTTAGTTTTTCGCGTTTTTCTCGGCTCCTGGGCCTCCTAGAGCAAAACGGGCCCGGATTTGGGTTCACACGGTTTTTCGCCCATATCTTTGGAAATATCATAGCTAGGACAATTTGGCTGGCGCCATTGGATTCCTGAGACGATTTCCGATTTTTCTAGCGGTGCGGGAATTTTCTAAAGTCGATTTTTTTAGTTTTTCGCGGTTTTCTCGGCCCCTGGGCCTCCTAGAGCAAAACGGGTCCGGATTTGGGATCACACCGTTTTTCGCCCAAATCTTTGGAAATATCATAGCTAGGACAATTTGGCTGGCGCCATTGGATTCGTGAGACGATTTCCGATTTTTCTAGGGGTCCGGGAATTTTCTAAAGTCGATTTTTTTAGTTTTTCGCGTTTTTCTCGGCTCCTGGGCCTCCTAGAGCAAAACGGGCCCGGATTTGTGCCCATACGGTTTTTCGCCCATATCTTTGGAAATATCATAGCTAGGACAATTTGGCTGGCGCCATTGGATTCGTGAGACGATTTCCGATTTTTCTAGGGGTCCGGGAATTTCCGAAAGTCGATTTTTTTAGTTTTTCGCGTTTTTCTCGGCTCCTGGGCCTCCTAGAGCAAAACGGGCCCGGATTTGTGATCACACCGTTTTTGGCCCCTATCTTTGGAAATATCATAGCTAGGACAATCTGGCTGGCGCCATTGGATTCGTGAGACGATTTCCGATTTTTCTAGCGGTCCGGGAATTTTCTACAGTCGATTTTTTTAGTTTTTCGCGTTTTTCTCGGCTCCTGGGCCTCCTAGAGCAAAACGGGCCCGGATTTGTGCTCATACCGTTTTTCGCCCATATCTTTGGAAATATAATAGCTAGGACAATTTGGCTGGCGCCATTGGATTCGTGAGACGTTTTCCGATTTTTCTAGGGGTCCGGGAATTTTCTAAAGTCGATTTTTTTAGTTTTTCGCGTTTTTCTCGGCTCCTGGGCCTCCTAGAGCAAAACGGGCCTGGATTTGTGCCCATACCGTTTTTCGCCCATATCTTTGGAAATATCATAGCTAGGAGAATTTGGCTGGCGCCATTGGATTCGTGAGACGATTTCCGATTTTTCTAGGGGTCCAGGAATTTTCTAAAGTCGATTTTTTTAGTTTTTCGCGTTTTTCTCGGCTCCTGGGCCTCCTAGAGCAAAACGGGCCCGGATTTGGGATCACACGGTTTTTCGCCCATATCTTTGGAAATATCATAGCTAGGAGAATTTGGCTGGCGCCATTGGATTCGTGAGACGATTTCCGATTTTTCTAGGGGTCCGGGAATTTTCTAAAGTCGATTTTTTTAGTTTTTCGCGTTTTTCTCGGCTCCTGGGTCTCTTAGAGCAAAACGGGCCCGGATTTGGGCCGTGATACCGTTCTTCGCCCATATCTTTGGAAATATCATAGCTAGGACAATTTGGCTGGCGCCATTGGATTCGTGAGACGATTTCCGATTTTTCTAGGGGTCCGGGAATTTTCTAAAGTCGATTTTTTTAGTTTTTCGCGTTTTTCTCGGCTCCTGGGCCTCCTAGAGCAAAACGGGCCCGGATTTGTGCCCATACCGTTTTTCGCCCATATATTTGGAAATATCATAGCTAGGACAATTTGGCTGGCGCCATTGGATTCGTGAGATGATTTCCGATTTTTCTAGGGGTCCGGGAATTTCCGAAAGTCAATTTTTTTAGTTTTTCGCGTTTTTCTCGGCTCCTGGGCCTCCTAGAGCAAAACGGACCCGGATTTGGGATCACACCGTTTTTCGCCTCTATCTTCGGAAATATCATAGCTAGGACAATTTGGCTGGCGCCATTGGATTCTTGAGACGATTTCCGATTTTTCTGGGGGTCCGGGATTTTTGTAAAGTCGATTTTTTTAGTTTTTCGCGTTTTTCTCGGCTCCTGGGCCTCCTAGAGCAAAACGGACCCGGATTTGGGATCACACCGTTTTTCGCCTCTATCTTCGGAAATATCATAGCTAGGACAATTTGGCTGGCGCCATTGGATTCTTGAGACGATTTCCGATTTTTCTGGGGGTCCGGGATTTTTGTAAAGTCGATTTTTTTAGTTTTTCGCGTTTTTCTCGGCTCCTGGGCCTCCTAGAGCAAAACGGGCCCGGATTTGGGATCACACGGTTTTTCGCCCATATATTTGGAAATATCATAGCTAGGACAATTTGGCTGGCGCCATTGGATTCGTGAGATGATTTCCGATTTTTCTAGGGGTCCGGGAATTTCCGAAAGTCAATTTTTTTAGTTTTTCGCGTTTTTCTCGGCTCCTGGGCCTCCTAGAGCAAAACGGACCCGGATTTGGGATCACACCGTTTTTCGCCTCTATCTTCGGAAATATCATAGCTAGGACAATTTGGCTGGCGCCATTGGATTCTTGAGACGATTTCCGATTTTTCTGGGGGTCCGGGATTTTTGTAAAGTCGATTTTTTTAGTTTTTCGCGTTTTTCTCGGCTCCTGGGCCTCCTAGAGCAAAACGGACCCGGATTTGGGATCACACCGTTTTTCGCCTCTATCTTCGGAAATATCATAGCTAGGACAATTTGGCTGGCGCCATTGGATTCTTGAGACGATTTCCGATTTTTCTGGGGGTCCGGGATTTTTGTAAAGTCGATTTTTTTAGTTTTTCGCGTTTTTCTCGGCTCCTGGGCCTCCTAGAGCAAAACGGGCCCGGATTTGGGATCACACGGTTTTTCGCCCATATCTTTGGAAATATCATAGCTAGGACAATTTGGCTGGCGCCATTGGATTCGTGAGACGATTTCCGATTTTTCTAGGGGTCCGGGAATTTTCTAAAGTCGATTTTTTTAGTTTTTCGCGTTTTTCTCGGCTCCTGGGCCTCCTAGAGCAAAACGGGCCCGGATTTGTGCCCATACCGTTTTTCGCCCATATCTTTGGAAATATCATAGCTAGGACAATTTGCCTGGCGCCATTGGATTCGTGAGACGATTTCCGATTTTTCTAGGGGTCCGGGAATTTTCTAAAGTCGATTTTTTTAGTTTTTCGCGTTTTTCTCGGCTCCTGGGCCTCCTAGAGCAAAACGGGCCCGGATTTGTGCCCATACGGTTTTTCGCCCATATCTTTGGAAATATCATAGCTAGAACAATTTGGCTGGCGCCATTGGATTCGTGAGACGATTTCCGATTTTTCTAGGGGTCCGGGAATTTCCGAAAGTCGATTTTTTTAGTTTTTCGCGTTTTTCTCGGCTCCTGGGCCTCCTAGAGCAATACGGGCCCGGATTTGGGATCACACCGTTTTTGGCCCCTATCTTTGGAAATATCATAGCTAGGACAATTTGGCTGGCGCCATTGGATTCGTGAGACGATTTCCGATTTTTCTAGGGGTCCGGGAATTTTCTAAAGTCGATTTTTTTAGTTTTTCGCGTTTTTCTCGGCTCCTGGGCCTCCTAGAGCAAAACGGGCCCGGATTTGTGCCCATACCGTTTTTCGCCCATATCTTTGGAAATATAATAGCTAGGACAATTTGGCTGGCGCCATTGGATTCGTGAGACGATTTCCGATTTTTCTAGGGGTCCGGGAATTTTCTAAAGTCGATTTTTTTAGTTTTTCGCGTTTTTCTCGGCTCCTGGGCCTCCTAGAGCAAAACGGGCCCGGATTTGTGCCCATACCGTTTTTCGCCCATATCTTTGGAAATATCATAGCTAGGAGAATTTGGCTGGCGCCATTGGATTCGTGAGACGATTTCCGATTTTTCTAGGGGTCCAGGAATTTTCTAAAGTCGATTTTTTTAGTTTTTCGCGTTTTTCTCGGCTCCTGGGCCTCCTAGAGCAAAACGGGCCCGGATTTGGGATCACACCGTTTTTCGCCCATATCTTTGGAAATATCATAGCTAGGAGAATTTGGCTGGCGCCATTGGATTCGTGAGACGATTTCCGATTTTTCTAGGGGTCCGGGAATTTTCTAAAGTCGATTTTTTTAGTTTTTCGCGTTTTTCTCGGCTCCTGGGTCTCTTAGAGCAAAACGGGCCCGGATTTGGGCCGGGATACCGTTTTTCGCCCATATCTTTGGAAATATCATAGCTAGGACAATTTGGCTGGCGCCATTGGATTCGTGAGACGATTTCCGATTTTTCTAGGGGTCCGGGAATTTTCTAAAGTCGATTTTTTTAGTTTTTCGCGTTTTTCTCGGCTCCTGGGCCTCCTAGAGCAAAACGGGCCCGGATTTGTGCCCATACCGTTTTTCGCCCATATATTTGGAAATATCATAGCTAGGACAATTTGGCTGGCGCCATTGGATTCGTGAGATGATTTCCGATTTTTCCAGGGGTCCGGGAATTTCCGAAAGTCAATTTTTTTAGTTTTTCGCGTTTTTCTCGGCTCCTGGGCCTCCTAGAGCAAAACGGGCCCGGATTTGGGATCACACGGTTTTTCGCCCATATCTTTGGAAATATCATAGCTAGGACAATTTGGCTGGCGCCATTGGATTCTTGAGACGATTTCCGATTTTTCTGGGGGTCCGGGATTTTTGTAAAGTCGATTTTTTTAGTTTTTCGCGTTTTTCTCGGCTCCTGGGCCTCCTAGAGCAAAACGGGCCCGGATTTGGGTTCACACGGTTTTTCGCCCATATCTTTGGAAATATCATAGCTAGGACAATTTGGCTGGCGCCATTGGATTCCTGAGACGATTTCCGATTTTTCTAGCGGTGCGGGAATTTTCTAAAGTCGATTTTTTTAGTTTTTCGCGGTTTTCTCGGCCCCTGGGCCTCCTAGAGCAAAACGGGTCCGGATTTGGGATCACACCGTTTTTCGCCCAAATCTTTGGAAATATCATAGCTAGGACAATTTGGCTGGCGCCATTGGATTCGTGAGACGATTTCCGATTTTTCTAGGGGTCCGGGAATTTTCTAAAGTCGATTTTTTTAGTTTTTCGCGTTTTTCTCGGCTCCTGGGCCTCCTAGAGCAAAACGGGCCCGGATTTGTGCCCATACGGTTTTTCGCCCATATCTTTGGAAATATCATAGCTAGGACAATTTGGCTGGCGCCATTGGATTCGTGAGACGATTTCCGATTTTTCTAGGGGTCCGGGAATTTCCGAAAGTCGATTTTTTTAGTTTTTCGCGTTTTTCTCGGCTCCTGGGCCTCCTAGAGCAAAACGGGCCCGGATTTGGGATCACACGGTTTTTCGCCCATATCTTTGGAAATATCATAGCTAGGACAATTTGGCTGGCGCCATTGGATTCGTGAGACGATTTCCGATTTTTCTAGGGGTCCGGGAATTTTCTAAAGTCGATTTTTTTAGTTTTTCGCGTATTTCTCGGCTCCTGGGCCTCCTAGAGCAAAACGGGCCCGGATTTGTGCCCATACCGTTTTTCGCCCATATCTTTGGAAATATCATAGCTAGGACAATTTGCCTGGCGCCATTGGATTCGTGAGACGATTTCCGATTTTTCTAGGGGTCCGGGAATTTTCTAAAGTAGATTTTTTTAGTTTTTCGCGTTTTTCTCGGCTCCTGGGCCTCCTAGAGCAAAACGGGCCCGGATTTGTGCCCATACCGTTTTTCGCCCATATATTTGGAAATATCATAGCTAGGACAATTTGGCTGGCGCCATTGGATTCGTGAGATGATTTCCGATTTTTCTGGGGGTCCGGGATTTTTGTAAAGTCGATTTTTTTAGTTTTTCGCGTTTTTCTCGGCTCCTGGGCCTCCTAGAGCAAAACGGGCCCGGATTTGGGATCACACGGTTTTTCGCCCATATCTTTGGAAATATCATAGCTAGGACAATTTGCTTGGCGCCATTGGATTCGTGAGACGATTTCCGATTTTTCTAGGGGTCCGGGAATTTTCTAAAGTCGATTTTTTTAGTTTTTCGCGTTTTTCTCGGCTCCTGGGTCTCTTAGAGCAAAACGGGCCCGGATTTGGGCCGGGATACCGTTTTTCGCCCATATCTTTGGAAATATCATAGCTAGGACAATTTGCCTGGCGCCATTGGATTCGTGAGACGATTTCCGATTTTTCTAGGGGTCCGGGAATTTCCGAAAGTCAATTTTTTTAGTTTTTCGCGTTTTTCTCGGCTCCTGGGCCTCCTAGAGCAAAACGGGCCCGGATTTGGGATCACACGGTTTTTCGCCCATATCTTTGGAAATATCATAGCTAGGACAATTTGGCTGGCGCCATTGGATTCCTGAGACGATTTCCGATTTTTCTAGCGGTCCGGGAATTTTCTAAAGTCGATTTTTTTAGTTTTTCGCGGTTTTCTCGGCCCCTGGGCCTCCTAGAGCAAAACAGGTCCGGATTTGGGATCACACCGTTTTTCGCCCAAATCTTTGGAAATATCATAGCTAGGACAATTTGGCTGGCGCCATTGGATTCGTGAGACGATTTCCGATTTTTCTAAGGGTCCGGGAATTTTCTAAAGTCGATTTTTTTAGTTTTTCGCGTTTTTCTCGGCTCCTGGGCCTCCTAGAGCAAAACGGGCCCGGATTTGTGCCCATACGGTTTTTCGCCCATATCTTTGGAAATATCATAGCTAGGACAATTTGGCTGGCGCCATTGGATTCGTGAGACGATTTCCGATTTTTCTAGGGGTCCGGGAATTTCCGAAAGTCGATTTTTTTAGTTTTTCGCGTTTTTCTCGGCTCCTGGGCCTCCTAGAGCAAAACGGGCCCGGATTTGGGATCACACCGTTTTTGGCCCCTATCTTTGGAAATATCATAGCTAGGACAATCTGGCTGGCGCCATTGGATTCGTGAGACGATTTCCGATTTTTCTAGCGGTCCGGGAATTTTCTACAGTCGATTTTTTTAGTTTTTCGCGTTTTTCTCGGCTCCTGGGCCTCCTAGAGCAAAACGGGCCCGGATTTGTGCTCATACCGTTTTTCGCCCATATCTTTGGAAATATAATAGCTAGGACAATTTGGCTGGCGCCATTGGATTCGTGAGACGATTTCCGATTTTTCCAGGGGTCCGGGAATTTTCTAAAGTCGATTTTTTTAGTTTTTCGCGTTTTTCTCGGCTCCTGGGCCTCCTAGAGCAAAACGGGCCCGGATTTGTGCCCATACCGTTTTTCGCCCATATCTTTGGAAATATCATAGCTAGGAGAATTTGGCTGGCGCCATTGGATTCGTGAGACGATTTCCGATTTTTCTAGGGGTCCGGAAATTTTCTAAAGTCGATTTTTTTAGTTTTTCGCGTTTTTCTCGGCTCCTGGGCCTCCTAGAGGAAAACGGGCCCGGATTTGGGATCACACCGTTTTTCGCCCATATCATTGGAAATATCATAGCTAGGAGAATTTGGCTGGCGCCATTGGATTCGTGAGACGATTTCCGATTTTTCTAGGGGTCCGGGAATTTTCTAAAGTCGATTTTTTTAGTTTTTCGCGTTTTTCTCGGCTCCTGGGTCTCTTAGAGCAAAACGGGCCCGGATTTGGGCCGGGATACCGTTTTTCGCCCATATCTTTGGAAATATCATAGCTAGGACAATTTGCCTGGCGCTATTGGATTCGTGAGACGATTTCCGATTTTTCTAGGGGTCCGGGAATTTTCTAAAGTCGATTTTTTTAGTTTTTCGCGTTTTTCTCGGCTCCTGGGCCTCCTAGAGCAAAACGGGCCCGGATTTGTGCCCATGCGGTTTTTCGCCCATATCTTTGGAAATATCATAGCTAGAACAATTTGGCTGGCGCCATTGGATTCGTGAGACGATTTCCGATTTTTCTAGGGGTCCGGGAATTTCCGAAAGTCGATTTTTTTAGTTTTTCGCGTTTTTCTCGGCTCCTGGGCCTCCTAGAGCAAAACGGGCCCGGATTTGGGATCACACCGTTTTTGGCCCCTATCTTTGGAAATATCATAGCTAGGACAATTTGGCTGGCGCCATTGGATTCGTGAGACGATTTCCGATTTTTCTAGGGGTCCGGGAATTTTCTAAAGTCGATTTTTTTAGTTTTTCGCGTTTTTCTCGGCTCCTGGGTCTCTTAGAGCAAAACGGGCCCGGATTTGGGCCGGGATACCGTTTTTCGCCCATATCTTTGGAAATATCATAGCTAGGACAATTTGGCTGGCGCCATTGGATTCTTGAGACGATTTCCGATTTTTCTGGGGGTCCGGGATTTTTGTAAAGTCGATTTTTTTAGTTTTTCGCGTTTTTCTCGGCTCCTGGGCCTCCTAGAGCAAAACGGGCCCGGATTTGGGTTCACACGGTTTTTCGCCCATATCTTTGGAAATATCATAGCTAGGACAATTTGGCTGGCGCCATTGGATTCCTGAGACGATTTCCGATTTTTCTAGCGGTGCGGGAATTTTCTAAAGTCGATTTTTTTAGTTTTTCGCGGTTTTCTCGGCCCCTGGGCCTCCTAGAGCAAAACGGGTCCGGATTTGGGATCACACCGTTTTTCGCCCAAATCTTTGGAAATATCATAGCTAGGACAATTTGGCTGGCGCCATTGGATTCGTGAGACGATTTCCGATTTTTCTAGGGGTCCGGGAATTTTCTAAAGTCGATTTTTTTAGTTTTTCGCGTTTTTCTCGGCTCCTGGGCCTCCTAGAGCAAAACGGGCCCGGATTTGTGCCCATACGGTTTTTCGCCCATATCTTTGGAAATATCATAGCTAGGACAATTTGGCTGGCGCCATTGGATTCGTGAGACGATTTCCGATTTTTCTAGGGGTCCGGGAATTTCCGAAAGTCGATTTTTTTAGTTTTTCGCGTTTTTCTCGGCTCCTGGGCCTCCTAGAGCAAAACGGGCCCGGATTTGTGATCACACCGTTTTTGGCCCCTATCTTTGGAAATATCATAGCTAGGACAATCTGGCTGGCGCCATTGGATTCGTGAGACGATTTCCGATTTTTCTAGCGGTCCGGGAATTTTCTACAGTCGATTTTTTTAGTTTTTCGCGTTTTTCTCGGCTCCTGGGCCTCCTAGAGCAAAACGGGCCCGGATTTGTGCTCATACCGTTTTTCGCCCATATCTTTGGAAATATAATAGCTAGGACAATTTGGCTGGCGCCATTGGATTCGTGAGACGTTTTCCGATTTTTCTAGGGGTCCGGGAATTTTCTAAAGTCGATTTTTTTAGTTTTTCGCGTTTTTCTCGGCTCCTGGGCCTCCTAGAGCAAAACGGGCCCGGATTTGTGCCCATACCGTTTTTCGCCCATATCTTTGGAAATATCATAGCTAGGAGAATTTGGCTGGCGCCATTGGATTCGTGAGACGATTTCCGATTTTTCTAGGGGTCCAGGAATTTTCTAAAGTCGATTTTTTTAGTTTTTCGCGTTTTTCTCGGCTCCTGGGCCTCCTAGAGCAAAACGGGCCCGGATTTGGGATCACACCGTTTTTCGCCCATATCTTTGGAAATATCATAGCTAGGAGAATTTGGCTGGCGCCATTGGATTCGTGAGACGATTTCCGATTTTTCTAGGGGTCCGGGAATTTTCTAAAGTCGATTTTTTTAGTTTTTCGCGTTTTTCTCGGCTCCTGGGTCTCTTAGAGCAAAACGGGCCCGGATTTGGGCCGTGATACCGTTTTTCGCCCATATCTTTGGAAATATCATAGCTAGGACAATTTGGCTGGCGCCATTGGATTCGTGAGACGATTTCCGATTTTTCTAGGGGTCCGGGAATTTTCTAAAGTCAATTTTTTTAGTTTTTCGCGTTTTTCTCGGCTCCTGGGCCTCCTAGAGCAAAACGGGCCCGGATTTGTGCCCATACCGTTTTTCGCCCATATCTTTGGAAATATAATAGCTAGGACAATTTGGCTGGCGCCATTGGATTCGTGAGACGATTTCCGATTTTTCTAGGGGTCCGGGAATTTTCTAAAGTCGATTTTTTTAGTTTTTCGCGTTTTTCTCGGCTCCTGGGCCTCCTAGAGCAAAACGGGCCCGGATTTGTGCCCATACCGTTTTTCGCCCATATCTTTGGAAATATCATAGCTAGGAGAATTTGGCTGGCGCCATTGGATTCGTGAGACGATTTCCGATTTTTCTAGGGGTCCAGGAATTTTCTAAAGTCGATTTTTTTAGTTTTTCGCGTTTTTCTCGGCTCCTGGGCCTCCTAGAGCAAAACGGGCCCGGATTTGGGATCACACCGTTTTTCGCCCATATCTTTGGAAATATCATAGCTAGGAGAATTTGGCTGGCGCCATTGGATTCGTGAGACGATTTCCGATTTTTCTAGGGGTCCGGGAATTTTCTAAAGTCGATTTTTTTAGTTTTTCGCGTTTTTCTCGGCTCCTGGGTCTCTTAGAGCAAAACGGGCCCGGATTTGGGCCGGGATACCGTTTTTCGCCCATATCTTTGGAAATATCATAGCTAGGACAATTTGGCTGGCGCCATTGGATTCGTGAGACGATTTCCGATTTTTCTAGGGGTCCGGGAATTTTCTAAAGTCGATTTTTTTAGTTTTTCGCGTTTTTCTCGGCTCCTGGGCCTCCTAGAGCAAAACGGGCCCGGATTTGTGCCCATACCGTTTTTCGCCCATATATTTGGAAATATCATAGCTAGGACAATTTGGCTGGCGCCATTGGATTCGTGAGATGATTTCCGATTTTTCCAGGGGTCCGGGAATTTCCGAAAGTCAATTTTTTTAGTTTTTCGCGTTTTTCTCGGCTCCTGGGCCTCCTAGAGCAAAACGGACCCGGATTTGGGATCACACCGTTTTTCGCCTCTATCTTCGGAAATATCATAGCTAGGACAATTTGGCTGGCGCCATTGGATTCTTGAGACGATTTCCGATTTTTCTGGGGGTCCGGGATTTTTGTAAAGTCGATTTTTTTAGTTTTTCGCATTTTTCTCGGCTCCTGGGCCTCCTAGAGCAAAACGGACCCGGATTTGGGATCACACCGTTTTTCGCCTCTATCTTCGGAAATATCATAGCTAGGACAATTTGGCTGGCGCCATTGGATTCTTGAGACGATTTCCGATTTTTCTGGGGGTCCGGGATTTTTGTAAAGTCGATTTTTTTAGTTTTTCGCGTTTTTCTCGGCTCCTGGGCCTCCTAGAGCAAAACGGGCCCGGATTTGGGATCACACGGTTTTTCGCCCATATCTTTGGAAATATCATAGCTAGGACAATTTGGCTGGCGCCATTGGATTCGTGAGACGATTTCCGATTTTTCTAGGGGTCCGGGAATTTTCTAAAGTCGATTTTTTTAGTTTTTCGCGTATTTCTCGGCTCCTGGGCCTCCTAGAGCAAAACGGGCCCGGATTTGTGCCCATACCGTTTTTCGCCCATATCTTTGGAAATATCATAGCTAGGACAATTTGCCTGGCGCCATTGGATTCGTGAGACGATTTCCGATTTTTCTAGGGGTCCGGGAATTTTCTAAAGTAGATTTTTTTAGTTTTTCGCGTTTTTCTCGGCTCCTGGGCCTCCTAGAGCAAAACGGGCCCGGATTTGTGCCCATACCGTTTTTCGCCCATATATTTGGAAATATCATAGCTAGGACAATTTGGCTGGCGCCATTGGATTCGTGAGATGATTTCCGATTTTTCTGGGGGTCCGGGATTTTTGTAAAGTCGATTTTTTTAGTTTTTCGCGTTTTTCTCGGCTCCTGGGCCTCCTAGAGCAAAACGGGCCCGGATTTGGGATCACACGGTTTTTCGCCCATATCTTTGGAAATATCATAGCTAGGACAATTTGCTTGGCGCCATTGGATTCGTGAGACGATTTCCGATTTTTCTAGGGGTCCGGGAATTTTCTAAAGTCGATTTTTTTAGTTTTTCGCGTTTTTCTCGGCTCCTGGGTCTCTTAGAGCAAAACGGGCCCGGATTTGGGCCGGGATACCGTTTTTCGCCCATATCTTTGGAAATATCATAGCTAGGACAATTTGCCTGGCGCCATTGGATTCGTGAGACGATTTCCGATTTTTCTAGGGGTCCGGGAATTTCCGAAAGTCAATTTTTTTAGTTTTTCGCGTTTTTCTCGGCTCCTGGGCCTCCTAGAGCAAAACGGGCCCGGATTTGGGATCACACGGTTTTTCGCCCATATCTTTGGAAATATCATAGCTAGGACAATTTGGCTGGCGCCATTGGATTCCTGAGACGATTTCCGATTTTTCTAGCGGTCCGGGAATTTTCTAAAGTCGATTTTTTTAGTTTTTCGCGGTTTTCTCGGCCCCTGGGCCTCCTAGAGCAAAACAGGTCCGGATTTGGGATCACACCGTTTTTCGCCCAAATCTTTGGAAATATCATAGCTAGGACAATTTGGCTGGCGCCATTGGATTCGTGAGACGATTTCCGATTTTTCTAGGGGTCCGGGAATTTTCTAAAGTCGATTTTTTTAGTTTTTCGCGTTTTTCTCGGCTCCTGGGCCTCCTAGAGCAAAACGGGCCCGGATTTGTGCCCATACGGTTTTTCGCCCATATCTTTGGAAATATCATAGCTAGGACAATTTGGCTGGCGCCATTGGATTCGTGAGACGATTTCCGATTTTTCTAGGGGTCCGGGAATTTCCGAAAGTCGATTTTTTTAGTTTTTCGCGTTTTTCTCGGCTCCTGGGCCTCCTAGAGCAAAACGGGCCCGGATTTGGGATCACACGGTTTTTCGCCCATATCTTTGGAAATATCATAGCTAGGACAATTTGCTTGGCGCCATTGGATTCGTGAGACGATTTCCGATTTTTCTAGGGGTCCGGGAATTTTCTAAAGTCGATTTTTTTAGTTTTTCGCGTTTTTCTCGGCTCCTGGGCCTCCTAGAGCAAAACGGGCCCGGATTTGGGATCACACCGTTTTTCGCCCATATCTTTGGAAATATCATAGCTAGGAGAATTTGGCTGGCGCCATTGGATTCGTGAGACGATTTCCGATTTTTCTAGGGGTCCGGGAATTTTCTAAAGTCGATTTTTTTAGTTTTTCGCGTTTTTCTCGGCTCCTGGGTCTCTTAGAGCAAAACGGGCCCGGATTTGGGCCGGGATACCGTTTTTCGCCCATATCTTTGGAAATATCATAGCTAGGACAATTTGGCTGGCGCCATTGGATTCGTGAGACGATTTCCGATTTTTCTAGGGGTCCGGGAATTTTCTAAAGTCGATTTTTTTAGTTTTTCGCGTTTTTCTCGGCTCCTGGGCCTCCTAGAGCAAAACGGGCCCGGATTTGGGATCACACCGTTTTTCGCCCATATCTTTGGAAATATCATAGCTAGGAGAATTTGGCTGGCGCCATTGGATTCGTGAGACGATTTCCGATTTTTCTAGGGGTCCGGGAATTTTCTAAAGTCGATTTTTTTAGTTTTTCGCGTTTTTCTCGGCTCCTGGGTCTCTTAGAGCAAAACGGGCCCGGATTTGGGATCACACCGTTTTTCGCCTCTATCTTCGGAAATATCATAGCTAGGACAATTTGGCTGGCGCCATTGGATTCGTGAGACGATTTCCGATTTTTCTAGGGGTCCGGGAATTTTCTAAAGTCGATTTTTTTAGTTTTTCGCGTTTTTCTCGGCTCCTGGGCCTCCTAGAGCAAAACGGGCCCGGATTTGTGCCCATACCGTTTTTCGCCCATATATTTGGAAATATCATAGCTAGGACAATTTGGCTGGCGCCATTGGATTCGTGAGATGATTTCCGATTTTTCCAGGGGTCCGGGAATTTCCGAAAGTCAATTTTTTTAGTTTTTCGCGTTTTTCTCGGCTCCTGGGCCTCCTAGAGCAAAACGGACCCGGATTTGGGATCACACCGTTTTTCGCCTCTATCTTCGGAAATATCATAGCTAGGACAATTTGGCTGGCGCCATTGGATTCTTGAGACGATTTCCGATTTTTCTGGGGGTCCGGGATTTTTGTAAAGTCGATTTTTTTAGTTTTTCGCATTTTTCTCGGCTCCTGGGCCTCCTAGAGCAAAACGGACCCGGATTTGGGATCACACCGTTTTTCGCCTCTATCTTCGGAAATATCATAGC
This sequence comes from Diachasmimorpha longicaudata, assembly GCF_034640455.1. Taxonomy (NCBI): domain Eukaryota; kingdom Metazoa; phylum Arthropoda; class Insecta; order Hymenoptera; family Braconidae; genus Diachasmimorpha; species Diachasmimorpha longicaudata. The sequence goes on along the minus strand of NC_087226.1, from coordinate 2,631,352 downwards.
TATGACAATTTGGCTGGCGCCATTGGATTCTTGAGACGATTTCCGATTTTTCTGGGGGTCCGGGATTTTTGTAAAGTCGATTTTTTTAGTTTTTCGCGTTTTTCTCGGCTCCTGGGCCTCCTAGAGCAAAACGGGCCCGGATTTGGGATCACACGGTTTTTCGCCCATATCTTTGGAAATATCATAGCTAGGACAATTTGGCTGGCGCCATTGGATTCGTGAGACGATTTCCGATTTTTCTAGGGGTCCGGGAATTTTCTAAAGTCGATTTTTTTAGTTTTTCGCGTTTTTCTCGGCTCCTGGGCCTCCTAGAGCAAAACGGGCCCGGATTTGTGCCCATACCGTTTTTCGCCCATATCTTTGGAAATATCATAGCTAGGAGAATTTGGCTGGCGCCATTGGATTCGTGAGACGATTTCCGATTTTTCTAGGGGTCCAGGAATTTTCTAAAGTCGATTTTTTTAGTTTTTCGCGTTTTTCTCGGCTCCTGGGCCTCCTAGAGCAAAACGGGCCCGGATTTGGGATCACACCGTTTTTCGCCCATATCTTTGGAAATATCATAGCTAGGAGAATTTGGCTGGCGCCATTGGATTCGTGAGACGATTTCCGATTTTTCTAGGGGTCCGGGAATTTTCTAAAGTCGATTTTTTTAGTTTTTCGCGTTTTTCTCGGCTCCTGGGTCTCTTAGAGCAAAACGGGCCCGGATTTGGGCCGGGATACCGTTTTTCGCCCATATCTTTGGAAATATCATAGCTAGGACAATTTGGCTGGCGCCATTGGATTCGTGAGACGATTTCCGATTTTTCTAGGGGTCCGGGAATTTTCTAAAGTCGATTTTTTTAGTTTTTCGCGTTTTTCTCGGCTCCTGGGCCTCCTAGAGCAAAACGGGCCCGGATTTGTGCCCATACCGTTTTTCGCCCATATATTTGGAAATATCATAGCTAGGACAATTTGGCTGGCGCCATTGGATTCGTGAGATGATTTCCGATTTTTCCAGGGGTCCGGGAATTTCCGAAAGTCAATTTTTTTAGTTTTTCGCGTTTTTCTCGGCTCCTGGGCCTCCTAGAGCAAAACGGACCCGGATTTGGGATCACACCGTTTTTCGCCTCTATCTTTGGAAATATAATAGCTAGGACAATTTGGCTGGCGCCATTGGATTCGTGAGACGTTTTCCGATTTTTCTAGGGGTCCGGGAATTTTCTAAAGTCGATTTTTTTAGTTTTTCGCGTTTTTCTCGGCTCCTGGGCCTCCTAGAGCAAAACGGGCCCGGATTTGTGCCCATACCGTTTTTCGCCCATATCTTTGGAAATATCATAGCTAGGAGAATTTGGCTGGCGCCATTGGATTCGTGAGACGATTTCCGATTTTTCTAGGGGTCCAGGAATTTTCTAAAGTCGATTTTTTTAGTTTTTCGCGTTTTTCTCGGCTCCTGGGCCTCCTAGAGCAAAACGGGCCCGGATTTGGGATCACACCGTTTTTCGCCCATATCTTTGGAAATATCATAGCTAGGAGAATTTGGCTGGCGCCATTGGATTCGTGAGACGATTTCCGATTTTTCTAGGGGTCCGGGAATTTTCTAAAGTCGATTTTTTTAGTTTTTCGCGTTTTCCTCGGCTCCTGGGTCTCTTAGAGCAAAACGGGCCCGGATTTGGGCCGTGATACCGTTTTTCGCCCATATCTTTGGAAATATCATAGCTAGGACAATTTGGCTGGCGCCATTGGATTCGTGAGACGATTTCCGATTTTTCTAGGGGTCCGGGAATTTTCTAAAGTCGATTTTTTTAGTTTTTCGCGTTTTTCTCGGCTCCTGGGCCTCCTAGAGCAAAACGGGCCCGGATTTGTGCCCATACCGTTTTTCGCCCATATCTTTGGAAATATAATAGCTAGGACAATTTGGCTGGCGCCATTGGATTCGTGAGACGATTTCCGATTTTTCTAGGGGTCCGGGAATTTTCTAAAGTCGATTTTTTTAGTTTTTCGCGTTTTTCTCGGCTCCTGGGCCTCCTAGAGCAAAACGGGCCCGGATTTGTGCCCATACCGTTTTTCGCCCATATCTTTGGAAATATCATAGCTAGGAGAATTTGGCTGGCGCCATTGGATTCGTGAGACGATTTCCGATTTTTCTAGGGGTCCAGGAATTTTCTAAAGTCGATTTTTTTAGTTTTTCGCGTTTTTCTCGGCTCCTGGGCCTCCTAGAGCAAAACGGGCCCGGATTTGGGATCACACCGTTTTTCGCCCATATCTTTGGAAATATCATAGCTAGGAGAATTTGGCTGGCGCCATTGGATTCGTGAGACGATTTCCGATTTTTCTAGGGGTCCGGGAATTTTCTAAAGTCGATTTTTTTAGTTTTTCGCGTTTTTCTCGGCTCCTGGGTCTCTTAGAGCAAAACGGGCCCGGATTTGGGCCGGGATACCGTTTTTCGCCCATATCTTTGGAAATATCATAGCTAGGACAATTTGGCTGGCGCCATTGGATTCGTGAGACGATTTCCGATTTTTCTAGGGGTCCGGGAATTTTCTAAAGTCGATTTTTTTAGTTTTTCGCGTTTTTCTCGGCTCCTGGGCCTCCTAGAGCAAAACGGGCCCGGATTTGGGATCACACCGTTTTTCGCCCATATCTTTGGAAATATCATAGCTAGGAGAATTTGGCTGGCGCCATTGGATTCGTGAGACGATTTCCGATTTTTCTAGGGGTCCGGGAATTTTCTAAAGTCGATTTTTTTAGTTTTTCGCGTTTTTCTCGGCTCCTGGGTCTCTTAGAGCAAAACGGGCCCGGATTTGGGATCACACCGTTTTTCGCCTCTATCTTCGGAAATATCATAGCTAGGACAATTTGGCTGGCGCCATTGGATTCGTGAGACGATTTCCGATTTTTCTAGGGGTCCGGGAATTTTCTAAAGTCGATTTTTTTAGTTTTTCGCGTTTTTCTCGGCTCCTGGGCCTCCTAGAGCAAAACGGGCCCGGATTTGTGCCCATACCGTTTTTCGCCCATATATTTGGAAATATCATAGCTAGGACAATTTGGCTGGCGCCATTGGATTCGTGAGATGATTTCCGATTTTTCCAGGGGTCCGGGAATTTCCGAAAGTCAATTTTTTTAGTTTTTCGCGTTTTTCTCGGCTCCTGGGCCTCCTAGAGCAAAACGGACCCGGATTTGGGATCACACCGTTTTTCGCCTCTATCTTCGGAAATATCATAGCTAGGACAATTTGGCTGGCGCCATTGGATTCTTGAGACGATTTCCGATTTTTCTGGGGGTCCGGGATTTTTGTAAAGTCGATTTTTTTAGTTTTTCGCATTTTTCTCGGCTCCTGGGCCTCCTAGAGCAAAACGGACCCGGATTTGGGATCACACCGTTTTTCGCCTCTATCTTCGGAAATATCATAGCTATGACAATTTGGCTGGCGCCATTGGATTCTTGAGACGATTTCCGATTTTTCTGGGGGTCCGGGATTTTTGTAAAGTCGATTTTTTTAGTTTTTCGCGTTTTTCTCGGCTCCTGGGCCTCCTAGAGCAAAACGGGCCCGGATTTGGGATCACACGGTTTTTCGCCCATATCTTTGGAAATATCATAGCTAGGACAATTTGGCTGGCGCCATTGGATTCGTGAGACGATTTCCGATTTTTCTAGGGGTCCGGGAATTTTCTAAAGTCGATTTTTTTAGTTTTTCGCGTTTTTCTCGGCTCCTGGGCCTCCTAGAGCAAAACGGGCCCGGATTTGTGCCCATACCGTTTTTCGCCCATATCTTTGGAAATATCATAGCTAGGAGAATTTGGCTGGCGCCATTGGATTCGTGAGACGATTTCCGATTTTTCTAGGGGTCCAGGAATTTTCTAAAGTCGATTTTTTTAGTTTTTCGCGTTTTTCTCGGCTCCTGGGCCTCCTAGAGCAAAACGGGCCCGGATTTGGGATCACACCGTTTTTCGCCCATATCTTTGGAAATATCATAGCTAGGAGAATTTGGCTGGCGCCATTGGATTCGTGAGACGATTTCCGATTTTTCTAGGGGTCCGGGAATTTTCTAAAGTCGATTTTTTTAGTTTTTCGCGTTTTTCTCGGCTCCTGGGTCTCTTAGAGCAAAACGGGCCCGGATTTGGGCCGGGATACCGTTTTTCGCCCATATCTTTGGAAATATCATAGCTAGGACAATTTGGCTGGCGCCATTGGATTCGTGAGACGATTTCCGATTTTTCTAGGGGTCCGGGAATTTTCTAAAGTCGATTTTTTTAGTTTTTCGCGTTTTTCTCGGCTCCTGGGCCTCCTAGAGCAAAACGGGCCCGGATTTGTGCCCATACCGTTTTTCGCCCATATATTTGGAAATATCATAGCTAGGACAATTTGGCTGGCGCCATTGGATTCGTGAGATGATTTCCGATTTTTCCAGGGGTCCGGGAATTTCCGAAAGTCAATTTTTTTAGTTTTTCGCGTTTTTCTCGGCTCCTGGGCCTCCTAGAGCAAAACGGACCCGGATTTGGGATCACACCGTTTTTCGCCTCTATCTTCGGAAATATCATAGCTAGGACAATTTGGCTGGCGCCATTGGATTCTTGAGACGATTTCCGATTTTTCTGGGGGTCCGGGATTTTTGTAAAGTCGATTTTTTTAGTTTTTCGCATTTTTCTCGGCTCCTGGGCCTCCTAGAGCAAAACGGACCCGGATTTGGGATCACACCGTTTTTCGCCTCTATCTTCGGAAATATCATAGCTATGACAATTTGGCTGGCGCCATTGGATTCTTGAGACGATTTCCGATTTTTCTGGGGGTCCGGGATTTTTGTAAAGTCGATTTTTTTAGTTTTTCGCGTTTTTCTCGGCTCCTGGGCCTCCTAGAGCAAAACGGGCCCGGATTTGGGATCACACGGTTTTTCGCCCATATCTTTGGAAATATCATAGCTAGGACAATTTGGCTGGCGCCATTGGATTCGTGAGACGATTTCCGATTTTTCTAGGGGTCCGGGAATTTTCTAAAGTCGATTTTTTTAGTTTTTCGCGTTTTTCTGGGCTCCTGGGCCTCCTAGAGCAAAACGGGCCCGGATTTGTGCCCATAACGTTTTTCGCCCATATCTTTGGAAATATCATAGCTAGGACAATTTGCCTGGCGCCATTGGATTCGTGAGACGATTTCCGATTTTTCTAGGGGTCCGGGAATTTTCTAAAGTCGATTTTTTTAGTTTTTCGCGTTTTTCTCGGCTCCTGGGCCTCCTAGAGCAAAACGGGCCCGGATTTGTGCCCATACCGTTTTTCGCCCAAATATTTGGAAATATCATAGCTAGGACAATTTGGCTGGCGCCATTGGATTCGTGAGATGATTTCCGATTTTTCTAGGGGTCCGGGAATTTCCGAAAGTCAATTTTTTTAGTTTTTCGCGTTTTTCTCGGCTCCTGGGCCTCCTAGAGCAAAACGGACCCGGATTTGGGATCACACCGTTTTTCGCCTCTATCTTCGGAAATATCATAGCTAGGACAATTTGGCTGGCGCCATTGGATTCGTGAGACGATTTCCGATTTTTCTAGGGGTCCGGGAATTTTCTAAAGTCGATTTTTTTAGTTTTTCGCGTATTTCTCGGCTCCTGGGCCTCCTAGAGCAAAACGGGCCCGGATTTGTGCCCATACCGTTTTTCGCCCATATCTTTGGAAATATCATAGCTAGGACAATTTGCCTGGCGCCATTGGATTCGTGAGACGATTTCCGATTTTTCTAGGGGTCCGGGAATTTTCTAAAGTAGATTTTTTTAGTTTTTCGCGTTTTTCTCGGCTCCTGGGCCTCCTAGAGCAAAACGGGCCCGGATTTGTGCCCATACCGTTTTTGCCCATATATTTGGAAATATCATAGCTAGGACAATTTGGCTGGCGCCATTGGATTCGTGAGATGATTTCCGATTTTTCTGGGGGTCCGGGATTTTTGTAAAGTCGATTTTTTTAGTTTTTCGCGTTTTTCTCGGCTCCTGGGCCTCCTAGAGCAAAACGGGCCCGGATTTGGGATCACACGGTTTTTCGCCCATATCTTTGGAAATATCATAGCTAGGACAATTTGCTTGGCGCCATTGGATTCGTGAGACGATTTCCGATTTTTCTAGGGGTCCGGGAATTTTCTAAAGTCGATTTTTTTAGTTTTTCGCGTTTTTCTCGGCTCCTGGGTCTCTTAGAGCAAAACGGGCCCGGATTTGGGCCGGGATACCGTTTTTCGCCCATATCTTTGGAAATATCATAGCTAGGACAATTTGCCTGGCGCCATTGGATTCGTGAGACGATTTCCGATTTTTCTAGGGGTCCGGGAATTTCCGAAAGTCAATTTTTTTAGTTTTTCGCGTTTTTCTCGGCTCCTGGGCCTCCTAGAGCAAAACGGGCCCGGATTTGGGATCACACGGTTTTTCGCTCATATCTTTGGAAATATCATAGCTAGGACAATTTGGCTGGCGCCATTGGATTCCTGAGACGATTTCCGATTTTTCTAGCGGTCCGGGAATTTTCTAAAGTCGATTTTTTTAGTTTTTCGCGGTTTTCTCGGCCCCTGGGCCTCCTAGAGCAAAACAGGTCCGGATTTGGGATCACACCGTTTTTCGCCCAAATCTTTGGAAATATCATAGCTAGGACAATTTGGCTGGCGCCATTGGATTCGTGAGACGATTTCCGATTTTTCTAGGGGTCCGGGAATTTTCTAAAGTCGATTTTTTTAGTTTTTCGCGTTTTTCTCGGCTCCTGGGCCTCCTAGAGCAAAACGGGCCCGGATTTGTGCCCATACGGTTTTTCGCCCATATCTTTGGAAATATCATAGCTAGGACAATTTGGCTGGCGCCATTGGATTCGTGAGACGATTTCCGATTTTTCTAGGGGTCCGGGAATTTCCGAAAGTCGATTTTTTTAGTTTTTCGCGTTTTTCTCGGCTCCTGGGCCTCCTAGAGCAAAACGGGCCCGGATTTGGGATCACACCGTTTTTGGCCCCTATTTTTGGAAATATCATAGCTAGGACAATTTGGCTGGCGCCATTGGATTCGTGAGACGATTTCCGATTTTTCTAGGGGTCCGGGAATTTTCTAAAGTCGATTTTTTTAGTTTTTCGCGTTTTTCTCGGCTCCTGGGCCTCCTAGAGCAAAACGGGCCCGGATTTGTGCCCATACGGTTTTTCGCCCATATCTTTGGAAATATCATAGCTAGGACAATTTGGCTGGCGCCATTGGATTCGTGAGACGATTTCCGATTTTTCTAGGGGTCCGGGAATTTTCTAAAGTCGATTTTTTTAGTTTTTCGCGTTTTTCTCGGCTCCTGGGCCTCCTAGAGCAAAACGGGCCCGGATTTGTGCCCATACGGTTTTTCGCCCATATCTTTGGAAATATCATAGCTAGGACAATTTGGCTGGCGCCATTGGATTCGTGAGACGATTTCCGATTTTTCTAGGGGTCCGGGAATTTCCGAAAGTCGATTTTTTTAGTTTTTCGCGTTTTTCTCGGCTCCTGGGCCTCCTAGAGCAAAACGGGCCCGGATTTGTGATCACACCGTTTTTGGCCCCTATCTTTGGAAATATCATAGCTAGGACAATCTGGCTGGCGCCATTGGATTCGTGAGACGATTTCCGATTTTTCTAGCGGTCCGGGAATTTTCTACAGTCGATTTTTTTAGTTTTTCGCGTTTTTCTCGGCTCCTGGGCCTCCTAGAGCAAAACGGGCCCGGATTTGTGCTCATACCGTTTTTCGCCCATATCTTTGGAAATATAATAGCTAGGACAATTTGGCTGGCGCCATTGGATTCGTGAGACGTTTTCCGATTTTTCTAGGGGTCCGGGAATTTTCTAAAGTCGATTTTTTTAGTTTTTCGCGTTTTTCTCGGCTCCTGGGCCTCCTAGAGCAAAACGGGCCCGGATTTGTGCCCATACGGTTTTTCGCCCATATCTTTGGAAATATCATAGCTAGGACAATTTGGCTGGCGCCATTGGATTCGTGAGACGATTTCCGATTTTTCTAGGGGTCCGGGAATTTCCGAAAGTCGATTTTTTTAGTTTTTCGCGTTTTTCTCGGCTCCTGGGCCTCCTAGAGCAAAACGGGCCCGGATTTGTGATCACACCGTTTTTGGCCCCTATCTTTGGAAATATCATAGCTAGGACAATCTGGCTGGCGCCATTGGATTCGTGAGACGATTTCCGATTTTTCTAGCGGTCCGGGAATTTTCTACAGTCGATTTTTTTAGTTTTTCGCGTTTTTCTCGGCTCCTGGGCCTCCTAGAGCAAAACGGGCCCGGATTTGTGCTCATACCGTTTTTCGCCCATATCTTTGGAAATATAATAGCTAGGACAATTTGGCTGGCGCCATTGGATTCGTGAGACGTTTTCCGATTTTTCTAGGGGTCCGGGAATTTTCTAAAGTCGATTTTTTTAGTTTTTCGCGTTTTTCTCGGCTCCTGGGCCTCCTAGAGCAAAACGGGCCCGGATTTGTGCCCATACCGTTTTTCGCCCATATCTTTGGAAATATCATAGCTAGGAGAATTTGGCTGGCGCCATTGGATTCGTGAGACGATTTCCGATTTTTCTAGGGGTCCAGGAATTTTCTAAAGTCGATTTTTTTACTTTTTCGCGTTTTTCTCGGCTCCTGGGCCTCCTAGAGCAAAACGGGCCCGGATTTGGGATCACACCGTTTTTGGCCCCTATCTTTGGAAATATCATAGCTAGGACAATTTGGCTGGCGCCATTGGATTCGTGAGACGATTTCCGATTTTTCTAGGGGTCCGGGAATTTTCTAAAGTCGATTTTTTTAGTTTTTCGCGTTTTTCTCGGCTCCTGGGTCTCTTAGAGCAAAACGGGCCCGGATTTGGGCCGGGATACCGTTTTTCGCCCATATCTTTGGAAATATCATAGCTAGGACAATTTGGCTGGCGCCATTGGATTCTTGAGACGATTTCCGATTTTTCTGGGGGTCCGGGATTTTTGTAAAGTCGATTTTTTTAGTTTTTCGCGTTTTTCTCGGCTCCTGGGCCTCCTAGAGCAAAACGGGCCCGGATTTGGGTTCACACGGTTTTTCGCCCATATCTTTGGAAATATCATAGCTAGGACAATTTGGCTGGCGCCATTGGATTCCTGAGACGATTTCCGATTTTTCTAGCGGTGCGGGAATTTTCTAAAGTCGATTTTTTTAGTTTTTCGCGGTTTTCTCGGCCCCTGGGCCTCCTAGAGCAAAACGGGTCCGGATTTGGGATCACACCGTTTTTCGCCCAAATCTTTGGAAATATCATAGCTAGGACAATTTGGCTGGCGCCATTGGATTCGTGAGACGATTTCCGATTTTTCTAGGGGTCCGGGAATTTTCTAAAGTCGATTTTTTTAGTTTTTCGCGTTTTTCTCGGCTCCTGGGCCTCCTAGAGCAAAACGGGCCCGGATTTGTGCCCATACGGTTTTTCGCCCATATCTTTGGAAATATCATAGCTAGGACAATTTGGCTGGCGCCATTGGATTCGTGAGACGATTTCCGATTTTTCTAGGGGTCCGGGAATTTCCGAAAGTCGATTTTTTTAGTTTTTCGCGTTTTTCTCGGCTCCTGGGCCTCCTAGAGCAAAACGGGCCCGGATTTGTGATCACACCGTTTTTGGCCCCTATCTTTGGAAATATCATAGCTAGGACAATCTGGCTGGCGCCATTGGATTCGTGAGACGATTTCCGATTTTTCTAGCGGTCCGGGAATTTTCTACAGTCGATTTTTTTAGTTTTTCGCGTTTTTCTCGGCTCCTGGGCCTCCTAGAGCAAAACGGGCCCGGATTTGTGCTCATACCGTTTTTCGCCCATATCTTTGGAAATATAATAGCTAGGACAATTTGGCTGGCGCCATTGGATTCGTGAGACGTTTTCCGATTTTTCTAGGGGTCCGGGAATTTTCTAAAGTCGATTTTTTTAGTTTTTCGCGTTTTTCTCGGCTCCTGGGCCTCCTAGAGCAAAACGGGCCCGGATTTGTGCCCATACCGTTTTTCGCCCATATCTTTGGAAATATCATAGCTAGGAGAATTTGGCTGGCGCCATTGGATTCGTGAGACGATTTCCGATTTTTCTAGGGGTCCAGGAATTTTCTAAAGTCGATTTTTTTAGTTTTTCGCGTTTTTCTCGGCTCCTGGGCCTCCTAGAGCAAAACGGGCCCGGATTTGGGATCACACAGTTTTTCGCCCATATCTTTGGAAATATCATAGCTAGGAGAATTTGGCTGGCGCCATTGGATTCGTGAGACGATTTCCGATTTTTCTAGGGGTCCGGGAATTTTCTAAAGTCGATTTTTTTAGTTTTTCGCGTTTTTCTCGGCTCCTGGGTCTCTTAGAGCAAAACGGGCCCGGATTTGGGCCGTGATACCGTTTTTCGCCCATATCTTTGGAAATATCATAGCTAGGACAATTTGGCTGGCGCCATTGGATTCGTGAGACGATTTCCGATTTTTCTAGGGGTCCGGGAATTTTCTAAAGTCGATTTTTTTAGTTTTTCGCGTTTTTCTCGGCTCCTGGGCCTCCTAGAGCAAAACGGGCCCGGATTTGTGCCCATACCGTTTTTCGCCCATATCTTTGGAAATATAATAGCTAGGACAATTTGGCTGGCGCCATTGGATTCGTGAGACGATTTCCGATTTTTCTAGGGGTCCGGGAATTTTCTAAAGTCGATTTTTTTAGTTTTTCGCGTTTTTCTCGGCTCCTGGGCCTCCTAGAGCAAAACGGGCCCGGATTTGTGCCCATACCGTTTTTCGCCCATATATTTGGAAATATCATAGCTAGGACAATTTGGCTGGCGCCATTGGATTCGTGAGATGATTTCCGATTTTTCCAGGGGTCCGGGAATTTCCGAAAGTCAATTTTTTTAGTTTTTCGCGTTTTTCTCGGCTCCTGGGCCTCCTAGAGCAAAACGGACCCGGATTTGGGATCACACCGTTTTTCGCCTCTATCTTCGGAAATATCATAGCTAGGACAATTTGGCTGGCGCCATTGGATTCTTGAGACGATTTCCGATTTTTCTGGGGGTCCGGGATTTTTGTAAAGTCGATTTTTTTAGTTTTTCGCATTTTTCTCGGCTCCTGGGCCTCCTAGAGCAAAACGGACCCGGATTTGGGATCACACCGTTTTTCGCCTCTATCTTCGGAAATATCATAGCTATGACAATTTGGCTGGCGCCATTGGATTCTTGAGACGATTTCCGATTTTTCTGGGGGTCCGGGATTTTTGTAAAGTCGATTTTTTTAGTTTTTCGCGTTTTTCTCGGCTCCTGGGCCTCCTAGAGCAAAACGGGCCCGGATTTGGGATCACACGGTTTTTCGCCCATATCTTTGGAAATATCATAGCTAGGACAATTTGGCTGGCGCCATTGGATTCGTGAGACGATTTCCGATTTTTCTAGGGGTCCGGGAATTTTCTAAAGTCGATTTTTTTAGTTTTTCGCGTTTTTCTGGGCTCCTGGGCCTCCTAGAGCAAAACGGGCCCGGATTTGTGCCCATACCGTTTTTCGCCCATATCTTTGGAAATATCATAGCTAGGACAATTTGCCTGGCGCCATTGGATTCGTGAGACGATTTCCGATTTTTCTAGGGGTCCGGGAATTTTCTAAAGTCGATTTTTTTAGTTTTTCGCGTTTTTCTCGGCTCCTGGGCCTCCTAGAGCAAAACGGGCCCGGATTTGTGCCCATACCGTTTTTCGCCCAAATATTTGGAAATATCATAGCTAGGACAATTTGGCTGGCGCCATTGGATTCGTGAGATGATTTCCGATTTTTCTAGGGGTCCGGGAATTTCCGAAAGTCAATTTTTTTAGTTTTTCGCGTTTTTCTCGGCTCCTGGGCCTCCTAGAGCAAAACGGACCCGGATTTGGGATCACACCGTTTTTCGCCTCTATCTTCGGAAATATCATAGCTAGGACAATTTGGCTGGCGCCATTGGATTCGTGAGACGATTTCCGATTTTTCTAGGGGTCCGGGAATTTTCTAAAGTCGATTTTTTTAGTTTTTCGCGTATTTCTCGGCTCCTGGGCCTCCTAGAGCAAAACGGGCCCGGATTTGTGCCCATACCGTTTTTCGCCCATATCTTTGGAAATATCATAGCTAGGACAATTTGCCTGGCGCCATTGGATTCGTGAGACGATTTCCGATTTTTCTAGGGGTCCGGGAATTTTCTAAAGTAGATTTTTTTAGTTTTTCGCGTTTTTCTCGGCTCCTGGGCCTCCTAGAGCAAAACGGGCCCGGATTTGTGCCCATACCGTTTTTCGCCCATATATTTGGAAATATCATAGCTAGGACAATTTGGCTGGCGCCATTGGATTCGTGAGATGATTTCCGATTTTTCTGGGGGTCCGGGATTTTTGTAAAGTCGATTTTTTTAGTTTTTCGCGTTTTTCTCGGCTCCTGGGCCTCCTAGAGCAAAACGGGCCCGGATTTGGGATCACACGGTTTTTCGCCCATATCTTTGGAAATATCATAGCTAGGACAATTTGCTTGGCGCCATTGGATTCGTGAGACGATTTCCGATTTTTCTAGGGGTCCGGGAATTTTCTAAAGTCGATTTTTTTAGTTTTTCGCGTTTTTCTCGGCTCCTGGGTCTCTTAGAGCAAAACGGGCCCGGATTTGGGCCGGGATACCGTTTTTCGCCCATATCTTTGGAAATATCATAGCTAGGACAATTTGCCTGGCGCCATTGGATTCGTGAGACGATTTCCGATTTTTCTAGGGGTCCGGGAATTTCCGAAAGTCAATTTTTTTAGTTTTTCGCGTTTTTCTCGGCTCCTGGGCCTCCTAGAGCAAAACGGGCCCGGATTTGGGATCACACGGTTTTTCGCTCATATCTTGGGAAATATCATAGCTAGGACAATTTGGCTGGCGCCATTGGATTCCTGAGACGATTTCCGATTTTTCTAGCGGTCCGGGAATTTTCTAAAGTCGATTTTTTTAGTTTTTCGCGGTTTTCTCGGCCCCTGGGCCTCCTAGAGCAAAACAGGTCCGGATTTGGGATCACACCGTTTTTCGCCCAAATCTTTGGAAATATCATAGCTAGGACAATTTGGCTGGCGCCATTGGATTCGTGAGACGATTTCCGATTTTTCTAGGGGTCCGGGAATTTTCTAAAGTCGATTTTTTTAGTTTTTCGCGTTTTTCTCGGCTCCTGGGCCTCCTAGAGCAAAACGGGCCCGGATTTGTGCCCATACGGTTTTTCGCCCATATCTTTGGAAATATCATAGCTAGGACAATTTGGCTGGCGCCATTGGATTCGTGAGACGATTTCCGATTTTTCTAGGGGTCCGGGAATTTCCGAAAGTCGATTTTTTTAGTTTTTCGCGTTTTTCTCGGCTCCTGGGCCTCCTAGAGCAAAACGGGCCCGGATTTGGGATCACACCGTTTTTGGCCCCTATTTTTGGAAATATCATAGCTAGGACAATCTGGCTGGCGCCATTGGATTCGTGAGACGATTTCCGATTTTTCTAGCGGTCCGGGAATTTTCTACAGTCGATTTTTTTAGTTTTTCGCGTTTTTCTCGGCTCCTGGGCCTCCTAGAGCAAAACGGGCCCGGATTTGTGCTCATACCGTTTTTCGCCCATATCTTTGGAAATATAATAGCTAGGACAATTTGGCTGGCGCCATTGGATTCGTGAGACGATTTCCGATTTTTCCAGGGGTCCGGGAATTTTCTAAAGTCGATTTTTTTAGTTTTTCGCGTTTTTCTCGGCTCCTGGGCCTCCTAGAGCAAAACGGGCCCGGATTTGTGCCCATACCGTTTTTCGCCCATATCTTTGGAAATATCATAGCTAGGAGAATTTGGCTGGCGCCATTGGATTCGTGAGACGATTTCCGATTTTTCTAGGGGTCCGGGAATTTTCTAAAGTCGATTTTTTTAGTTTTTCGCGTTTTTCTCGGCTCCTGGGTCTCTTAGAGCAAAACGGGCCCGGATTTGGGCCGGGATACCGTTTTTCGCCCATATCTTTGGAAATATCATAGCTAGGACAATTTGCCTGGCGCTATTGGATTCGTGAGACGATTTCCGATTTTTCTAGGGGTCCGGGAATTTTCTAAAGTCGATTTTTTTAGTTTTTCGCGTTTTTCTCGGCTCCTGGGCCTCCTAGAGCAAAACGGGCCCGGATTTGTGCCCATACGGTTTTTCGCCCATATCTTTGGAAATATCATAGCTAGAACAATTTGGCTGGCGCCATTGGATTCGTGAGACGATTTCCGATTTTTCTAGGGGTCCGGGAATTTCCGAAAGTCGATTTTTTTAGTTTTTCGCGTTTTTCTCGGCTCCTGGGCCTCCTAGAGCAAAACGGGCCCGGATTTGGGATCACACCGTTTTTGGCCCCTATCTTTGGAAATATCATAGCTAGGACAATTTGGCTGGCGCCATTGGATTCGTGAGACGATTTCCGATTTTTCTAGGGGTCCGGGAATTTTCTAAAGTCGATTTTTTTAGTTTTTCGCGTTTTTCTCGGCTCCTGGGTCTCTTAGAGCAAAACGGGCCCGGATTTGGGCCGGGATACCGTTTTTCGCCCATATCTTTGGAAATATCATAGCTAGGACAATTTGGCTGGCGCCATTGGATTCTTGAGACGATTTCCGATTTTTCTGGGGGTCCGGGATTTTTGTAAAGTCGATTTTTTTAGTTTTTCGCGTTTTTCTCGGCTCCTGGGCCTCCTAGAGCAAAACGGGCCCGGATTTGGGTTCACACGGTTTTTCGCCCATATCTTTGGAAATATCATAGCTAGGACAATTTGGCTGGCGCCATTGGATTCCTGAGACGATTTCCGATTTTTCTAGCGGTGCGGGAATTTTCTAAAGTCGATTTTTTTAGTTTTTCGCGGTTTTCTCGGCCCCTGGGCCTCCTAGAGCAAAACGGGTCCGGATTTGGGATCACACCGTTTTTCGCCCAAATCTTTGGAAATATCATAGCTAGGACAATTTGGCTGGCGCCATTGGATTCGTGAGACGATTTCCGATTTTTCTAGGGGTCCGGGAATTTTCTAAAGTCGAGTTTTTTAGTTTTTCGCGTTTTTCTCGGCTCCTGGGCCTCCTAGAGCAAAACGGGCCCGGATTTGTGCCCATACGGTTTTTCGCCCATATCTTTGGAAATATCATAGCTAGGACAATTTGGCTGGCGCCATTGGATTCGTGAGACGATTTCCGATTTTTCTAGGGGTCCGGGAATTTCCGAAAGTCGATTTTTTTAGTTTTTCGCGTTTTTCTCGGCTCCTGGGCCTCCTAGAGCAAAACGGGCCCGGATTTGTGATCACACCGTTTTTGGCCCCTATCTTTGGAAATATCATAGCTAGGACAATCTGGCTGGCGCCATTGGATTCGTGAGACGATTTCCGATTTTTCTAGCGGTCCGGGAATTTTCTACAGTCGATTTTTTTAGTTTTTCGCGTTTTTCTCGGCTCCTGGGCCTCCTAGAGCAAAACGGGCCCGGATTTGTGCTCATACCGTTTTTCGCCCATATCTTTGGAAATATAATAGCTAGGACAATTTGGCTGGCGCCATTGGATTCGTGAGACGTTTTCCGATTTTTCTAGGGGTCCGGGAATTTTCTAAAGTCGATTTTTTTAGTTTTTCGCGTTTTTCTCGGCTCCTGGGCCTCCTAGAGCAAAACGGGCCCGGATTTGTGCCCATACGGTTTTTCGCCCATATCTTTGGAAATATCATAGCTAGGACAATTTGGCTGGCGCCATTGGATTCGTGAGACGATTTCCGATTTTTCTAGGGGTCCGGGAATTTCCGAAAGTCGATTTTTTTAGTTTTTCGCGTTTTTCTCGGCTCCTGGGCCTCCTAGAGCAAAACGGGCCCGGATTTGTGATCACACCGTTTTTGGCCCCTATCTTTGGAAATATCATAGCTAGGACAATCTGGCTGGCGCCATTGGATTCGTGAGACGATTTCCGATTTTTCTAGCGGTCCGGGAATTTTCTACAGTCGATTTTTTTAGTTTTTCGCGTTTTTCTCGGCTCCTGGGCCTCCTAGAGCAAAACGGGCCCGGATTTGTGCTCATACCGTTTTTCGCCCATATCTTTGGAAATATAATAGCTAGGACAATTTGGCTGGCGCCATTGGATTCGTGAGACGTTTTCCGATTTTTCTAGGGGTCCGGGAATTTTCTAAAGTCGATTTTTTTAGTTTTTCGCGTTTTTCTCGGCTCCTGGGCCTCCTAGAGCAAAACGGGCCCGGATTTGTGCCCATACCGTTTTTCGCCCATATCTTTGGAAATATCATAGCTAGGAGAATTTGGCTGGCGCCATTGGATTCGTGAGACGATTTCCGATTTTTCTAGGGGTCCAGGAATTTTCTAAAGTCGATTTTTTTACTTTTTCGCGTTTTTCTCGGCTCCTGGGCCTCCTAGAGCAAAACGGGCCCGGATTTGGGATCACACCGTTTTTCGCCCATATCTTTGGAAATATCATAGCTAGGACAATTTGGCTGGCGCCATTGGATTCCTGAGACGATTTCCGATTTTTCTAGCGGTCCGGGAATTTTCTAAAGTCGATTTTTTTAGTTTTTCGCGTTTTTCTCGGCTCCTGGGCCTCCTAGAGCAAAACGGGCCCGGATTTGTGCCCATACCGTTTTTCGCCCATATATTTGGAAATATCATAGCTAGGACAATTTGGCTGGCGCCATTGGATTCGTGAGATGATTTCCGATTTTTCTAGGGGTCCGGGAATTTCCGAAAGTCAATTTTTTTAGTTTTTCGCGTTTTTCTCGGCTCCTGGGCCTCCTAGAGCAAAACGGGCCCGGATTTGGGTTCACACGGTTTTTCGCCCATATCTTTGGAAATATCATAGCTAGGACAATTTGGCTGGCGCCATTGGATTCCTGAGACGATTTCCGATTTTTCTAGCGGTGCGGGAATTTTCTAAAGTCGATTTTTTTAGTTTTTCGCGGTTTTCTCGGCCCCTGGGCCTCCTAGAGCAAAACGGGTCCGGATTTGGGATCACACCGTTTTTCGCCCAAATCTTTGGAAATATCATAGCTAGGACAATTTGGCTGGCGCCATTGGATTCGTGAGACGATTTCCGATTTTTCTAGGGGTCCGGGAATTTTCTAAAGTCGATTTTTTTAGTTTTTCGCGTTTTTCTCGGCTCCTGGGCCTCCTAGAGCAAAACGGGCCCGGATTTGTGCCCATACGGTTTTTCGCCCATATCTTTGGAAATATCATAGCTAGGACAATTTGGCTGGCGCCATTGGATTCGTGAGACGATTTCCGATTTTTCTAGGGGTCCGGGAATTTCCGAAAGTCGATTTTTTTAGTTTTTCGCGTTTTTCTCGGCTCCTGGGCCTCCTAGAGCAAAACGGGCCCGGATTTGTGATCACACCGTTTTTGGCCCCTATCTTTGGAAATATCATAGCTAGGACAATCTGGCTGGCGCCATTGGATTCGTGAGACGATTTCCGATTTTTCTAGCGGTCCGGGAATTTTCTACAGTCGATTTTTTTAGTTTTTCGCGTTTTTCTCGGCTCCTGGGCCTCCTAGAGCAAAACGGGCCCGGATTTGTGCTCATACCGTTTTTCGCCCATATCTTTGGAAATATAATAGCTAGGACAATTTGGCTGGCGCCATTGGATTCGTGAGACGTTTTCCGATTTTTCTAGGGGTCCGGGAATTTTCTAAAGTCGATTTTTTTAGTTTTTCGCGTTTTTCTCGGCTCCTGGGCCTCCTAGAGCAAAACGGGCCCGGATTTGTGCCCATACCGTTTTTCGCCCATATCTTTGGAAATATCATAGCTAGGAGAATTTGGCTGGCGCCATTGGATTCGTGAGACGATTTCCGATTTTTCTAGGGGTCCAGGAATTTTCTAAAGTCGATTTTTTTAGTTTTTCGCGTTTTTCTCGGCTCCTGGGCCTCCTAGAGCAAAACGGGCCCGGATTTGGGATCACACCGTTTTTCGCCCATATCTTTGGAAATATCATAGCTAGGACAATCTGGCTGGCGCCATTGGATTCGTGAGACGATTTCCGATTTTTCTAGCGGTCCGGGAATTTTCTACAGTCGATTTTTTTAGTTTTTCGCGTTTTTCTCGGCTCCTGGGCCTCCTAGAGCAAAACGGGCCCGGAATTGTGCTCATACCGTTTTTCGCCCATATCTTTGGAAATATAATAGCTAGGACAATTTGGCTGGCGCCATTGGATTCGTGAGACGTTTTCCGATTTTTCTAGGGGTCCGGGAATTTTCTAAAGTCGATTTTTTTAGTTTTTCGCGTTTTTCTCGGCTCCTGGGCCTCCTAGAGCAAAACGGGCCCGGATTTGTGCCCATACCGTTTTTCGCCCATATCTTTGGAAATATCATAGCTAGGAGAATTTGGCTGGCGCCATTGGATTCGTGAGACGATTTCCGATTTTTCTAGGGGTCCAGGAATTTTCTAAAGTCGATTTTTTTAGTTTTTCGCGTTTTTCTCGGCTCCTGGGCCTCCTAGAGCAAAACGGGCCCGGATTTGGGATCACACCGTTTTTCGCCCATATCTTTGGAAATATCATAGCTAGGAGAATTTGGCTGGCGCCATTGGATTCGTGAGACGATTTCCGATTTTTCTAGGGGTCCGGGAATTTTCTAAAGTCGATTTTTTTAGTTTTTCGCGTTTTTCTCGGCTCCTGGGTCTCTTAGAGCAAAACGGGCCCGGATTTGGGCCGTGATACCGTTTTTCGCCCATATCTTTGGAAATATCATAGCTAGGACAATTTGGCTGGCGCCATTGGATTCGTGAGACGATTTCCGATTTTTCTAGGGGTCCGGGAATTTTCTAAAGTCGATTTTTTTAGTTTTTCGCGTTTTTCTCGGCTCCTGGGCCTCCTAGAGCAAAACGGGCCCGGATTTGTGCCCATACCGTTTTTCGCCCATATCTTTGGAAATATAATAGCTAGGACAATTTGGCTGGCGCCATTGGATTCGTGAGACGATTTCCGATTTTTCTAGGGGTCCGGGAATTTTCTAAAGTCGATTTTTTTAGTTTTTCGCGTTTTTCTCGGCTCCTGGGCCTCCTAGAGCAAAACGGGCCCGGATTTGTGCCCATACCGTTTTTCGCCCATATCTTTGGAAATATCATAGCTAGGAGAATTTGGCTGGCGCCATTGGATTCGTGAGACGATTTCCGATTTTTCTAGGGGTCCAGGAATTTTCTAAAGTCGATTTTTTTAGTTTTTCGCGTTTTTCTCGGCTCCTGGGCCTCCTAGAGCAAAACGGGCCCGGATTTGGGATCACACCGTTTTTCGCCCATATCTTTGGAAATATCATAGCTAGGAGAATTTGGCTGGCGCCATTGGATTCGTGAGACGATTTCCGATTTTTCTAGGTGTCCGGGAATTTTCTAAAGTCGATTTTTTTAGTTTTTCGCGTTTTTCTCGGCTCCTGGGCCTCCTAGAGCAAAACGGGCCCGGATTTGTGCCCATACCGTTTTTCGCCCATATATTTGGAAATATCATAGCTAGGACAATTTGGCTGGCGCCATTGGATTCGTGAGATGATTTCCGATTTTTCCAGGGGTCCGGGAATTTCCGAAAGTCAATTTTTTTAGTTTTTCGCGTTTTTCTCGGCTCCTGGGCCTCCTAGAGCAAAACGGACCCGGATTTGGGATCACACCGTTTTTCGCCTCTATCTTCGGAAATATCATAGCTAGGACAATTTGGCTGGCGCCATTGGATTCTTGAGACGATTTCCGATTTTTCTGGGGGTCCGGGATTTTTGTAAAGTCGATTTTTTTAGTTTTTCGCATTTTTCTCGGCTCCTGGGCCTCCTAGAGCAAAACGGACCCGGATTTGGGATCACACCGTTTTTCGCCTCTATCTTCGGAAATATCATAGCTATGACAATTTGGCTGGCGCCATTGGATTCTTGAGACGATTTCCGATTTTTCTGGGGGTCCGGGATTTTTGTAAAGTCGATTTTTTTAGTTTTTCGCGTTTTTCTCGGCTCCTGGGCCTCCTAGAGCAAAACGGGCCCGGATTTGGGATCACACGGTTTTTCGCCCATATCTTTGGAAATATCATAGCTAGAACAATTTGGCTGGCGCCATTGGATTCGTGAGACGATTTCCGATTTTTCTAGGGGTCCGGGAATTTTCTAAAGTCGATTTTTTTAGTTTTTCGCGTTTTTCTGGGCTCCTGGGCCTCCTAGAGCAAAACGGGCCCGGATTTGTGCCCATACCGTTTTTCGCCCATATCTTTGGAAATATCATAGCTAGGACAATTTGCCTGGCGCCATTGGATTCGTGAGACGATTTCCGATTTTTCTAGGGGTCCGGGAATTTTCTAAAGTCGATTTTTTTAGTTTTTCGCGTTTTTCTCGGCTCCTGGGCCTCCTAGAGCAAAACGGGCCCGGATTTGTGCCCATACCGTTTTTCGCCCAAATATTTGGAAATATCATAGCTAGGACAATTTGGCTGGCGCCATTGGATTCGTGAGATGATTTCCGATTTTTCTAGGGGTCCGGGAATTTCCGAAAGTCAATTTTTTTAGTTTTTCGCGTTTTTCTCGGCTCCTGGGCCTCCTAGAGCAAAACGGACCCGGATTTGGGATCACACCGTTTTTCGCCTCTATCTTCGGAAATATCATAGCTAGGACAATTTGGCTGGCGCCATTGGATTCGTGAGACGATTTCCGATT
Organism: Diachasmimorpha longicaudata; assembly: GCF_034640455.1. Lineage (NCBI taxonomy): Eukaryota > Metazoa > Arthropoda > Insecta > Hymenoptera > Braconidae > Diachasmimorpha > Diachasmimorpha longicaudata. The sequence continues at coordinate 2,610,791 of NC_087226.1, read as the reverse complement.
TTTCTAGGGGTCCGGGAATTTTCTAAAGTCGATTTTTTTAGTTTTTCGCGTATTTCTCGGCTCCTGGGCCTCCTAGAGCAAAACGGGCCCGGATTTGTGCCCATACCGTTTTTCGCCCATATCTTTGGAAATATCATAGCTAGGACAATTTGCCTGGCGCCATTGGATTCGTGAGACGATTTCCGATTTTTCTAGGGGTCCGGGAATTTTCTAAAGTAGATTTTTTTAGTTTTTCGCGTTTTTCTCGGCTCCTGGGCCTCCTAGAGCAAAACGGGCCCGGATTTGTGCCCATACCGTTTTTCGCCCATATATTTGGAAATATCATAGCTAGGACAATTTGGCTGGCGCCATTGGATTCGTGAGATGATTTCCGATTTTTCTGGGGGTCCGGGATTTTTGTAAAGTCGATTTTTTTAGTTTTTCGCGTTTTTCTCGGCTCCTGGGCCTCCTAGAGCAAAACGGGCCCGGATTTGGGATCACACGGTTTTTCGCCCATATCTTTGGAAATATCATAGCTAGGACAATTTGCTTGGCGCCATTGGATTCGTGAGACGATTTCCGATTTTTCTAGGGGTCCGGGAATTTTCTAAAGTCGATTTTTTTAGTTTTTCGCGTTTTTCTCGGCTCCTGGGTCTCTTAGAGCAAAACGGGCCCGGATTTGGGCCGGGATACCGTTTTTCGCCCATATCTTTGGAAATATCATAGCTAGGACAATTTGCCTGGCGCCATTGGATTCGTGAGACGATTTCCGATTTTTCTAGGGGTCCGGGAATTTCCGAAAGTCAATTTTTTTAGTTTTTCGCGTTTTTCTCGGCTCCTGGGCCTCCTAGAGCAAAACGGGCCCGGATTTGGGATCACACGGTTTTTCGCTCATATCTTGGGAAATATCATAGCTAGGACAATTTGGCTGGCGCCATTGGATTCCTGAGACGATTTCCGATTTTTCTAGCGGTCCGGGAATTTTCTAAAGTCGATTTTTTTAGTTTTTCGCGGTTTTCTCGGCCCCTGGGCCTCCTAGAGCAAAACAGGTCCGGATTTGGGATCACACCGTTTTTCGCCCAAATCTTTGGAAATATCATAGCTAGGACAATTTGGCTGGCGCCATTGGATTCGTGAGACGATTTCCGATTTTTCTAGGGGTCCGGGAATTTTCTAAAGTCGATTTTTTTAGTTTTTCGCGTTTTTCTCGGCTCCTGGGCCTCCTAGAGCAAAACGGGCCCGGATTTGTGCCCATACGGTTTTTCGCCCATATCTTTGGAAATATCATAGCTAGGACAATTTGGCTGGCGCCATTGGATTCGTGAGACGATTTCCGATTTTTCTAGGGGTCCGGGAATTTCCGAAAGTCGATTTTTTTAGTTTTTCGCGTTTTTCTCGGCTCCTGGGCCTCCTAGAGCAAAACGGGCCCGGATTTGGGATCACACCGTTTTTGGCCCCTATTTTTGGAAATATCATAGCTAGGACAATCTGGCTGGCGCCATTGGATTCGTGAGACGATTTCCGATTTTTCTAGCGGTCCGGGAATTTTCTACAGTCGATTTTTTTAGTTTTTCGCGTTTTTCTCGGCTCCTGGGCCTCCTAGAGCAAAACGGGCCCGGATTTGTGCTCATACCGTTTTTCGCCCATATCTTTGGAAATATAATAGCTAGGACAATTTGGCTGGCGCCATTGGATTCGTGAGACGATTTCCGATTTTTCCAGGGGTCCGGGAATTTTCTAAAGTCGATTTTTTTAGTTTTTCGCGTTTTTCTCGGCTCCTGGGCCTCCTAGAGCAAAACGGGCCCGGATTTGTGCCCATACCGTTTTTCGCCCATATCTTTGGAAATATCATAGCTAGGAGAATTTGGCTGGCGCCATTGGATTCGTGAGACGATTTCCGATTTTTCTAGGGGTCCGGGAATTTTCTAAAGTCGATTTTTTTAGTTTTTCGCGTTTTTCTCGGCTCCTGGGTCTCTTAGAGCAAAACGGGCCCGGATTTGGGCCGGGATACCGTTTTTCGCCCATATCTTTGGAAATATCATAGCTAGGACAATTTGCCTGGCGCTATTGGATTCGTGAGACGATTTCCGATTTTTCTAGGGGTCCGGGAATTTTCTAAAGTCGATTTTTTTAGTTTTTCGCGTTTTTCTCGGCTCCTGGGCCTCCTAGAGCAAAACGGGCCCGGATTTGTGCCCATACGGTTTTTCGCCCATATCTTTGGAAATATCATAGCTAGAACAATTTGGCTGGCGCCATTGGATTCGTGAGACGATTTCCGATTTTTCTAGGGGTCCGGGAATTTCCGAAAGTCGATTTTTTTAGTTTTTCGCGTTTTTCTCGGCTCCTGGGCCTCCTAGAGCAAAACGGGCCCGGATTTGGGATCACACCGTTTTTGGCCCCTATCTTTGGAAATATCATAGCTAGGACAATTTGGCTGGCGCCATTGGATTCGTGAGACGATTTCCGATTTTTCTAGGGGTCCGGGAATTTTCTAAAGTCGATTTTTTTAGTTTTTCGCGTTTTTCTCGGCTCCTGGGTCTCTTAGAGCAAAACGGGCCCGGATTTGGGCCGGGATACCGTTTTTCGCCCATATCTTTGGAAATATCATAGCTAGGACAATTTGGCTGGCGCCATTGGATTCTTGAGACGATTTCCGATTTTTCTGGGGGTCCGGGATTTTTGTAAAGTCGATTTTTTTAGTTTTTCGCGTTTTTCTCGGCTCCTGGGCCTCCTAGAGCAAAACGGGCCCGGATTTGGGTTCACACGGTTTTTCGCCCATATCTTTGGAAATATCATAGCTAGGACAATTTGGCTGGCGCCATTGGATTCCTGAGACGATTTCCGATTTTTCTAGCGGTGCGGGAATTTTCTAAAGTCGATTTTTTTAGTTTTTCGCGGTTTTCTCGGCCCCTGGGCCTCCTAGAGCAAAACGGGTCCGGATTTGGGATCACACCGTTTTTCGCCCAAATCTTTGGAAATATCATAGCTAGGACAATTTGGCTGGCGCCATTGGATTCGTGAGACGATTTCCGATTTTTCTAGGGGTCCGGGAATTTTCTAAAGTCGATTTTTTTAGTTTTTCGCGTTTTTCTCGGCTCCTGGGCCTCCTAGAGCAAAACGGGCCCGGATTTGTGCCCATACGGTTTTTCGCCCATATCTTTGGAAATATCATAGCTAGGACAATTTGGCTGGCGCCATTGGATTCGTGAGACGATTTCCGATTTTTCTAGGGGTCCGGGAATTTCCGAAAGTCGATTTTTTTAGTTTTTCGCGTTTTTCTCGGCTCCTGGGCCTCCTAGAGCAAAACGGGCCCGGATTTGTGATCACACCGTTTTTGGCCCCTATCTTTGGAAATATCATAGCTAGGACAATCTGGCTGGCGCCATTGGATTCGTGAGACGATTTCCGATTTTTCTAGCGGTCCGGGAATTTTCTACAGTCGATTTTTTTAGTTTTTCGCGTTTTTCTCGGCTCCTGGGCCTCCTAGAGCAAAACGGGCCCGGATTTGTGCTCATACCGTTTTTCGCCCATATCTTTGGAAATATAATAGCTAGGACAATTTGGCTGGCGCCATTGGATTCGTGAGACGTTTTCCGATTTTTCTAGGGGTCCGGGAATTTTCTAAAGTCGATTTTTTTAGTTTTTCGCGTTTTTCTCGGCTCCTGGGCCTCCTAGAGCAAAACGGGCCCGGATTTGTGCCCATACGGTTTTTCGCCCATATCTTTGGAAATATCATAGCTAGGACAATTTGGCTGGCGCCATTGGATTCGTGAGACGATTTCCGATTTTTCTAGGGGTCCGGGAATTTCCGAAAGTCGATTTTTTTAGTTTTTCGCGTTTTTCTCGGCTCCTGGGCCTCCTAGAGCAAAACGGGCCCGGATTTGTGATCACACCGTTTTTGGCCCCTATCTTTGGAAATATCATAGCTAGGACAATCTGGCTGGCGCCATTGGATTCGTGAGACGATTTCCGATTTTTCTAGCGGTCCGGGAATTTTCTACAGTCGATTTTTTTAGTTTTTCGCGTTTTTCTCGGCTCCTGGGCCTCCTAGAGCAAAACGGGCCCGGATTTGTGCTCATACCGTTTTTCGCCCATATCTTTGGAAATATAATAGCTAGGACAATTTGGCTGGCGCCATTGGATTCGTGAGACGTTTTCCGATTTTTCTAGGGGTCCGGGAATTTTCTAAAGTCGATTTTTTTAGTTTTTCGCGTTTTTCTCGGCTCCTGGGCCTCCTAGAGCAAAACGGGCCCGGATTTGTGCCCATACCGTTTTTCGCCCATATCTTTGGAAATATCATAGCTAGGAGAATTTGGCTGGCGCCATTGGATTCGTGAGACGATTTCCGATTTTTCTAGGGGTCCAGGAATTTTCTAAAGTCGATTTTTTTACTTTTTCGCGTTTTTCTCGGCTCCTGGGCCTCCTAGAGCAAAACGGGCCCGGATTTGGGATCACACCGTTTTTCGCCCATATCTTTGGAAATATCATAGCTAGGACAATTTGGCTGGCGCCATTGGATTCCTGAGACGATTTCCGATTTTTCTAGCGGTCCGGGAATTTTCTAAAGTCGATTTTTTTAGTTTTTCGCGTTTTTCTCGGCTCCTGGGCCTCCTAGAGCAAAACGGGCCCGGATTTGTGCCCATACCGTTTTTCGCCCATATATTTGGAAATATCATAGCTAGGACAATTTGGCTGGCGCCATTGGATTCGTGAGATGATTTCCGATTTTTCTAGGGGTCCGGGAATTTCCGAAAGTCTATTTTTTTAGTTTTTCGCGTTTTTCTCGGCTCCTGGGCCTCCTAGAGCAAAACGGACCCGGATTTGGGATCACACCGTTTTTCGCCTCTATCTTCGGAAATATCATAGCTAGGACAATTTGGCTGGCGCCATTGGATTCTTGAGACGATTTCCGATTTTTCTGGGGGTCCGGGATTTTTGTAAAGTCGATTTTTTTAGTTTTTCGCGTTTTTCTCGGCTCCTGGGCCTCCTAGAGCAAAACGGACCCGGATTTGGGATCACACCGTTTTTCGCCTCTATCTTCGGAAATATCATAGCTAGGACAATTTGGCTGGCGCCATTGGATTCCTGAGACGATTTCCGATTTTTCTGGGGGTCCGGGATTTTTGTAAGTCAATTTTTTTAGTTTTTCGCGTTTTTCTCGGCTCCTGGGCCTCCTAGAGCAAAACGGACCCGGATTTGGGATCACACCGTTTTTCGCCTCTATCTTCGGAAATATCATGGCTAGGACAATTTGGCTGGCGCCATTGGATTCTTGAGACGATTTCCGATTTTTCTGGGGGTCCGGGATTTTTGTAAAGTCGATTTTTTTAGTTTTTCGCGTTTTTCTCGGCTCCTGGGCCTCCTAGAGCAAAACGGGCCCGGATTTGGGATCACACGGTTTTTCGCCCATATCTTTGGAAATATCATAGCTAGGACAATTTGGCTGGCGCCATTGGATTCCTGAGACGATTTCCGATTTTTCTAGCGGTCCGGGAATTTTCTAAAGTCGATTTTTTTAGTTTTTCGCGTTTTTCTCGGCTCCTGGGCCTCCTAGAGCAAAACGGACCCGGATTTGGGATCACACCGTTTTTCGCCTCTATCTTCGGAAATATCATGGCTAGGACAATTTGGCTGGCGCCATTGGATTCTTGAGACGATTTCCGATTTTTCTGGGGGTCCGGGATTTTTGTAAAGTCGATTTTTTTAGTTTTTCGCGTTTTTCTCGGCTCCTGGGCCTCCTAGAGCAAAACGGGCCCGGATTTGTGCCCATACCGTTTTTCGCCCATATCTTTGGAAATATCATAGCTAGGACAATTTGGCTGGCGCCATTGGATTCGTGAGACGATTTCCGATTTTTCTAGGGGTCCGGGAATTTTCTAAAGTCGATTTTTTTAGTTTTTCGCGTTTTTCTCGGCTCCTGGGCCTCCTAGAGCAAAACGGGCCCGGATTTGTGCCCATACCGTTTTTCGCCCATATCTTTGGAAATATCATAGCTAGGACAATTTGCCTGGCGCCATTGGATGCGTGAGACGATTTCCGATTTTTCTAGGGGTCCGGGAATTTTCTAAAGTCGATTTTTTTAGTTTTTCGCGTTTTTCTCGGCTCCTGGGCCTCCTAGAGCAAAACGGGCCCGGATTTGTGCTCATACCGTTTTTCGCCCATATCTTGGAAATATCATAGCTAGGACAATTTGGCTGGCGCCATTGGATTCGTGAGACGATTTCCGATTTTTCTAGGGGTCCGGGAATTTTCTAAAGTCGATTTTTTTAGTTTTTTGCGTTTTTTTCGGCTCCTGGGCCTCCTAGAGCAAAACGGGCCCGGATTTGTGCCCATACCGTTTTTCGCCCATATCTTTGGAAATATCATAGCTAGGACAATTTGGCTGGCGCCATTGGATTCGTGAGACGATTTCCGATTTTTCTAGGGGTCCGGGAATTTCCGAAAGTCAATTTTTTTAGTTTTTCGCGTTTTTCTCGGCTCCTGGGCCTCCTAGAGCAAAACGGACCCGGATTTGGGATCACACCGTTTTTCGCCTCTATCTTCGGAAATATCATAGCTAGGACAATTTGGCTGGCGCCATTGGATTCTTGAGACGATTTCCGATTTTTCTGGGGGTCCGGGATTTTTGTAAAGTCGATTTTTTTAGTTTTTCGCGGTTTTCTCGGCCCCTGGGCCTCCTAGAGCAAAACGGGTCCGGATTTGGGATCACACCGTTTTTTGCCCAAATCTTTGGAAATATCATAGCTAGGACAATTTGGCCGGCGCCATTGGATTCGTGAGACGATTTCCGATTTTTCTAGGGGTCCGGGAATTTTCTAAAGTCGATTTTTTTAGTTTTTCGCGTTTTTCTCGGCTCCTGGGCCTCCTAGAGCAAAACGGGCCCGGATTTGTGCCCATACCGTTTTTCGCCCATATCTTTGGAAATATCATAGCTAGGACAATTTGGCTGGCGCCATTGGATTCGTGAGACGATTTCCGATTTTTCTAGGGGTCCGGGAATTTCCGAAAGTCAATTTTTTTAGTTTTTCGCGTTTTTCTCGGCTCCTGGGCCTCCTAGAGCAAAACGGACCCGGATTTGGGATCACACCGTTTTTCGCCTCTATCTTCGGAAATATCATAGCTAGGACAATTTGGCTGGCGCCATTGGATTCTTGAGACGATTTCCGATTTTTCTGGGGGTCCGGGATTTTTGTAAAGTCGATTTTTTTAGTTTTTCGCGGTTTTCTCGGCCCCTGGGCCTCCTAGAGCAAAACGGGTCCGGATTTGGGATCACACCGTTTTTTGCCCAAATCTTTGGAAATATCATAGCTAGGACAATTTGGCCGGCGCCATTGGATTCGTGAGACGATTTCCGATTTTTCTAGGGGTCCGGGAATTTTCTAAAGTCGATTTTTTTAGTTTTTCGCGTTTTTCTCGGCTCCTGGGCCTCCTAGAGCAAAACGGGCCCGGATTTGTGCCCATACCGTTTTTCGCCCATATCTTTGGAAATATCATAGCTAGGACAATTTGGCTGGCGCCATTGGATTCGTGAGACGATTTCCGATTTTTCTAGGGGTCCGGGATTTTTGTAAAGTCGATTTTTTTAGTTTTTCGCGTTTTTCTCGGCTCCTGGGCCTCCTAGAGCAAAACGGACCCGGATTTGGGATCACACCGTTTTTCGCCTCTATCTTCGGAAATATCATAGCTAGGACAATTTGGCTGGCGCCATTGGATTCTTGAGACGATTTCCGATTTTTCTGGGGGTCCGGGATTTTTGTAAAGTCGATTTTTTTAGTTTTTCGCGTTTTTCTCGGCTCCTGGGCCTCCTAGAGCAAACCGGACCCGGATTTGGGATCACACCGTTTTTCGCCTCTATCTTCGGAAATATCATAGCTAGGACAATTTGGCTGGCGCCATTGGATTCTTGAGACGATTTCCGATTTTTCTGGGGGTCCGGGATTTTTGTAAAGTCGATTTTTTTAGTTTTTCGCGTTTTTCTCGGCTCCTGGGCCTCCTAGAGCAAACCGGACCCGGATTTGGGATCACACCGTTTTTCGCCTCTATCTTCGGAAATATCATAGCTAGGACAATTTGGCTGGCGCCATTGGATTCTTGAGACGATTTCCGATTTTTCTGGGGGTCCGGGATTTTTGTAAAGTCGATTTTTTTAGTTTTTCGCGTTTTTCTCGGCTCCTGGGCCTCCTAGAGCAAAACGGACCCGGATTTGGGATCACACCGTTTTTCGCCTCTATCTTCGGAAATATCATAGCTAGGACAATTTGGCTGGCGCCATTGGATTCTTGAGACGATTTCCGATTTTTCTGGGGGTCCGGGATTTTTGTAAAGTCGATTTTTTTAGTTTTTCGCGTTTTTCTCGGCTCCTGGGCCTCCTAGAGCAAAACGGGCCCGGATTTGGGATCACACGGTTTTTCGCCCATATCTTTGGAAATATCATAGCTAGGACAATTTGGCTGGCGCCATTGGATTCCTGAGACGATTTCCGATTTTTCTGGGGGTCCGGGATTTTTGTAAAGTCAATTTTTTTAGTTTTTCGCGTTTTTCTCGGCTCCTGGGCCTCCTAGAGCAAAACGGACCCGGATTTGGGATCACACCGTTTTTCGCCTCTATCTTCGGAAATATCATAGCTAGGACAATTTGGCTGGCGCCATTGGATTCTTGAGACGATTTCCGATTTTTCTGGGGGTCCGGGATTTTTGTAAAGTCGATTTTTTTAGTTTTTCGCGTTTTTCTCGGCTCCTGGGCCTCCTAGAGCAAAACGGGCCCGGATTTGGGATCACACGGTTTTTCGCCCATATCTTTGGAAATATCATAGCTAGGACAATTTGGCTGGCGCCATTGGATTCCTGAGACGATTTCCGATTTTTCTAGCGGTCCGGGAATTTTCTAAAGTCGATTTTTTTAGTTTTTCGCGGTTTTCTCGGCCCCTGGGCCTCCTAGAGCAAAACGGGTCCGGATTTGGGATCACACCGTTTATCGCCCAAATCTTTGCAAATATCATAGCTAGGACAATTTGGCTGGCGCCATTGGATTCGTGAGACGATTTCCGATTTTTCTAGGGGTCCGGGAATTTTCTAAAGTCGATTTTTTTAGTTTTTCGCGTTTTTCTCGGCTCCTGGGCCTCCTAGAGCAAAACGGGCCCGGATTTGTGCCCATACCGTTTTTCGCCCATATCTTTGGAAATATCATAGCTCCTGGGCCTCCTAGAGCAAAACGGACCCGGATTTGGGATCACACCGTTTTTCGCCTCTATCTTCGGAAATATCATAGCTAGGACAATTTGGCTGGCGCCATTGGATTCCTGAGACGATTTCCGATTTTTCTGGGGGTCCGGGATTTTTGTAAGTCAATTTTTTTAGTTTTTCGCGTTTTTCTCGGCTCCTGGGCCTCCTAGAGCAAAACGGACCCGGATTTGGGATCACACCGTTTTTCGCCTCTATCTTCGGAAATATCATGGCTAGGACAATTTGGCTGGCGCCATTGGATTCTTGAGACGATTTCCGATTTTTCTGGGGGTCCGGGATTTTTGTAAAGTCGATTTTTTTAGTTTTTCGCGTTTTTCTCGGCTCCTGGGCCTCCTAGAGCAAAACGGGCCCGGATTTGGGATCACACGGTTTTTCGCCCATATCTTTGGAAATATCATAGCTAGGACAATTTGGCTGGCGCCATTGGATTCCTGAGACGATTTCCGATTTTTCTAGCGGTCCGGGAATTTTCTAAAGTCGATTTTTTTAGTTTTTCGCGTTTTTCTCGGCTCCTGGGCCTCCTAGAGCAAAACGGGCCCGGATTTGGGATCACACGGTTTTTCGCCCATATCTTTGGAAATATCATAGCTAGGAGTATTTGGCTGGCGCCATTGGATTCCTGAGACGATTTCCGATTTTTCTGGGGGTCCGGGATTTTTGTAAAGTCAATTTTTTTAGTTTTTCGCGTTTTTCTCGGCTCCTGGGCCTCCTAGAGCAAAACGGCCCCGGATTTGGGATCACACGGTTTTTCGCCCATATCTTTGGAAATATCATAGCTAGGACAATTTGGCTGGCGCCATTGGATTCCTGATACGATTTCCGATTTTTCTAGCGGTCCGGGAATTTTCTAAAGTCGATTTTTTTAGTTTTTCGCGGTTTTCTCGGCCCCTGGGCCTCCTAGAGCAAAACGGGCCCGGATTTGGGATCACACCGTTTTTGGCCCCTATCTTTGGAAATATCATAGCTAGGACAATTTGGCTGGCGCCATTGGATTCGTGAGACGATTTCCGATTTTTCTAGGGGTCCGGGAATTTTCTAAAGTCGATTTTTTTAGTTTTTCGCGTTTTTCTCGGCTCCTGGGCCTCCTAGAGCAAAACGGTTCCGGATTTGGGATCACACCGTTTTTCGCCCATATCTTTGGAAATATCATAGCTAGGACAATTTGGCTGGCGCCATTGGATTCGTGAGACGATTTCCGATTTTTCTAGGGGTCCGGGAATTTTCTAAAGTCGATTTTTTTAGTTTTTCGCGTTTTTCTCGGCTCCTGGGTCTCTTAGAGCAAAACGGGCCCGGATTTGGGCCGGGATACCGTTTTTCGCCCATATCTTTGGAAATATCACTGCTAGGACAATTTGGCTGGCGCCATTGGATTCGTGAGACGATTTCCGATTTTTCTAGGGTTCCGGGAATTTTCTAAAGTCGATTTTTTTAGTTTTTCGCGTTTTTCTCGGCTCCTGGGCCTCCTAGAGCAAAACGGGCCCGGATTTGTGCCCATACCGTTTTTCGCCCATATCTTTGGAAATATCATAGCTAGGACAATTTGCCTGGCGCCATTGGATTCGTGAGACGATTTCCGATTTTTCTAGGGGTCCGGGAATTTTCTAAACTCGATTTTTTTAGTTTTTCGCGTTTTTCTCGGCTCCTGGGCCTCCTAGAGCAAAACGGGCCCGGATTTGGGATCACACGGTTTTTCGCCCATATCTTTGGAAATATCATAGCTAGGACAATTTGGCTGGCGCCATTGGATTCCTGAGACGATTTCCGATTTTTCTGGGGGTCCGGGATTTTTGTAAAGTCAATTTTTTTAGTTTTTCGCGTTTTTCTCGGCTCCTGGGCCTCCTAGAGCAAAACGGGCCCGGATTTGGGATCACACGGTTTTTCGCCCATATCTTTGGAAATATCATAGCTAGGACAATTTGGCTGGCGCCATTGGATTCCTGAGACGATTTCCGATTTTTCTGGGGGTCCGGGATTTTTGTAAGTCAATTTTTTTAGTTTTTCGCGTTTTTCTCGGCTCCTGGGCCTCCTAGAGCAAAACGGACCCGGATTTGGGATCACACCGTTTTTCGCCTCTATCTTCGGAAATATCATGGCTAGGACAATTTGGCTGGTGCCATTGGATTCCTGAGACGATTTCCGATTTTTCTGGGGGTCCGGGATTTTTGTACAGTCAATTTTTTTAGTTTTTCGCGTTTTTCTCGGCTCCTGGGCCTCCTAGAGCAAAACGGGCCCGGATTTGGGATCACACGGTTTTTCGCCCATATCTTTGGAAATATCATAGCTAGGACAATTTGGCTGGCGCCATTGGATTCCTGAGACGATTTCCGATTTTTCTAGCGATCCGGGAATTTTCTAAAGTCGATTTTTTTAGTTTTTCGCGGTTTTCTCGGCCCCTGGGCCTCCTAGAGCAAAACGGGCCCGGATTTGGGCTCATACCGTTTTTCGCCCATATCTTTGGAAATATCATAGCTAGGACAATTTGGCTGGCGCCATTGGATTCGTGAGACGATTTCCGATTTTTCTAGGGGTCCGGGAATTTCCGAAAGTCAATTTTTTTAGTTTTTCGCGTTTTTTTCGGCTCCTGGGCCTCCTAGAGCAAAACGGACCCGGATTTGGGATCACACCGTTTTTCGCCTCTATCTTCGGAAATATCATAGCTAGGACAATTTGGCTGGCGCCATTGGATTCTTGAGACGATTTCCGATTTTTCTGGGGGTCCGGGATTTTTGTAAAGTCGATTTTTTTAGTTTTTCGCGTTTTTCTCGGCTCCTGGGCCTCCTAGAGCAAAACGGACCCGGATTTGGGATCACACGGTTTTTCGCCCATATCTTTGGAAATATCATAGCTAGGACAATTTGGCTGGCGCCATTGGATTCCTGAGACGATTTCCGATTTTTCTGGGGGTCCGGGATTTTTGTAAAGTCAATTTTTTTAGTTTTTCGCGTTTTTCTCGGCTCCTGGGCCTCCTAGAGCAAAACGGGCCCGGATTTGGGATCACACGGTTTTTCGCCCATATCTTTGGAAATATCATGGCTAGGACAATTTGGCTGGCGCCATTGGATTCTTGAGACGATTTCCGATTTTTCTGGGGGTCCGGGATTTTTGTAAAGTCGATTTTTTTAGTTTTTCGCGTTTTTCTCGGCTCCTGGGCCTCCTAGAGCAAAACGGGCCCGGATTTGGGATCACACGGTTTTTCGCCCATATCTTTGGAAATATCATAGCTAGGACAATTTGGCTGGCGCCATTGGATTCCTGAGACGATTTCCGATTTTTCTAGCGGTCCGGGAATTTTCTAAAGTCGATTTTTTTAGTTTTTCGCGTTTTTCTCGGCTCCTGGGCCTCCTAGAGCAAAACGGGCCCGGATTTGGGATCACACGGTTTTTCGCCCATATCTTTGGAAATATCATAGCTAGGACAATTTGGCTGGCGCCATTGGATTCCTGAGACGATTTCCGATTTTTCTGGGGGTCCGGGATTTTTGTACAGTCAATTTTTTTAGTTTTTCGCGTTTTTCTCGGCTCCTGGGCCTCCTAGAGCAAAACGGACCCGGATTTGGGATCACACCGTTTTTCGCCTCTATCTTCGGAAATATCATAGCTAGGACAATTTGGCTGGCGCCATTGGATTCGTGAGACGATTTCCGATTTTTCTAGGGGTCCGGGAATTTCCGAAAGTCAATTTTTTTAGTTTTTCGCGTTTTTCTCGGCTCCTGGGCCTCCTAGAGCAAAACGGACCCGGATTTGGGATCACACCGTTTTTCGCCTCTATCTTCGGAAATATCATAGCTAGGACAATTTGGCTGGCGCCATTGGATTCTTGAGACGATTTCCGATTTTTCTGGGGGTCCGGGATTTTTGTAAAGTCGATTTTTTTAGTTTTTCGCGTTTTTCTCGGCTCCTGGGCCTCCTAGAGCAAAACGGGCCCGGATTTGGGATCACACGGTTTTTCGCCCATATCTTTGGAAATATCATAGCTAGGACAATTTGGCTGGCGCCATTGGATTCCTGAGACGATTTCCGATTTTTCTGGGGGTCCGGGATTTTTGTAAAGTCAATTTTTTTAGTTTTTCGCGTTTTTCTCGGCTCCTGGGCCTCCTAGAGCAAAACGGGCCCGGATTTGGGATCACACGGTTTTTCGCCCATATCTTTGGAAATATCATAGCTAGGACAATTTGGCTGGCGCCATTGGATTCCTGAGACGATTTCCGATTTTTCTGGGGGTCCGGGATTTTTGTAAGTCAATTTTTTTAGTTTTTCGCGTTTTTCTCGGCTCCTGGGCCTCCTAGAGCAAAACGGACCCGGATTTGGGATCACACCGTTTTTCGCCTCTATCTTCGGAAATATCATGGCTAGGACAATTTGGCTGGCGCCATTGGATGCTTGAGACGATTTCCGATTTTTCTGGGGGTCCGGGATTTTTGTAAAGTCGATTTTTTTAGTTTTTCGCGTTTTTCTCGGCTCCTGGGCCTCCTAGAGCAAAACGGGCCCGGATTTGGGATCACACGGTTTTTCGCCCATATCTTTGGAAATATCATAGCTAGGACAATTTGGCTGGCGCCATTGGATTCCTGAGACGATTTCCGATTTTTCTGGGGGTCCGGGATTTTTGTAAAGTCAATTTTTTTAGTTTTTCGCGTTTTTCTCGGCTCCTGGGCCTCCTAGAGCAAAACGGGCCCGGATTTGTGCTCATACCGTTTTTCGCCCATATCTTTGGAAATATAATAGCTAGGACAATTTGGCTGGCGCCATTGGATTCGTGAGACGTTTTCCGATTTTTCTAGGGGTCCGGCAATTTTCTAAAGTCGATTTTTTTAGTTTTTCGCGTTTTTCTCGGCTCCTGGGCCTCCTAGAGCAAAACGGGCCCGGATTTGTGCCCATACCGTTTTTCGCCCATATCTTTGGAAATATCATAGCTAGGAGAATTTGGCTGGCGCCATTGGATTCGTGAGACGATTTCCGATTTTTCTAGGGGTCCAGGAATTTTCTAAAGTCGATTTTTTTACTTTTTCGCGTTTTTCTCGGCTCCTGGGCCTCCTAGAGCAAAACGGGCCCGGATTTGGGATCACACCGTTTTTCGCCCATATCTTTGGAAATATCATAGCTAGGAGAATTTGGCTGGCGCCATTGGATTCGTGAGACGATTTCCGATTTTTCTAGGGGTCCGGGAATTTTCTAAAGTCGATTTTTTTAGTTTTTCGCGTTTTTCTCGGCTCCTGGGCCTCCTAGAGCAAAACGGGCCCGGATTTGTGCCCATACCGTTTTTCGCCCATATATTTGGAAATATCATAGCTAGGACAATTTGGCTGGCGCCATTGGATTCGTGAGATGATTTCCGATTTTTCTAGGGGTCCGGGAATTTCCGAAAGTCAATTTTTTTAGTTTTTCGCGTTTTTCTCGGCTCCTGGGCCTCCTAGAGCAAAACGGACCCGGATTTGGGATCACACCGTTTTTCGCCTCTATCTTCGGAAATATCATAGCTAGGACAATTTGGCTGGCGCCATTGGATTCTTGAGACGATTTCCGATTTTTCTGGGGGTCCGGGATTTTTGTAAAGTCGATTTTTTTAGTTTTTCGCGTTTTTCTCGGCTCCTGGGCCTCCTAGAGCAAAACGGACCCGGATTTGGGATCACACCGTTTTTCGCCTCTATCTTCGGAAATATCATGGCTAGGACAATTTGGCTGGCGCCATTGGATTCTTGAGACGATTTCCGATTTTTCTGGGGGTCCGGGATTTTTGTAAAGTCGATTTTTTTAGTTTTTCGCGTTTTTCTCGGCTCCTGGGCCTCCTAGAGCAAAACGGGCCCGGATTTGGGATCACACGGTTTTTCGCCCATATCTTTGGAAATATCATAGCTAGGACAATTTGGCTGGCGCCATTGGATTCCTGAGACGATTTCCGATTTTTCTAGCGGTCCGGGAATTTTCTAAAGTCGATTTTTTTAGTTTTTCGCGTTTTTCTCGGCTCCTGGGCCTCCTAGAGCAAAACGGGCCCGGATTTGGGATCACACGGTTTTTCGCCCATATCTTTGGAAATATCATAGCTAGGACAATTTGGCTGGCGCCATTGGATTCCTGAGACGATTTCCGATTTTTCTGGGGGTCCGGGATTTTTGTAAAGTCAATTTTTTTAGTTTTTCGCGTTTTTCTCGGCTCCTGGGCCTCCTAGAGCAAAACGGCCCCGGATTTGGGATCACACGGTTTTTCGCCCATATCTTTGGAAATATCATAGCTAGGACAATTTGGCTGGCGCCATTGGATTCCTGATACGATTTCCGATTTTTCTAGCGGTCCGGGAATTTTCTAAAGTCGATTTTTTTAGTTTTTCGCGGTTTTCTCGGCCCCTGGGCCTCCTAGAGCAAAACGGGCCCGGATTTGGGATCACACCGTTTTTGGCCCCTATCTTTGGAAATATCATAGCTAGGACAATTTGGCTGGCGCCATTGGATTCGTGAGACGATTTCCGATTTTTCTAGGGGTCCGGGAATTTTCTAAAGTCGATTTTTTTAGTTTTTCGCGTTTTTCTCGGCTCCTGGGCCTCCTAGAGCAAAACGGTTCCGGATTTGGGATCACACCGTTTTTCGCCCATATCTTTGGAAATATCATAGCTAGGACAATTTGGCTGGCGCCATTGGATTCGTGAGACGATTTCCGATTTTTCTAGGGGTCCGGGAATTTTCTAAAGTCGATTTTTTTAGTTTTTCGCGTTTTTCTCGGCTCCTGGGTCTCTTAGAGCAAAACGGGCCCGGATTTGGGCCGGGATACCGTTTTTCGCCCATATCTTTGGAAATATCACTGCTAGGACAATTTGGCTGGCGCCATTGGATTCGTGAGACGATTTCCGATTTTTCTAGGGTTCCGGGAATTTTCTAAAGTCGATTTTTTTAGTTTTTCGCGTTTTTCTCGGCTCCTGGGCCTCCTAGAGCAAAACGGGCCCGGATTTGTGCCCATACCGTTTTTCGCCCATATCTTTGGAAATATCATAGCTAGGACAATTTGCCTGGCGCCATTGGATTCGTGAGACGATTTCCGATTTTTCTAGGGGTCCGGGAATTTTCTAAACTCGATTTTTTTAGTTTTTCGCGTTTTTCTCGGCTCCTGGGCCTCCTAGAGCAAAACGGGCCCGGATTTGGGATCACACGGTTTTTCGCCCATATCTTTGGAAATATCATAGCTAGGACAATTTGGCTGGCGCCATTGGATTCCTGAGACGATTTCCGATTTTTCTGGGGGTCCGGGATTTTTGTAAAGTCAATTTTTTTAGTTTTTCGCGTTTTTCTCGGCTCCTGGGCCTCCTAGAGCAAAACGGGCCCGGATTTGGGATCACACGGTTTTTCGCCCATATCTTTGGAAATATCATAGCTAGGACAATTTGGCTGGCGCCATTGGATTCCTGAGACGATTTCCGATTTTTCTGGGGGTCCGGGATTTTTGTAAGTCAATTTTTTTAGTTTTTCGCGTTTTTCTCGGCTCCTGGGCCTCCTAGAGCAAAACGGACCCGGATTTGGGATCACACCGTTTTTCGCCTCTATCTTCGGAAATATCATGGCTAGGACAATTTGGCTGGTGCCATTGGATTCCTGAGACGATTTCCGATTTTTCTGGGGGTCCGGGATTTTTGTACAGTCAATTTTTTTAGTTTTTCGCGTTTTTCTCGGCTCCTGGGCCTCCTAGAGCAAAACGGGCCCGGATTTGGGATCACACGGTTTTTCGCCCATATCTTTGGAAATATCATAGCTAGGACAATTTGGCTGGCGCCATTGGATTCCTGAGACGATTTCCGATTTTTCTAGCGATCCGGGAATTTTCTAAAGTCGATTTTTTTAGTTTTTCGCGGTTTTCTCGGCCCCTGGGCCTCCTAGAGCAAAACGGGCCCGGATTTGGGCTCATACCGTTTTTCGCCCATATCTTTGGAAATATCATAGCTAGGACAATTTGGCTGGCGCCATTGGATTCGTGAGACGATTTCCGATTTTTCTAGGGGTCCGGGAATTTCCGAAAGTCAATTTTTTTAGTTTTTCGCGTTTTTTTCGGCTCCTGGGCCTCCTAGAGCAAAACGGACCCGGATTTGGGATCACACCGTTTTTCGCCTCTATCTTCGGAAATATCATAGCTAGGACAATTTGGCTGGCGCCATTGGATTCTTGAGACGATTTCCGATTTTTCTGGGGGTCCGGGATTTTTGTAAAGTCGATTTTTTTAGTTTTTCGCGTTTTTCTCGGCTCCTGGGCCTCCTAGAGCAAAACGGACCCGGATTTGGGATCACACGGTTTTTCGCCCATATCTTTGGAAATATCATAGCTAGGACAATTTGGCTGGCGCCATTGGATTCCTGAGACGATTTCCGATTTTTCTGGGGGTCCGGGATTTTTGTAAAGTCAATTTTTTTAGTTTTTCGCGTTTTTCTCGGCTCCTGGGCCTCCTAGAGCAAAACGGGCCCGGATTTGGGATCACACGGTTTTTCGCCCATATCTTTGGAAATATCATGGCTAGGACAATTTGGCTGGCGCCATTGGATTCTTGAGACGATTTCCGATTTTTCTGGGGGTCCGGGATTTTTGTAAAGTCGATTTTTTTAGTTTTTCGCGTTTTTCTCGGCTCCTGGGCCTCCTAGAGCAAAACGGGCCCGGATTTGGGATCACACGGTTTTTCGCCCATATCTTTGGAAATATCATAGCTAGGACAATTTGGCTGGCGCCATTGGATTCCTGAGACGATTTCCGATTTTTCTAGCGGTCCGGGAATTTTCTAAAGTCGATTTTTTTAGTTTTTCGCGTTTTTCTCGGCTCCTGGGCCTCCTAGAGCAAAACGGGCCCGGATTTGGGATCACACGGTTTTTCGCCCATATCTTTGGAAATATCATAGCTAGGACAATTTGGCTGGCGCCATTGGATTCCTGAGACGATTTCCGATTTTTCTGGGGGTCCGGGATTTTTGTACAGTCAATTTTTTTAGTTTTTCGCGTTTTTCTCGGCTCCTGGGCCTCCTAGAGCAAAACGGACCCGGATTTGGGATCACACCGTTTTTCGCCTCTATCTTCGGAAATATCATAGCTAGGACAATTTGGCTGGCGCCATTGGATTCGTGAGACGATTTCCGATTTTTCTAGGGGTCCGGGAATTTCCGAAAGTCAATTTTTTTAGTTTTTCGCGTTTTTCTCGGCTCCTGGGCCTCCTAGAGCAAAACGGACCCGGATTTGGGATCACACCGTTTTTCGCCTCTATCTTCGGAAATATCATAGCTAGGACAATTTGGCTGGCGCCATTGGATTCTTGAGACGATTTCCGATTTTTCTGGGGGTCCGGGATTTTTGTAAAGTCGATTTTTTTAGTTTTTCGCGTTTTTCTCGGCTCCTGGGCCTCCTAGAGCAAAACGGGCCCGGATTTGGGATCACACGGTTTTTCGCCCATATCTTTGGAAATATCATAGCTAGGACAATTTGGCTGGCGCCATTGGATTCCTGAGACGATTTCCGATTTTTCTGGGGGTCCGGGATTTTTGTAAAGTCAATTTTTTTAGTTTTTCGCGTTTTTCTCGGCTCCTGGGCCTCCTAGAGCAAAACGGGCCCGGATTTGGGATCACACGGTTTTTCGCCCATATCTTTGGAAATATCATAGCTAGGACAATTTGGCTGGCGCCATTGGATTCCTGAGACGATTTCCGATTTTTCTGGGGGTCCGGGATTTTTGTAAGTCAATTTTTTTAGTTTTTCGCGTTTTTCTCGGCTCCTGGGCCTCCTAGAGCAAAACGGACCCGGATTTGGGATCACACCGTTTTTCGCCTCTATCTTCGGAAATATCATGGCTAGGACAATTTGGCTGGCGCCATTGGATGCTTGAGACGATTTCCGATTTTTCTGGGGGTCCGGGATTTTTGTAAAGTCGATTTTTTTAGTTTTTCGCGTTTTTCTCGGCTCCTGGGCCTCCTAGAGCAAAACGGGCCCGGATTTGGGATCACACGGTTTTTCGCCCATATCTTTGGAAATATCATAGCTAGGACAATTTGGCTGGCGCCATTGGATTCCTGAGACGATTTCCGATTTTTCTGGGGGTCCGGGATTTTTGTAAAGTCAATTTTTTTAGTTTTTCGCGTTTTTCTCGGCTCCTGGGCCTCCTAGAGCAAAACGGGCCCGGATTTGTGCTCATACCGTTTTTCGCCCATATCTTTGGAAATATAATAGCTAGGACAATTTGGCTGGCGCCATTGGATTCGTGAGACGTTTTCCGATTTTTCTAGGGGTCCGGCAATTTTCTAAAGTCGATTTTTTTAGTTTTTCGCGTTTTTCTCGGCTCCTGGGCCTCCTAGAGCAAAACGGGCCCGGATTTGTGCCCATACCGTTTTTCGCCCATATCTTTGGAAATATCATAGCTAGGAGAATTTGGCTGGCGCCATTGGATTCGTGAGACGATTTCCGATTTTTCTAGGGGTCCAGGAATTTTCTAAAGTCGATTTTTTTACTTTTTCGCGTTTTTCTCGGCTCCTGGGCCTCCTAGAGCAAAACGGGCCCGGATTTGGGATCACACCGTTTTTCGCCCATATCTTTGGAAATATCATAGCTAGGAGAATTTGGCTGGCGCCATTGGATTCGTGAGACGATTTCCGATTTTTCTAGGGGTCCGGGAATTTTCTAAAGTCGATTTTTTTAGTTTTTCGCGTTTTTCTCGGCTCCTGGGCCTCCTAGAGCAAAACGGGCCCGGATTTGTGCCCATACCGTTTTTCGCCCATATATTTGGAAATATCATAGCTAGGACAATTTGGCTGGCGCCATTGGATTCGTGAGATGATTTCCGATTTTTCTAGGGGTCCGGGAATTTCCGAAAGTCAATTTTTTTAGTTTTTCGCGTTTTTCTCGGCTCCTGGGCCTCCTAGAGCAAAACGGACCCGGATTTGGGATCACACCGTTTTTCGCCTCTATCTTCGGAAATATCATAGCTAGGACAATTTGGCTGGCGCCATTGGATTCTTGAGACGATTTCCGATTTTTCTGGGGGTCCGGGATTTTTGTAAAGTCGATTTTTTTAGTTTTTCGCGTTTTTCTCGGCTCCTGGGCCTCCTAGAGCAAAACGGACCCGGATTTGGGATCACACCGTTTTTCGCCTCTATCTTCGGAAATATCATAGCTAGGACAATTTGGCTGGCGCCATTGGATTCCTGAGACGATTTCCGATTTTTCTGGGGGTCCGGGATTTTTGTAAGTCAATTTTTTTAGTTTTTCGCGTTTTTCTCGGCTCCTGGGCCTCCTAGAGCAAAACGGACCCGGATTTGGGATCACACCGTTTTTCGCCTCTATCTTCGGAAATATCATGGCTAGGACAATTTGGCTGGCGCCATTGGATTATTGAGACGATTTCCGATTTTTCTGGGGGTCCGGGATTTTTGTAAAGTCGATTTTTTTAGTTTTTCGCGTTTTTCTCGGCTCCTGGGCCTCCTAGAGCAAAACGGGCCCGGATTTGGGATCACACGGTTTTTCGCCCATATCTTTGGAAATATCATAGCTAGGACAATTTGGCTGGCGCCATTGGATTCCTGAGACGATTTCCGATTTTTCTAGCGGTCCGGGAATTTTCTAAAGTCGATTTTTTTAGTTTTTCGCGTTTTTCTCGGCTCCTGGGCCTCCTAGAGCAAAACGGACCCGGATTTGGGATCACACCGTTTTTCGCCTCTATCTTCGGAAATATCATGGCTAGGACAATTTGGCTGGCGCCATTGGATTCTTGAGACGATTTCCGATTTTTCTGGGGGTCCGGGATTTTTGTAAAGTCGATTTTTTTAGTTTTTCGCGTTTTTCTCGGCTCCTGGGCCTCCTAGAGCAAAACGGGCCCGGATTTGTGCCCATACCGTTTTTCGCCCATATCTTTGGAAATATCATAGCTAGGACAATTTGGCTGGCGCCATTGGATTCGTGAGACGATTTCCGATTTTTCTAGGGGTCCGGGAATTTTCTAAAGTCGATTTTTTTAGTTTTTCGCGTTTTTCTCGGCTCCTGGGCCTCCTAGAGCAAAACGGGCCCGGATTTGTGCCCATACCGTTTTTCGCCCATATCTTTGGAAATATCATAGCTAGGACAATTTGCCTGGCGCCATTGGATGCGTGAGACGATTTCCGATTTTTCTAGGGGTCCGGGAATTTTCTAAAGTCGATTTTTTTAGTTTTTCGCGTTTTTCTCGGCTCCTGGGCCTCCTAGAGCAAAACGGGCCCGGATTTGTGCTCATACCGTTTTTCGCCCATATCTTGGAAATATCATAGCTAGGACAATTTGGCTGGCGCCATTGGATTCGTGAGACGATTTCCGATTTTTCTAGGGGTCCGGGAATTTTCTAAAGTCGATTTTTTTAGTTTTTCGCGTTTTTCTCGGCTCCTGGGCCTCCTAGAGCAAAACGGGCCCGGATTTGTGCCCATACCGTTTTTCGCCCATATCTTTGGAAATATCATAGCTAGGACAATTTGGCTGGCGCCATTGGATTCGTGAGACGATTTCCGATTTTTCTAGGGGTCCGGGAATTTCCGAAAGTCAATTTTTTTAGTTTTTCGCGTTTTTCTCGGCTCCTGGGCCTCCTAGAGCAAAACGGACCCGGATTTGGGATCACACCGTTTTTCGCCTCTATCTTCGGAAATATCATAGCTAGGACAATTTGGCTGGCGCCATTGGATTCTTGAGACGATTTCCGATTTTTCTGGGGGTCCGGGATTTTTGTAAAGTCGATTTTTTTAGTTTTTCGCGGTTTTCTCGGCCCCTGGGCCTCCGAGAGCAAAACGGGTCCGGATTTGGGATCACACCGTTTTTTGCCCAAATCTTTGGAAATATCATAGCTAGGACAATTTGGCCGGCGCCATTGGATTCGTGAGACGATTTCCGATTTTTCTAGGGGTCCGGGAATTTTCTAAAGTCGATTTTTTTAGTTTTTCGCGTTTTTCTCGGCTCCTGGGCCTCCTAGAGCAAAACGGGCCCGGATTTGTGCCCATACCGTTTTTCGCCCATATCTTTGGAAATATCATAGCTAGGACAATTTGGCTGGCGCCATTGGATTCGTGAGACGATTTCCGATTTTTCTAGGGGTCCGGGAATTTCCGAAAGTCAATTTTTTTAGTTTTTCGCGTTTTTCTCGGCTCCTGGGCCTCCTAGAGCAAAACGGGCCCGGATTTGGTATCACACGGTTTTTCGCCCATATCTTTGGAAATATCATAGCTAGGACAATTTGGCTGGCGCCATTGGATTCCTGAGACGATTTCCGATTTTTCTAGGGGTCCGGGAATTTTCCAAAGTCGATTTTTTTAGTTTTTCGCGTTTTTCTCGGCTCCCGGGCCTCCTAGAGCAAAACGAGCCCGGATTTGGGATCACACCGTTTTTGGCCCCTATCTTTGGAAATATCATAGCTAGGACAATTTGGCTGGCGCCATTGGATTCGTGAGACGATTTCCGATTTTTCTAGGGGTCCGGGAATTTCCGAAAGTCAATTTTTTTAGTTTTTCGCGTTTTTCTCGGCTCCTGGGCCTCCTAGAGCAAAACGGACCCGGATTTGGGATCACACCGTTTTTCGCCTCTATCTTCGGAAATATCATAGCTAGGACAATTTGGCTGGCGCCATTGGATTCTTGAGACGATTTCCGATTTTTCTGGGGGTCCGGGATTTTTGTAAAGTCGATTTTTTTAGTTTTTCGCGTTTTTCTCGGCTCCTGGGCCTCCTAGAGCAAAACGGACCCGGATTTGGGATCACACCGTTTTTCGCCTCTATCTTCGGAAATATCATAGCTAGGACAATTTGGCTGGCGCCATTGGATTCTTGAGACGATTTCCGATTTTTCTGGGGGTCCGGGATTTTTGTAAAGTCGATTTTTTTAGTTTTTCGCGTTTTTCTCGGCTCCTGGGCCTCCTAGAGCAAAACGGGCCCGGATTTGGGATCACACGGTTTTTCGCCCATATCTTTGGAAATATCATAGCTAGGACAATTTGGCTGGCGCCATTGGATTCCTGAGACGATTTCCGATTTTTCTGGGGGTCCGGGATTTTTGTAAAGTCAATTTTTTTAGTTTTTCGCGTTTTTCTCGGCTCCTGGGCCTCCTAGAGCAAAACGGACCCGGATTTGGGATCACACCGTTTTTCGCCTCTATCTTCGGAAATATCATAGCTAGGACAATTTGGCTGGCGCCATTGGATTCTTGAGACGATTTCCGATTTTTCTGGGGGTCCGGGATTTTTGTAAAGTCGATTTTTTTAGTTTTTCGCGTTTTTCTCGGCTCCTGGGCCTCCTAGAGCAAAACGGGCCCGGATTTGGGATCACACGGTTTTTCGCCCATATCTTTGGAAATATCATAGCTAGGACAATTTGGCTGGCGCCATTGGATTCCTGAGACGATTTCCGATTTTTCTAGCGGTCCGGGAATTTTCTAAAGTCGATTTTTTTAGTTTTTCGCGGTTTTCTCGGCCCCTGGGCCTCCTAGAGCAAAACGGGTCCGGATTTGGGATCACACCGTTTATCGCCCAAATCTTTGCAAATATCATAGCTAGGACAATTTGGCTGGCGCCATTGGATTCGTGAGACGATTTCCGATTTTTCTAGGGGTCCGGGAATTTTCTAAAGTCGATTTTTTTAGTTTTTCGCGTTTTTCTCGGCTCCTGGGCCTCCTAGAGCAAAACGGGCCCGGATTTGTGCCCATACCGTTTTTCGCCCATATCTTTGGAAATATCATAGCTCCTGGGCCTCCTAGAGCAAAACGGACCCGGATTTGGGATCACACCGTTTTTCGCCTCTATCTTCGGAAATATCATAGCTAGGACAATTTGGCTGGCGCCATTGGATTCCTGAGACGATTTCCGATTTTTCTGGGGGTCCGGGATTTTTGTAAGTCAATTTTTTTAGTTTTTCGCGTTTTTCTCGGCTCCTGGGCCTCCTAGAGCAAAACGGACCCGGATTTGGGATCACACCGTTTTTCGCCTCTATCTTCGGAAATATCATGGCTAGGACAATTTGGCTGGCGCCATTGGATTCTTGAGACGATTTCCGATTTTTCTGGGGGTCCGGGATTTTTGTAAAGTCGATTTTTTTAGTTTTTCGCGTTTTTCTCGGCTCCTGGGCCTCCTAGAGCAAAACGGGCCCGGATTTGGGATCACACGGTTTTTCGCCCATATCTTTGGAAATATCATAGCTAGGACAATTTGGCTGGCGCCATTGGATTCCTGAGACGATTTCCGATTTTTCTAGCGGTCCGGGAATTTTCTAAAGTCGATTTTTTTAGTTTTTCGCGTTTTTCTCGGCTCCTGGGCCTCCTAGAGCAAAACGGGCCCGGATTTGGGATCACACGGTTTTTCGCCCATATCTTTGGAAATATCATAGCTAGGACAATTTGGCTGGCGCCATTGGATTCCTGAGACGATTTCCGATTTTTCTGGGGGTCCGGGATTTTTGTAAAGTCAATTTTTTTAGTTTTTCGCGTTTTTCTCGGCTCCTGGGCCTCCTAGAGCAAAACGGCCCCGGATTTGGGATCACACGGTTTTTCGCCCATATCTTTGGAAATATCATAGCTAGGACAATTTGGCTGGCGCCATTGGATTCCTGATACGATTTCCGATTTTTCTAGCGGTCCGGGAATTTTCTAAAGTCGATTTTTTTAGTTTTTCGCGGTTTTCTCGGCCCCTGGGCCTCCTAGAGCAAAACGGGCCCGGATTTGGGATCACACCGTTTTTGGCCCCTATCTTTGGAAATATCATAGCTAGGACAATTTGGCTGGCGCCATTGGATTCGTCAGACGATTTCCGATTTTTCTAGGGGTCCGGGAATTTTCTAAAGTCGATTTTTTTAGTTTTTCGCGTTTTTCTCGGCTCCTGGGCCTCCTAGAGCAAAACGGTTCCGGATTTGGGATCACACCGTTTTTCGCCCATATCTTTGGAAATATCATAGCTAGGACAATTTGGCTGGCGCCATTGGATTCGTGAGACGATTTCCGATTTTTCTAGGGGTCCGGGAATTTTCTAAACTCGATTTTTTTAG
Organism: Diachasmimorpha longicaudata; assembly: GCF_034640455.1. Taxonomy (NCBI): domain Eukaryota; kingdom Metazoa; phylum Arthropoda; class Insecta; order Hymenoptera; family Braconidae; genus Diachasmimorpha; species Diachasmimorpha longicaudata. Next base: position 2,585,588 of record NC_087226.1, on the reverse strand, counting down.
TTTTTCGCGTTTTTCTCGGCTCCTGGGTCTCTTAGAGCAAAACGGGCCCGGATTTGGGCCGGGATACCGTTTTTCGCCCATATCTTTGGAAATATCACTGCTAGGACAATTTGGCTGGCGCCATTGGATTCGTGAGACGATTTCCGATTTTTCTAGGGTTCCGGGAATTTTCTAAAGTCGATTTTTTTAGTTTTTCGCGTTTTTCTCGGCTCCTGGGCCTCCTAGAGCAAAACGGGCCCGGATTTGTGCCCATACCGTTTTTCGCCCATATCTTTGGAAATATCATAGCTAGGACAATTTGCCTGGCGCCATTGGATTCGTGAGACGATTTCCGATTTTTCTAGGGGTCCGGGAATTTTCTAAACTCGATTTTTTTAGTTTTTCGCGTTTTTCTCGGCTCCTGGGCCTCCTAGAGCAAAACGGGCCCGGATTTGGGATCACACGGTTTTTCGCCCATATCTTTGGAAATATCATAGCTAGGACAATTTGGCTGGCGCCATTGGATTCCTGAGACGATTTCCGATTTTTCTGGGGGTCCGGGATTTTTGTAAAGTCAATTTTTTTAGTTTTTCGCGTTTTTCTCGGCTCCTGGGCCTCCTAGAGCAAAACGGGCCCGGATTTGGGATCACACGGTTTTTCGCCCATATCTTTGGAAATATCATAGCTAGGACAATTTGGCTGGCGCCATTGGATTCCTGAGACGATTTCCGATTTTTCTGGGGGTCCGGGATTTTTGTAAGTCAATTTTTTTAGTTTTTCGCGTTTTTCTCGGCTCCTGGGCCTCCTAGAGCAAAACGGACCCGGATTTGGGATCACACCGTTTTTCGCCTCTATCTTCGGAAATATCATGGCTAGGACAATTTGGCTGGCGCCATTGGATTCTTGAGACGATTTCCGATTTTTCTGGGGGTCCGGGATTTTTGTAAAGTCGATTTTTTTAGTTTTTCGCGTTTTTCTCGGCTCCTGGGCCTCCTAGAGCAAAACGGGCCCGGATTTGGGATCACACGGTTTTTCGCCCATATCTTTGGAAATATCATAGCTAGGACAATTTGGCTGGCGCCATTGGATTCCTGAGACGATTTCCGATTTTTCTAGCGGTCCGGGAATTTTCTAAAGTCGATTTTTTTAGTTTTTCGCGTTTTTCTCGGCTCCTGGGCCTCCTAGAGCAAAACGGGCCCGGATTTGGGATCACACGGTTTTTCGCCCATATCTTTGGAAATATCATAGCTAGGACAATTTGGCTGGCGCCATTGGATTCCTGAGACGATTTCCGATTTTTCTGGGGGTCCGGGATTTTTGTACAGTCAATTTTTTTAGTTTTTCGCGTTTTTCTCGGCTCCTGGGCCTCCTAGAGCAAAACGGACCCGGATTTGGGATCACACCCTTTTTCGCCTCTATCTTCGGAAATATCATAGCTAGGACAATTTGGCTGGCGCCATTGGATTCGTGAGACGATTTCCGATTTTTCTAGGGGTCCGGGAATTTCCGAAAGTCAATTTTTTTAGTTTTTCGCGTTTTTCTCGGCTCCTGGGCCTCCTAGAGCAAAACGGACCCGGATTTGGGATCACACCGTTTTTCGCCTCTATCTTCGGAAATATCATAGCTAGGACAATTTGGCTGGCGCCATTGGATTCTTGAGACGATTTCCGATTTTTCTGGGGGTCCGGGATTTTTGTAAAGTCGATTTTTTTAGTTTTTCGCGTTTTTCTCGGCTCCTGGGCCTCCTAGAGCAAAACGGGCCCGGATTTGGGATCACACGGTTTTTCGCCCATATCTTTGGAAATATCATAGCTAGGACAATTTGGCTGGCGCCATTGGATTCCTGAGACGATTTCCGATTTTTCTGGGGGTCCGGGATTTTTGTAAAGTCAATTTTTTTAGTTTTTCGCGTTTTTCTCGGCTCCTGGGCCTCCTAGAGCAAAACGGGCCCGGATTTGGGATCACACGGTTTTTCGCCCATATCTTTGGAAATATCATAGCTAGGACAATTTGGCTGGCGCCATTGGATTCCTGAGACGATTTCCGATTTTTCTGGGGGTCCGGGATTTTTGTAAGTCAATTTTTTTAGTTTTTCGCGTTTTTCTCGGCTCCTGGGCCTCCTAGAGCAAAACGGACCCGGATTTGGGATCACACCGTTTTTCGCCTCTATCTTCGGAAATATCATGGCTAGGACAATTTCGCTGGCGCCATTGGATGCTTGAGACGATTTCCGATTTTTCTGGGGGTCCGGGATTTTTGTAAAGTCGATTTTTTTAGTTTTTCGCGTTTTTCTCGGCTCCTGGGCCTCCTAGAACAAAACGGGCCCGGATTTGGGATCACACGGTTTTTCGCCCATATCTTTGGAAATATCATAGCTAGGACAATTTGGCTGGCGCCATTGGATTCCTGAGACGATTTCCGATTTTTCTAGCGGTCCGGGAATTTTCTAAAGTCGATTTTTTTAGTTTTTCGCGTTTTTCTCGGCTCCTGGGCCTCCTAGAGCAAAACGGACCCGGATTTGGGATCACACCGTTTTTCGCCTCTATCTTCGGAAATATCATAGCTAGGACAATTTGGCTGGGGCCATTGGATTCTTGAGACGATTTCCGATTTTTCTGGGGGTCCGGGATTTTTGTAAAGTCGATTTTTTTAGTTTTTCGCGTTTTTCTCGGCTCCTGGGCCTCCTAGAGCAAAACGGACCCGGATTTGGGATCACACGGTTTTCCGCCCATATCTTTGGAAATATCATAGCTAGGACAATTTGGCTGGCGCCATTGGATTCCTGAGACGATTTCCGATTTTTCTGGGGGTCCGGGATTTTTGTAAAGTCAATTTTTTTAGTTTTTCGCGTTTTTCTCGGCTCCTGGGCCTCCTAGAGCAAAACGGGCCCGGATTTGGGATCACACGGTTTTTCGCCCATATCTTTGGAAATATCATAGCTAGGACAATTTGCCTGGCGCCATTGGATTCGTGAGACGATTTCCGATTTTTCTAGGGGTCCGGGAATTTTCTAAACTCGATTTTTTTAGTTTTTCGCGTTTTTTTCGGCTCCTGGGCCTCCTAGAGCAAAACGGACCCGGATTTGGGATCACACCGTTTTTCGCCTCTATCTTCGGAAATATCATAGCTAGGACAATTTGGCTGGCGCCATTGGATTCTTGAGACGATTTCCGATTTTTCTGGGGGTCCGGGATTTTTGTAAAGTCGATTTTTTTAGTTTTTCGCGTTTTTCTCGGCTCCTGGGCCTCCTAGAGCAAAACGGGCCCGGATTTGGGATCACACGGTTTTTCGCCCATATCTTTGGAAATATCATAGCTAGGACAATTTGGCTGGCGCCATTGGATTCCTGAGACGATTTCCGATTTTTCTGGGGGTCCGGGATTTTTGTAAAGTCAATTTTTTTAGTTTTTCGCGTTTTTCTCGGCTCCTGGGCCTCCTAGAGCAAAACGGGCCCGGATTTGGGATCACACGGTTTTTCGCCCATATCTTTGGAAATATCATAGCTAGGACAATTTGGCTGGCGCCATTGGATTCCTGAGACGATTTCCGATTTTTCTGGGGGTCCGGGATTTTTGTAAGTCAATTTTTTTAGTTTTTCGCGTTTTTCTCGGCTCCTGGGCCTCCTAGAGCAAAACGGACCCGGATTTGGGATCACACCGTTTTTCGCCTCTATCTTCGGAAATATCATGGCTAGGACAATTTGGCTGGCGCCATTGGATGCTTGAGACGATTTCCGATTTTTCTGGGGGTCCGGGATTTTTGTAAAGTCGATTTTTTTAGTTTTTCGCGTTTTTCTCGGCTCCTGGGCCTCCTAGAGCAAAACGGGCCCGGATTTGGGATCACACGGTTTTTCGCCCATATCTTTGGAAATATCATAGCTAGGACAATTTGGCTGGCGCCATTGGATTCCTGAGACGATTTCCGATTTTTCTAGCGGTCCGGGAATTTTCTAAAGTCGATTTTTTTAGTTTTTCGCGTTTTTCTCGGCTCCTGGGCCTCCTAGAGCAAAACGGGCCCGGATTTGGGATCACACGGTTTTTCGCCCATATCTTTGGAAATATCATAGCTAGGACAATTTGGCTGGCGCCATTGGATTCCTGAGACGATTTCCGATTTTTCTGGGGGTCCGGGATTTTTGTACAGTCAATTTTTTTAGTTTTTCGCGTTTTTCTCGGCTCCTGGGCCTCCTAGAGCAAAACGGGCCCGGATTTGGGATCACACGGTTTTTCGCCCATATCTTTGGAAATATCATAGCTAGGACAATTTGGCTGGCGCCATTGGATTCCTGAGACGATTTCCGATTTTTCTAGCGATCCGGGAATTTTCTAAAGTCGATTTTTTTAGTTTTTCGCGGTTTTCTCGGCCCCTGGGCCTCCTAGAGCAAAACGGGCCCGGATTTGGGCCGGGATACCGTTTTTCGCCCATATCTTTGGAAATATCACTGCTAGGACAATTTGGCTGGCGCCATTGGATTCGTGAGACGATTTCCGATTTTTCTAGGGGTCCGGGAATTTTCTAAAGTCGATTTTTTTAGTTTTTCGCGTTTTTCTCGGCTCCTGGGCCTCCTAGAGCAAAACGGGCCCGGATTTGTGCCCATACCGTTTTGCGCCCATATCTTTGGAAATATCATAGCTAGGACAATTTGCCTGGCGCCATTGGATTCGTGAGACGATTTCCGATTTTTCTAGGGGTCCGGGAATTTTCTAAACTCGATTTTTTTAGTTTTTCGCGTTTTTTTCGGCTCCTGGGCCTCCTAGAGCAAAACGGGCCCGGATTTGGGCTCATACCGTTTTTCGCCCATATCTTTGGAAATATCATAGCTAGGACAATTTGGCTGGCGCCATTGGATTCGTGAGACGATTTCCGATTTTTCTAGGGTTCCGGGAATTTCCGAAAGTCAATTTTTTTAGTTTTTCGCGTTTTTTTCGGCTCCTGGGCCTCCTAGAGCAAAACGGACCCGGATTTGGGATCACACCGTTTTTCGCCTCTATCTTCGGAAATATCATAGCTAGGACAATTTGGCTGGCGCCATTGGATTCTTGAGACGATTTCCGATTTTTCTGGGGGTCCGGGATTTTTGTAAAGTCGATTTTTTTAGTTTTTCGCGTTTTTCTCGGCTCCTGGGCCTCCTAGAGCAAAACGGACCCGGATTTGGGATCACACGGTTTTTCGCCCATATCTTTGGAAATATCATAGCTAGGACAATTTGGCTGGCGCCATTGGATTCCTGAGACGATTTCCGATTTTTCTGGGGGTCCGGGATTTTTGTAAAGTCAATTTTTTTAGTTTTTCGCGTTTTTCTCGGCTCCTGGGCCTCCTAGAGCAAAACGGGCCCGGATTTGGGATCACACGGTTTTTCGCCCATATCTTTGGAAATATCATAGCTAGGACAATTTGCCTGGCGCCATTGGATTCGTGAGACGATTTCCGATTTTTCTAGGGGTCCGGGAATTTTCTAAACTCGATTTTTTTAGTTTTTCGCGTTTTTTTCGGCTCCTGGGCCTCCTAGAGCAAAACGGACCCGGATTTGGGATCACACCGTTTTTCGCCTCTATCTTCGGAAATATCATAGCTAGGACAATTTGGCTGGCGCCATTGGATTCTTGAGACGATTTCCGATTTTTCTGGGGGTCCGGGATTTTTGTAAAGTCGATTTTTTTAGTTTTTCGCGTTTTTCTCGGCTCCTGGGCCTCCTAGAGCAAAACGGGCCCGGATTTGGGATCACACGGTTTTTCGCCCATATCTTTGGAAATATCATAGCTAGGACAATTTGGCTGGCGCCATTGGATTCCTGAGACGATTTCCGATTTTTCTGGGGGTCCGGGATTTTTGTAAGTCAATTTTTTTAGTTTTTCGCGTTTTTCTCGGCTCCTGGGCCTCCTAGAGCAAAACGGACCCGGATTTGGGATCACACCGTTTTTCGCCTCTATCTTCGGAAATATCATGGCTAGGACAATTTGGCTGGCGCCATTGGATTCTTGAGACGATTTCCGATTTTTCTGGGGGTCCGGGATTTTTGTAAAGTCGATTTTTTTAGTTTTTCGCGTTTTTCTCGGCTCCTGGGCCTCCTAGAGCAAAACGGGCCCGGATTTGGGATCACACGGTTTTTCGCTCATATCTTTGGAAATATCATAGCTAGGACAATTTGGCTGGCGCCATTGGATTCCTGAGACGATTTCCGATTTTTCTAGCGGTCCGGGAATTTTCTAAAGTCGATTTTTTTAGTTTTTCGCGTTTTTCTCGGCTCCTGGGCCTCCTAGAGCAAAACGGGCCCGGATTTGGGATCACACGGTTTTTCGCCCATATCTTTGGAAATATCATAGCTAGGACAATTTGGCTGGCGCCATTGGATTCCTGAGACGATTTCCGATTTTTCTGGGGGTCCGGGATTTTTGTACAGTCAATTTTTTTAGTTTTTCGCGTTTTTCTCGGCTCCTGGGCCTCCTAGAGCAAAACGGACCCGGATTTGGGATCACACCGTTTTTCGCCTCTATCTTCGGAAATATCATAGCTAGGACAATTTGGCTGGCGCCATTGGATTCTTGAGACGATTTCCGATTTTTCTGGGGGTCCGGGATTTTTGTAAAGTCGATTTTTTTAGTTTTTCGCGTTTTTCTCGGCTCCTGGGCCTCCTAGAGCAAAACGGGCCCGGATTTGGGATCACACGGTTTTTCGCCCATATCTTTGGAAATATCATAGCTAGGACAATTTGGCTGGCGCCATTGGATTCCTGAGACGATTTCCGATTTTTCTAGCGGTCCGGGAATTTTCTAAAGTCGATTTTTTTAGTTTTTCGCGTTTTTCTCGGCTCCTGGGCCTCCTAGAGCAAAACGGACCCGGATTTGGGATCACACCGTTTTTCGCCTCTATCTTCGGAAATATCATGGCTAGGACAATTTGGCTGGCGCCATTGGATGCTTGAGACGATTTCCGATTTTTCTGGGGGTCCGGGATTTTTGTAAAGTCGATTTTTTTAGTTTTTCGCGTTTTTCTCGGCTCCTGGGCCTCCTAGAGCAAAACGGGCCCGGATTTGGGATCACACGGTTTTTCGCCCATATCTTTGGAAATATCATAGCTAGGACAATTTGGCTGGCGCCATTGGATTCCTGAGACGATTTCCGATTTTTCTAGCGGTCCGGGAATTTTCTAAAGTCGATTTTTTTAGTTTTTCGCGTTTTTCTCGGCACCTGGGCCTCCTAGAGCAAAACGGGCCCGGATTTGGGATCACACGGTTTTTCGCCCATATCTTTGGAAATATCATAGCTAGGACAATTTGGCTGGCGCCATTGGATTCCTGAGACGATTTCCGATTTTTCTAGCGGTCCGGGAATTTTCTAAAGTCGATTTTTTTAGTTTTTCGCGGTTTTCTCGGCCCCTGGGCCTCCTAGAGCAAAACGGGCCCGGATTTGGGCCGGGATACCGTTTTTCGCCCATATCTTTGGAAATATCACTGCTAGGACAATTTGGCTGGCGCCATTGGATTCGTGAGACGATTTCCGATTTTTCTAGGGGTCCGGGAATTTTCTAAAGTCGATTTTTTTAGTTTTTCGCGTTTTTCTCGGCTCCTGGGCCTCCTAGAGCAAAACGGGCCCGGATTTGTGCCCATACCGTTTTGCGCCCATATCTTTGGAAATATCATAGCTAGGACAATTTGCCTGGCGCCATTGGATTCGTGAGACGATTTCCGATTTTTCTAGGGGTCCGGGAATTTTCTAAACTCGATTTTTTTAGTTTTTCGCGTTTTTTTCGGCTCCTGGGCCTCCTAGAGCAAAACGGGCCCGGATTTGGGCTCATACCGTTTTTCGCCCATATCTTTGGAAATATCATAGCTAGGACAATTTGGCTGGCGCCATTGGATTCGTGAGACGATTTCCGATTTTTCTAGGGGTCCGGGAATTTCCGAAAGTCAATTTTTTTAGTTTTTCGCGTTTTTCTCGGCTCCTGGGCCTCCTAGAGCAAAACGGACCCGGATTTGGGATCACACCGTTTTTCGCCTCTATCTTCGGAAATATCATAGCTAGGACAATTTGGCTGGCGCCATTGGATTCTTGAGACGATTTCCGATTTTTCTGGGGGTCCGGGATTTTTGTAAAGTCGATTTTTTTAGTTTTTCGCGTTTTTCTCGGCTCCTGGGCCTCCTAGAGCAAAACGGACCCGGATTTGGGATCACACGGTTTTTCGCCCATATCTTTGGAAATATCATAGCTAGGACAATTTGGCTGGCGCCATTGGATTCCTGAGACGATTTCCGATTTTTCTGGGGGTCCGGGATTTTTGTAAAGTCAATTTTTTTAGTTTTTCGCGTTTTTCTCGGCTCCTGGGCCTCCTAGAGCAAAACGGGCCCGGATTTGGGATCACACGGTTTTTCGCCCATATCTTTGGAAATATCATAGCTAGGACAATTTGCCTGGCGCCATTGGATTCGTGAGACGATTTCCGATTTTTCTAGGGGTCCGGGAATTTTCTAAACTCGATTTTTTTAGTTTTTCGCGTTTTTTTCGGCTCCTGGGCCTCCTAGAGCAAAACGGACCCGGATTTGGGATCACACCGTTTTTCGCCTCTATCTTCGGAAATATCATAACTAGGACAATTTGGCTGGCGCCATTGGATTCTTGAGACGATTTCCGATTTTTCTGGGGGTCCGGGATTTTTGTAAAGTCGATTTTTTTAGTTTTTCGCGTTTTTCTCGGCTCCTGGGCCTCCTAGAGCAAAACGGGCCCGGATTTGGGATCACACGGTTTTTCGCCCATATCTTTGGAAATATCATAGCTAGGACAATTTGGCTGGCGCCATTGGATTCCTGAGACGATTTCCGATTTTTCTGGGGGTCCGGGATTTTTGTAAAGTCGATTTTTTTAGTTTTTCGCGTTTTTCTCGGCTCCTGGGCCTCCTAGAGCAAAACGGACCCGGATTTGGGATCACACGGTTTTTCGCCCATATCTTTGGAAATATCATAGCTAGGACAATTTGGCTGGCGCCATTGGATTCCTGAGACGATTTCCGATTTTTCTGGGGGTCCGGGATTTTTGTAAAGTCAATTTTTTTAGTTTTTCGCGTTTTTCTCGGCTCCTGGGCCTCCTAGAGCAAAACGGGCCCGGATTTGGGATCACACGGTTTTTCGCCCATATCTTTGGAAATATCATAGCTAGGACAATTTGGCTGGCGCCATTGGATTCCTGAGACGATTTCCGATTTTTCTGGGGGTCCGGGATTTTTGTAAGTCAATTTTTTTAGTTTTTCGCGTTTTTCTCGGCTCCTGGGCCTCCTAGAGCAACACGGACCCGGATTTGGGATCACACCGTTTTTCGCCTCTATCTTCGGAAATATCATGGCTAGGACAATTTGGCTGGCGCCATTGGATGCTTGAGACGATTTCCGATTTTTCTGGGGGTCCGGGATTTTTGTAAAGTCGATTTTTTTAGTTTTTCGCGTTTTTCTCGGCTCCTGGGCCTCCTAGAGCAAAACGGGCCCGGATTTGGGATCACACGGTTTTTCGCCCATATCTTTGGAAATATCATAGCTAGGACAATTTGGCTGGCGCCATTGGATTCCTGAGACGATTTCCGATTTTTCTAGCGGTCCGGGAATTTTCTAAAGTCGATTTTTTTAGTTTTTCGCGTTTTTCTCGGCTCCTGGGCCTCCTAGAGCAAAACGGACCCGGATTTGGGATCACACCGTTTTTCGCCTCTATCTTCGGAAATATCATAGCTAGGACAATTTGGCTGGGGCCATTGGATTCTTGAGACGATTTCCGATTTTTCTGGGGGTCCGGGATTTTTGTAAAGTCGATTTTTTTAGTTTTTCGCGTTTTTCTCGGCTCCTGGGCCTCCTAGAGCAAAACGGACCCGGATTTGGGATCACACGGTTTTCCGCCCATATCTTTGGAAATATCATAGCTAGGACAATTTGGCTGGCGCCATTGGATTCCTGAGACGATTTCCGATTTTTCTGGGGGTCCGGGATTTTTGTAAAGTCAATTTTTTTAGTTTTTCGCGTTTTTCTCGGCTCCTGGGCCTCCTAGAGCAAAACGGGCCCGGATTTGGGATCACACGGTTTTTCGCCCATATCTTTGGAAATATCATAGCTAGGACAATTTGCCTGGCGCCATTGGATTCGTGAGACGATTTCCGATTTTTCTAGGGGTCCGGGAATTTTCTAAACTCGATTTTTTTAGTTTTTCGCGTTTTTTTCGGCTCCTGGGCCTCCTAGAGCAAAACGGACCCGGATTTGGGATCACACCGTTTTTCGCCTCTATCTTCGGAAATATCATAGCTAGGACAATTTGGCTGGCGCCATTGGATTCTTGAGACGATTTCCGATTTTTCTGGGGGTCCGGGATTTTTGTAAAGTCGATTTTTTTAGTTTTTCGCGTTTTTCTCGGATCCTGGGCCTCCTAGAGCAAAACGGGCCCGGATTTGGGATCACACGGTTTTTCGCCCATATCTTTGGAAATATCATAGCTAGGACAATTTGGCTGGCGCCATTGGATTCCTGAGACGATTTCCGATTTTTCTGGGGGTCCGGGATTTTTGTAAAGTCAATTTTTTTAGTTTTTCGCGTTTTTCTCGGCTCCTGGGCCTCCTAGAGCAAAACGGGCCCGGATTTGGGATCACACGGTTTTTCGCCCATATCTTTGGAAATATCATAGCTAGGACAATTTGGCTGGCGCCATTGGATTCCTGAGACGATTTCCGATTTTTCTGGGGGTCCGGGATTTTTGTAAGTCAATTTTTTTAGTTTTTCGCGTTTTTCTCGGCTCCTGGGCCTCCTAGAGCAAAACGGGCCCGGATTTGGGATCACACGGTTTTTCGCCCATATCTTTGGAAATATCATAGCTAGGACAATTTGGCTGGCGCCATTGGATTCCTGAGACGATTTCCGATTTTTCTAGCGGTCCGGGAATTTTCTAAAGTCGATTTTTTTAGTTTTTCGCGTTTTTCTCGGCTCCTGGGCCTCCTAGAGCAAAACGGGCCCGGATTTGGGATCACACGGTTTTTCGCCCATATCTTTGGAAATATCATAGCTAGGACAATTTGGCTGGCGCCATTGGATTCCTGAGACGATTTCCGATTTTTCTGGGGGTCCGGGATTTTTGTACAGTCAATTTTTTTAGTTTTTCGCTTTTTTCTCGGCTCCTGGGCCTCCTAGAGCAAAACGGGCCCGGATTTGGGATCACACGGTTTTTCGCCCATATCTTTGGAAATATCATAGCTAGGACAATTTGGCTGGCGCCATTGGATTCCTGAGACGATTTCCGATTTTTCTAGCGATCCGGGAATTTTCTAAAGTCGATTTTTTTAGTTTTTCGCGGTTTTCTCGGCCCCTGGGCCTCCTAGAGCAAAACGGGCCCGGATTTGGGCCGGGATACCGTTTTTCGCCCATATCTTTGGAAATATCACTGCTAGGACAATTTGGCTGGTGCCATTGGATTCGTGAGACGATTTCCGATTTTTCTAGGGGTCCGGGAATTTTCTAAAGTCGATTTTTTTAGTTTTTCGCGTTTTTCTCGGCTCCTGGGCCTCCTAGAGCAAAACGGGCCCGGATTTGTGCCCATACCGTTTTGCGCCCATATCTTTGGAAATATCATAGCTAGGACAATTTGCCTGGCGCCATTGGATTCGTGAGACGATTTCCGATTTTTCTAGGGGTCCGGGAATTTTCTAAACTCGATTTTTTTAGTTTTTCGCGTTTTTTTCGGCTCCTGGGCCTCCTAGAGCAAAACGGGCCCGGATTTGGGCTCATACCGTTTTTCGCCCATATCTTTGGAAATATCATAGCTAGGACAATTTGGCTGGCGCCATTGGATTCGTGAGACGATTTCCGATTTTTCTAGGGTTCCGGGAATTTCCGAAAGTCAATTTTTTTAGTTTTTCGCGTTTTTTTCGGCTCCTGGGCCTCCTAGAGCAAAACGGACCCGGATTTGGGATCACACCGTTTTTCGCCTCTATCTTCGGAAATATCATAGCTAGGACAATTTGGCTGGCGCCATTGGATTCTTGAGACGATTTCCGATTTTTCTGGTGGTCCGGGATTTTTGTAAAGTCGATTTTTTTAGTTTTTCGCGTTTTTCTCGGCTCCTGGGCCTCCTAGAGCAAAACGGACCTGGATTTGGGATCACACGGTTTTTCGCCCATATCTTTGGAAATATCATAGCTAGGACAATTTGGCTGGCGCCATTGGATTCCTGAGACGATTTCCGATTTTTCTGGGGGTCCGGGATTTTTGTAAAGTCAATTTTTTTAGTTTTTCGCGTTTTTCTCGGCTCCTGGGCCTCCTAGAGCAAAACGGGCCCGGATTTGGGATCACACGGTTTTTCGCCCATATCTTTGGAAATATCATAGCTAGGACAATTTGCCTGGCGCCATTGGATTCGTGAGACGATTTCCGATTTTTCTAGGGGTCCGGGAATTTTCTAAACTCGATTTTTTTAGTTTTTCGCGTTTTTTTCGGCTCCTGGGCCTCCTAGAGCAAAACGGACCCGGATTTGGGATCACACCGTTTTTCGCCTCTATCTTCGGAAATATCATAGCTAGGACAATTTGGCTGGCGCCATTGGATTCTTGAGACGATTTCCGATTTTTCTGGGGGTCCGGGATTTTTGTAAAGTCGATTTTTTTAGTTTTTCGCGTTTTTCTCGGCTCCTGGGCCTCCTAGAGCAAAACGGGCCCGGATTTGGGATCACACGGTTTTTCGCCCATATCTTTGGAAATATCATAGCTAGGACAATTTGGCTGGCGCCATTGGATTCCTGAGACGATTTCCGATTTTTCTAGGGGTCCGGGAATTTTCTAAACTCGATTTTTTTAGTTTTTCGCGTTTTTTTCGGCTCCTGGGCCTCCTAGAGCAAAACGGGCCCGGATTTGGGCTCATACCGTTTTTCGCCCATATCTTTGGAAATATCATAGCTAGGACAATTTGGCTGGCGCCATTGGATTCGTGAGACGATTTCCGATTTTTCTAGGGTTCCGGGAATTTCCGAAAGTCAATTTTTTTAGTTTTTCGCGTTTTTTTCGGCTCCTGGGCCTCCTAGAGCAAAACGGACCCGGATTTGGGATCACACCGTTTTTCGCCTCTATCTTCGGAAATATCATAGCTAGGACAATTTGGCTGGCGCCATTGGATTCTTGAGACGATTTCCGATTTTTCTGGGGGTCCGGGATTTTTGTAAAGTCGATTTTTTTAGTTTTTCGCGTTTTTCTCGGCTCCTGGGCCTCCTAGAGCAAAACGGACCCGGATTTGGGATCACACGGTTTTTCGCCCATATCTTTGGAAATATCATAGCTAGGACAATTTGGCTGGCGCCATTGGATTCCTGAGACGATTTCCGATTTTTCTGGGGGTCCGGGATTTTTGTAAAGTCAATTTTTTTAGTTTTTCGCGTTTTTCTCGGCTCCTGGGCCTCCTAGAGCAAAACGGGCCCGGATTTGGGATCACACGGTTTTTCGCCCATATCTTTGGAAATATCATAGCTAGGACAATTTGCCTGGCGCCATTGGATTCGTGAGACGATTTCCGATTTTTCTAGGGGTCCGGGAATTTTCTAAACTCGATTTTTCTAGTTTTTCGCGTTTTTTTCGGCTCCTGGGCCTCCTAGAGCAAAACGGACCCGGATTTGGGATCACACCGTTTTTCGCCTCTATCTTCGGAAATATCATAGCTAGGACAATTTGGCTGGCGCCATTGGATTCTTGAGACGATTTCCGATTTTTCTGGGGGTCCGGGATTTTTGTAAAGTCGATTTTTTTAGTTTTTCGCGTTTTTCTCGGCTCCTGGGCCTCCTAGAGCAAAACGGGCCCGGATTTGGGATCACACGGTTTTTCGCCCATATCTTTGGAAATATCATAGCTAGGACAATTTGGCTGGCGCCATTGGATTCCTGAGACGATTTCCGATTTTTCTGGGGGTCCGGGATTTTTGTAAGTCAATTTTTTTAGTTTTTCGCGTTTTTCTCGGCTCCTGGGCCTCCTAGAGCAAAACGGACCCGGATTTGGGATCACACCGTTTTTCGCCTCTATCTTCGGAAATATCATGGCTAGGACAATTTGGCTGGCGCCATTGGATTCTTGAGACGATTTCCGATTTTTCTGGGGGTCCGGGATTTTTGTAAAGTCGATTTTTTTAGTTTTTCGCGTTTTTCTCGGCTCCTGGGCCTCCTAGAGCAAAACGGGCCCGGATTTGGGATCACACGGTTTTTCGCCCATATCTTTGGAAATATCATAGCTAGGACAATTTGGCTGGCGCCATTGGATTCCTGAGACGATTTCCGATTTTTCTAGCGGTCCGGGAATTTTCTAAAGTCGATTTTTTTAGTTTTTCGCGTTTTTCTCGGCTCCTGGGCCTCCTAGAGCAAAACGGGCCCGGATTTGGGATCACACGGTTTTTCGCCCATATCTTTGGAAATATCATAGCTAGGACAATTTGGCTGGCGCCATTGGATTCCTGAGACGATTTCCGATTTTTCTGGGGGTCCGGGATTTTTGTACAGTCAATTTTTTTAGTTTTTCGCGTTTTTCTCGGCTCCTGGGCCTCCTAGAGCAAAACGGACCCGGATTTGGGATCACACCGTTTTTCGCCTCTATCTTCGGAAATATCATAGCTAGGACAATTTGGCTGGCGCCATTGGATTCTTGAGACGATTTCCGATTTTTCTGGGGGTCCGGGATTTTTGTAAAGTCGATTTTTTTAGTTTTTCGCGTTTTTCTCGGCTCCTGGGCCTCCTAGAGCAAAACGGACCCGGATTTGGGATCACACGGTTTTTCGCCCATATCTTTGGAAATATCATAGCTAGGACAATTTGGCTGGCGCCATTGGATTCCTGAGACGATTTCCGATTTTTCTGGGGGTCCGGGATTTTTGTAAAGTCAATTTTTTTAGTTTTTCGCGTTTTTCTCGGCTCCTGGGCCTCCTAGAGCAAAACGGGCCCGGATTTAGGATCACACGGTTTTTCGCCCATATCTTTGGAAATATCATAGCTAGGACAATTTGCCTGGCGCCATTGGATTCGTGAGACGATTTCCGATTTTTCTAGGGGTCCGGGAATTTTCTAAACTCGATTTTTCTAGTTTTTCGCGTTTTTTTCGGCTCCTGGGCCTCCTAGAGCAAAACGGACCCGGATTTGGGATCACACCGTTTTTCGCCTCTATCTTCGGAAATATCATAGCTAGGACAATTTGGCTGGCGCCATTGGATTCTTGAGACGATTTCCGATTTTTCTGGGGGTCCGGGATTTTTGTAAAGTCGATTTTTTTAGTTTTTCGCGTTTTTCTCGGCTCCTGGGCCTCCTAGAGCAAAACGGGCCCGGATTTGGGATCACACGGTTTTTCGCCCATATCTTTGGAAATATCATAGCTAGGACAATTTGGCTGGCGCCATTGGATTCCTGAGACGATTTCCGATTTTTCTGGGGGTCCGGGATTTTTGTAAGTCAATTTTTTTAGTTTTTCGCGTTTTTCTCGGCTCCTGGGCCTCCTAGAGCAAAACGGACCCGGATTTGGGATCACACCGTTTTTCGCCTCTATCTTCGGAAATATCATGGCTAGGACAATTTGGCTGGCGCCATTGGATTCTTGAGACGATTTCCGATTTTTCTGGGGGTCCGGGATTTTTGTAAAGTCGATTTTTTTAGTTTTTCGCGTTTTTCTCGGCTCCTGGGCCTCCTAGAGCAAAACGGGCCCGGATTTGGGATCACACGGTTTTTCGCCCATATCTTTGGAAATATCATAGCTAGGACAATTTGGCTGGCGCCATTGGATTCCTGAGACGATTTCCGATTTTTCTAGCGGTCCGGGAATTTTCTAAAGTCGATTTTTTTAGTTTTTCGCGTTTTTCTCGGCTCCTGGGCCTCCTAGAGCAAAACGGGCCCGGATTTGGGATCACACGGTTTTTCGCCCATATCTTTGGAAATATCATAGCTAGGACAATTTGGCTGGCGCCATTGGATTCCTGAGACGATTTCCGATTTTTCTGGGGGTCCGGGATTTTTGTACAGTCAATTTTTTTAGTTTTTCGCGTTTTTCTCGGCTCCTGGGCCTCCTAGAGCAAAACGGACCCGGATTTGGGATCACACCGTTTTTCGCCTCTATCTTCGGAAATATCATAGCTAGGACAATTTGGCTGGCGCCATTGGATTCTTGAGACGATTTCCGATTTTTCTGGGGGTCCGGGATTTTTGTAAAGTCGATTTTTTTAGTTTTTCGCGTTTTTCTCGGCTCCTGGGCCTCCTAGAGCAAAACGGGCCCGGATTTGGGATCACACGGTTTTTCGCCCATATCTTTGGAAATATCATAGCTAGGACAATTTGGCTGGCGCCATTGGATTCCTGAGACGATTTCCGATTTTTCTAGCGGTCCGGGAATTTTCTAAAGTCGATTTTTTTAGTTTTTCGCGTTTTTCTCGGCTCCTGGGCCTCCTAGAGCAAAACGGGCCCGGATTTGGGATCACACGGTTTTTCGCCCATATCTTTGGAAATATCATAGCTAGGACAATTTGGCTGGCGCCATTGGATTCCTGAGACGATTTCCGATTTTTCTGGGGGTCCGGGATTTTTGTACAGTCAATTTTTTTAGTTTTTCGCGTTTTTCTCGGCTCCTGGGCCTCCTAGAGCAAAACGGACCCGGATTTGGGATCACACCGTTTTTCGCCTCTATCTTCGGAAATATCATAGCTAGGACAATTTGGCTGGCGCCATTGGATTCGTGAGACGATTTCCGATTTTTCTAGGGGTCCGGGAATTTCCGAAAGTCAATTTTTTTAGTTTTTCGCGTTTTTCTCGGCTCCTGGGCCTCCTAGAGCAAAACGGACCCGGATTTGGGATCACACCGTTTTTCGCCTCTATCTTCGGAAATATCATAGCTAGGACAATTTGGCTGGCGCCATTGGATTCTTGAGACGATTTCCGATTTTTCTGGGGGTCCGGGATTTTTGTAAAGTCGATTTTTTTAGTTTTTCGCGTTTTTCTCGGCTCCTGGGCCTCCTAGAGCAAAACGGGCCCGGATTTGGGATCACACGGTTTTTCGCCCATATCTTTGGAAATATCATAGCTAGGACAATTTGGCTGGCGCCATTGGATTCCTGAGACGATTTCCGATTTTTCTGGGGGTCCGGGATTTTTGTAAAGTCAATTTTTTTAGTTTTTCGCGTTTTTCTCGACTCCTGGGCCTCCTAGAGCAAAACGGGCCCGGATTTGGGATCACACGGTTTTTCGCCCATATCTTTGGAAATATCATAGCTAGGACAATTTGGCTGGCGCCATTGGATTCCTGAGACGATTTCCGATTTTTCTGGGGGTCCGGGATTTTTGTAAAGTCAATTTTTTTAGTTTTTCGCGTTTTTCTCGGCTCCTGGGCCTCCTAGAGCAAAACGGGCCCGGATTTGGGATCACACGGTTTTTCGCCCATATCTTTGGAAATATCATAGCTAGGACAATTTGGCTGGCGCCATTGGATTCCTGAGACGATTTCCGATTTTTCTGGGGGTCCGGGATTTTTGTAAGTCAATTTTTTTAGTTTTTCGCGTTTTTCTCGGCTCCTGGGCCTCCTAGAGCAAAACGGACCCGGATTTGGGATCACACCGTTTTTCGCCTCTATCTTCGGAAATATCATGGCTAGGACAATTTGGCTGGCGCCATTGGATGCTTGAGACGATTTCCGATTTTTCTGGGGGTCCGGGATTTTTGTAAAGTCGATTTTTTTAGTTTTTCGCGTTTTTCTCGGCTCCTGGGCCTCCTAGAGCAAAACGGGCCCGGATTTGGGATCACACGGTTTTTCGCCCATATCTTTGGAAATATCATAGCTAGGACAATTTGGCTGGCGCCATTGGATTCCTGAGACGATTTCCGATTTTTCTAGCGGTCCGGGAATTTTCTAAAGTCGATTTTTTTAGTTTTTCGCGTTTTTCTCGGCACCTGGGCCTCCTAGAGCAAAACGGGCCCGGATTTGGGATCACACGGTTTTTCGCCCATATCTTTGGAAATATCATAGCTAGGACAATTTGGCTGGCGCCATTGGATTCCTGAGACGATTTCCGATTTTTCTGGGGGTCCGGGATTTTTGTACAGTCAATTTTTTTAGTTTTTCGCGTTTTTCTCGGCTCCTGGGCCTCCTAGAGCAAAACGGGCCCGGATTTGGGATCACACGGTTTTTCGCCCATATCTTTGGAAATATCATAGCTAGGACAATTTGGCTGGCGCCATTGGATTCCTGAGACGATTTCCGATTTTTCTAGCGGTCCGGGAATTTTCTAAAGTCGATTTTTTTAGTTTTTCGCGGTTTTCTCGGCCCCTGGGCCTCCTAGAGCAAAACGGGCCCGGATTTGGGCCGGGATACCGTTTTTCGCCCATATCTTTGGAAATATCACTGCTAGGACAATTTGGCTGGCGCCATTGGATTCGTGAGACGATTTCCGATTTTTCTAGGGGTCCGGGAATTTTCTAAAGTCGATTTTTTTAGTTTTTCGCGTTTTTCTCGGCTCCTGGGCCTCCTAGAGCAAAACGGGCCCGGATTTGTGCCCATACCGTTTTGCGCCCATATCTTTGGAAATATCATAGCTAGGACAATTTGCCTGGCGCCATTGGATTCGTGAGACGATTTCCGATTTTTCTAGGGGTCCGGGAATTTCCGAAAGTCAATTTTTTTAGTTTTTCGCGTTTTTCTCGGCTCCTGGGCCTCCTAGAGCAAAACGGACCCGGATTTGGGATCACACCGTTTTTCGCCTCTATCTTCGGAAATATCATAGCTAGGACAATTTGGCTGGCGCCATTGGATTCTTGAGACGATTTCCGATTTTTCTGGGGGTCCGGGATTTTTGTAAAGTCGATTTTTTTAGTTTTTCGCGTTTTTCTCGGCTCCTGGGCCTCCTAGAGCAAAACGGACCCGGATTTGGGATCATACGGTTTTTCGCCCATATCTTTGGAAATATCATAGCTAGGACAATTTGGCTGGCGCCATTGGATTCCTGAGACGATTTCCGATTTTTCTGGGGGTCCGGGATTTTTGTAAAGTCAATTTTTTTAGTTTTTCGCGTTTTTCTCGGCTCCTGGGCCTCCTAGAGCAAAACGGGCCCGGATTTGGGATCACACGGTTTTTCGCCCATATCTTTGGAAATATCATAGCTAGGACAATTTGCCTGGCGCCATTGGATTCGTGAGACGATTTCCGATTTTTCTAGGGGTCCGGGAATTTTCTAAACTCGATTTTTTTAGTTTTTCGCGTTTTTTTCGGCTCCTGGGCCTCCTAGAGCAAAACGGACCCGGATTTGGGATCACACCGTTTTTCGCCTCTATCTTCGGAAATATCATAACTAGGACAATTTGGCTGGCGCCATTGGATTCTTGAGACGATTTCCGATTTTTCTGGGGGTCCGGGATTTTTGTAAAGTCGATTTTTTTAGTTTTTCGCGTTTTTCTCGGCTCCTGGGCCTCCTAGAGCAAAACGGGCCCGGATTTGGGATCACACGGTTTTTCGCCCATATCTTTGGAAATATCATAGCTAGGACAATTTGGCTGGCGCCATTGGATTCCTGAGACGATTTCCGATTTTTCTGGGGGTCCGGGATTTTTGTAAAGTCGATTTTTTTAGTTTTTCGCGTTTTCCTCGGCTCCTGGGCCTCCTAGAGCAAAACGGACCCGGATTTGGGATCACACGGTTTTTCGCCCATATCTTTGGAAATATCATAGCTAGGACAATTTGGCTGGCGCCATTGGATTCCTGAGACGATTTCCGATTTTTCTGGGGGTCCGGGATTTTTGTAAAGTCAATTTTTTTAGTTTTTCGCGTTTTTCTCGGCTCCTGGGCCTCCTAGAGCAAAACGGGCCCGGATTTGGGATCACACGGTTTTTCGCCCATATCTTTGGAAATATCATAGCTAGGACAATTTGCCTGGCGCCATTGGATTCGTGAGACGATTTCCGATTTTTCTAGGGGTCCGGGAATTTTCTAAACTCGATTTTTTTAGTTTTTCGCGTTTTTTTCGGCTCCTGGGCCTCCTAGAGCAAAACGGACCCGGATTTGGGATCACACCGTTTTTCGCCTCTATCTTCGGAAATATCATAACTAGGACAATTTGGCTGGCGCCATTGGATTCTTGAGACGATTTCCGATTTTTCTGGGGGTCCGGGATTTTTGTAAAGTCGATTTTTTTAGTTTTTCGCGTTTTTCTCGGCTCCTGGGCCTCCTAGAGCAAAACGGGCCCGGATTTGGGATCACACGGTTTTTCGCCCATATCTTTGGAAATATCATAGCTAGGACAATTTGGCTGGCGCCATTGGATTCCTGAGACGATTTCCGATTTTTCTGGGGGTCCGGGATTTTTGTAAAGTCAATTTTTTTAGTTTTTCGCGTTTTTCTCGGCTCCTGGGCCTCCTAGAGCAAAACGGGCCCGGATTTGGGATCACACGGTTTTTCGCCCATATCTTTGGAAATATCATAGCTAGGACAATTTGGCTGGCGCCATTGGATTCCTGAGACGATTTCCGATTTTTCTGGGGGTCCGGGATTTTTGTAAGTCAATTTTTTTAGTTTTTCGCGTTTTTCTCGGCTCCTGGGCCTCCTAGAGCAAAACGGACCCGGATTTGGGATCACACCGTTTTTCGCCTCTATCTTCGGAAATATCATGGCTAGGACAATTTGGCTGGCGCCATTGGATTCTTGAGACGATTTCCGATTTTTCTGGGGGTCCGGGATTTTTGTAAAGTCGATTTTTTTAGTTTTTCGCGTTTTTCTCGGCTCCTGGGCCTCCTAGAGCAAAACGGGCCCGGATTTGGGATCACACGGTTTTTCGCCCATATCTTTGGAAATATCATAGCTAGGACAATTTGGCTGGCGCCATTGGATTCCTGAGACGATTTCCGATTTTTCTAGCGGTCCGGGAATTTTCTAAAGTCGATTTTTTTAGTTTTTCGCGTTTTTCTCGGCTCCTGGGCCTCCTAGAGCAAAACGGACCCGGATTTGGGATCACACCGTTTTTCGCCTCTATCTTCGGAAATATCATAGCTAGGACAATTTGGCTGGCGCCATTGGATTCTTGAGACGATTTCCGATTTTTCTGGGGGTCCGGGATTTTTGTAAAGTCGATTTTTTTAGTTTTTCGCGTTTTTCTCGGCTCCTGGGCCTCCTAGAGCAAAACGGACCCGGATTTGGGATCACACGGTTTTTCGCCCATATCTTTGGAAATATCATAGCTAGGACAATTTGGCTGGCGCCATTGGATTCCTGAGACGATTTCCGATTTTTCTGGGGGTCCGGGATTTTTGTAAAGTCAATTTTTTTAGTTTTTCGCGTTTTTCTCGGCTCCTGGGCCTCCTAGAGCAAAACGGGCCCGGATTTGGGATCACACGGTTTTTCGCCCATATCTTTGGAAATATCATAGCTAGGACAATTTGCCTGGCGCCATTGGATTCGTGAGACGATTTCCGATTTTTCTAGGGGTCCGGGAATTTTCTAAACTCGATTTTTTTAGTTTTTCGCGTTTTTTTCGGCTCCTGGGCCTCCTAGAGCAAAACGGACCCGGATTTGGGATCACACCGTTTTTCGCCTCTATCTTCGGAAATATCATAACTAGGACAATTTGGCTGGCGCCATTGGATTCTTGAGACGATTTCCGATTTTTCTGGGGGTCCGGGATTTTTGTAAAGTCGATTTTTTTAGTTTTTCGCGTTTTTCTCGGCTCCTGGGCCTCCTAGAGCAAAACGGGCCCGGATTTGGGATCACACGGTTTTTCGCCCATATCTTTGGAAATATCATAGCTAGGACAATTTGGCTGGCGCCATTGGATTCCTGAGACGATTTCCGATTTTTCTGGGGGTCCGGGATTTTTGTAAAGTCGATTTTTTTAGTTTTTCGCGTTTTTCTCGGCTCCTGGGCCTCCTAGAGCAAAACGGACCCGGATTTGGGATCACACGGTTTTTCGCCCATATCTTTGGAAATATCATAGCTAGGACAATTTGGCTGGCGCCATTGGATTCCTGAGACGATTTCCGATTTTTCTGGGGGTCCGGGATTTTTGTAAAGTCAATTTTTTTAGTTTTTCGCGTTTTTCTCGGCTCCTGGGCCTCCTAGAGCAAAACGGGCCCGGATTTGGGATCACACGGTTTTTCGCCCATATCTTTGGAAATATCATAGCTAGGACAATTTGCCTGGCGCCATTGGATTCGTGAGACGATTTCCGATTTTTCTAGGGGTCCGGGAATTTTCTAAACTCGATTTTTTTAGTTTTTCGCGTTTTTTTCGGCTCCTGGGCCTCCTAGAGCAAAACGGACCCGGATTTGGGATCACACCGTTTTTCGCCTCTATCTTCGGAAATATCATAACTAGGACAATTTGGCTGGCGCCATTGGATTCTTGAGACGATTTCCGATTTTTCTGGGGGTCCGGGATTTTTGTAAAGTCGATTTTTTTAGTTTTTCGCGTTTTTCTCGGCTCCTGGGCCTCCTAGAGCAAAACGGGCCCGGATTTGGGATCACACGGTTTTTCGCCCATATCTTTGGAAATATCATAGCTAGGACAATTTGGCTGGCGCCATTGGATTCCTGAGACGATTTCCGATTTTTCTGGGGGTCCGGGATTTTTGTAAAGTCAATTTTTTTAGTTTTTCGCGTTTTTCTCGGCTCCTGGGCCTCCTAGAGCAAAACGGGCCCGGAAGTGGGATCACACGGTTTTTCGCCCATATCTTTGGAAATATCATAGCTAGGACAATTTGGCTGGCGCCATTGGATTCCTGAGACGATTTCCGATTTTTCTGGGGGTCCGGGATTTTTGTAAAGTCAATTTTTTTAGTTTTTCGCGTTTTTCTCGGCTCCTGGGCCTCCTAGAGCAAAACGGGCCCGGATTTGGGATCACACGGTTTTTCGCCCATATCTTTGGAAATATCATAGCTAGGACAATTTGCCTGGCGCCATTGGATTCGTGAGACGATTTCCGATTTTTCTAGGGGTCCGGGAATTTTCTAAACTCGATTTTTTTAGTTTTTCGCGTTTTTTTCGGCTCCTGGGCCTCCTAGAGCAAAACGGACCCGGATTTGGGATCACACCGTTTTTCGCCTCTATCTTCGGAAATATCATAGCTAGGACAATTTGGCTGGCGCCATTGGATTCTTGAGACGATTTCCGATTTTTCTGGGGGTCCGGGATTTTTGTAAAGTCGATTTTTTTAGTTTTTCGCGTTTTTCTCGGCTCCTGGGCCTCCTAGAGCAAAACGGACCCGGATTTGGGATCACACCGTTTTTCGCCTCTATCTTCGGAAATATCATGGCTAGGACAATTTGGCTGGCGCCATTGGATTCTTGAGACGATTTCCGATTTTTCTGGGGGTCCGGGATTTTTGTAAAGTCGATTTTTTTAGTTTTTCGCGTTTTTCTCGGCTCCTGGGCCTCCTAGAGCAAAACGGGCCCGGATTTGGGATCACACGGTTTTTCGCCCATATCTTTGGAAATATCATAGCTAGGACAATTTGGCTGGCGCCATTGGATTCCTGAGACGATTTCCGATTTTTCTAGCGGTCCGGGAATTTTCTAAAGTCGATTTTTTTAGTTTTTCGCGTTTTTCTCGGCTCCTGGGCCTCCTAGAGCAAAACGGGCCCGGATTTGGGATCACACGGTTTTTCGCCCATATCTTTGGAAATATCATAGCTAGGACAATTTGGCTGGCGCCATTGGATTCCTGAGACGATTTCCGATTTTTCTGGGGGTCCGGGATTTTTGTACAGTCAATTTTTTTAGTTTTTCGCGTTTTTCTCGGCTCCTGGGCCTCCTAGAGCAAAACGGGCCCGGATTTGGGATCACACGGTTTTTCGCCCATATCTTTGGAAATATCATAGCTAGGACAATTTGGCTGGCGCCATTGGATTCCTGAGACGATTTCCGATTTTTCTGGGGGTCCGGGATTTTTGTAAAGTCAATTTTTTTAGTTTTTCGCGTTTTTCTCGGCTCCTGGGCCTCCTAGAGCAAAACGGGCCCGGAAGTGGGATCACACGGTTTTTCGCCCATATCTTTGGAAATATCATAGCTAGGACAATTTGGCTGGCGCCATTGGATTCCTGAGACGATTTCCGATTTTTCTGGGGGTCCGGGATTTTTGTAAAGTCAATTTTTTTAGTTTTTCGCGTTTTTCTCGGCTCCTGGGCCTCCTAGAGCAAAACGGGCCCGGATTTGGGATCACACGGTTTTTCGCCCATATCTTTGGAAATATCATAGCTAGGACAATTTGCCTGGCGCCATTGGATTCGTGAGACGATTTCCGATTTTTCTAGGGGTCCGGGAATTTTCTAAACTCGATTTTTTTAGTTTTTCGCGTTTTTTTCGGCTCCTGGGCCTCCTAGAGCAAAACGGACCCGGATTTGGGATCACACCGTTTTTCGCCTCTATCTTCGGAAATATCATAGCTAGGACAATTTGGCTGGCGCCATTGGATTCTTGAGACGATTTCCGATTTTTCTGGGGGTCCGGGATTTTTGTAAAGTCGATTTTTTTAGTTTTTCGCGTTTTTCTCGGCTCCTGGGCCTCCTAGAGCAAAACGGACCCGGATTTGGGATCACACCGTTTTTCGCCTCTATCTTCGGAAATATCATGGCTAGGACAATTTGGCTGGCGCCATTGGATTCTTGAGACGATTTCCGATTTTTCTGGGGGTCCGGGATTTTTGTAAAGTCGATTTTTTTAGTTTTTCGCGTTTTTCTCGGCTCCTGGGCCTCCTAGAGCAAAACGGGCCCGGATTTGGGATCACACGGTTTTTCGCCCATATCTTTGGAAATATCATAGCTAGGACAATTTGGCTGGCGCCATTGGATTCCTGAGACGATTTCCGATTTTTCTAGCGGTCCGGGAATTTTCTAAAGTCGATTTTTTTAGTTTTTCGCGTTTTTCTCGGCTCCTGGGCCTCCTAGAGCAAAACGGGCCCGGATTTGGGATCACACGGTTTTTCGCCCATATCTTTGGAAATATCATAGCTAGGACAATTTGGCTGGCGCCATTGGATTCCTGAGACGATTTCCGATTTTTCTGGGGGTCCGGGATTTTTGTACAGTCAATTTTTTTAGTTTTTCGCGTTTTTCTCGGCTCCTGGGCCTCCTAGAGCAAAACGGGCCCGGATTTGGGATCACACGGTTTTTCGCCCATATCTTTGGAAATATCATAGCTAGGACAATTTGGCTGGCGCCATTGGATTCGTGAGACGATTTCCGATTTTTCTAGGGGTCCGGGAATTTTCTAAAGTCGATTTTTTTAGTTTTTCGCGTTTTTCTCGGCTCCTGGGCCTCCTAGAGCAAAACGGGCCCGGATTTGTGCCCATACCGTTTTTCGCCCATATCTTTGGAAATATCATAGCTAGGACAATTTGGCTGGCGATATTGGATTCGTGAGACGATTTCCGATTTTTCTAGGGGTCCGGCAATTTCCGAAAGTCAATTTTTTTAGTTTTTCGCGTTTTTCTCGGCTCCTGGGCCTCCTAGAGCAAAACGGACCCGGATTTGGGATCACACGGTTTTTCGCCCATATCTTTGGAAATATCATAGCTAGGACAATTTGGCTGGCGCCATTGGACTCCTGAGACGATTTCCGATTTTTCTAGGGGTCCGGGAATTTTCTAAAGTCGATTTTTTTAGTTTTTCGCGTTTTTCTCGGCTCCTGGGCCTCCTAGAGCAAAACGGTTCCGGATTTGGGATCACACCGTTTTTCGCCCATATCTTTGGAAATATCATAGCTAGGACAATTTGGCTGGCGCCATTGGATTCGTGAGACGATTTCCGATTTTTCTAGGGGTCCGGGAATTTTCTAAAGTCGATTTTTTTAGTTTTTCGCGTTTTTCTCGGCTCCTGGGTCTCTTAGAGCAAAACGGGCCCGGATTTGGGCCGGGATACCGTTTTTCGCCCATATCTTTGGAAATATCACTGCTAGGACAATTTGGCTGGCGCCATTGGATTCGTGAGACGATTTCCGATTTTTCTAGGGGTCCGGGAATTTCCTAAAGTCGATTTTTTTAGTTTTTCGCGTTTTTCTCGGCTCCTGGGCCTCCTAGAGCAAAACGGGCCCGGATTTGTGCCCATACCGTTTTTCGCCCATATCTTTGGAAATATCATAGCTAGGACAATTTGGCTGGCGATATTGGATTCGTGAGACGATTTCCGATTTTTCTAGGGGTCCGGGAATTTCCGAAAGTCAATTTTTTTAGTTTTTCGCGTTTTTCTCGGCTCCTGGGCCTCCTAGAGCAAAACGGGCCCGGATTTGGGATCACACGGTTTTTCGCCCATATCTTTGGAAATATCATAGCTAGGACAATTTGCCTGGCGCCATTGGATTCGTGAGACGATTTCCGATTTTTCTAGGGGTCCGGGAATTTTCTAAACTCGATTTTTTTAGTTTTTCGCGTTTTTCTCGGCTCCTGGGCCTCCTAGAGCAAAACGGACCCGGATTTGGGATCACACCGTTTTTCACCTCTATCTTCGGAAATATCATAGCTAGGACAATTTGGCTGGCGCCATTGGATTCTTGAGACGATTTCCGATTTTTCTGGGGGTCCGGGATTTTTGTAAAGTCGATTTTTTTAGTTTTTCGCGTTTTTCTCGGCTCCTGGGCCTCCTAGAGCAAAACGGACCCGGATTTGGGATCACACCGTTTTTCGCCTCTATCTTCGGAAATATCATAGCTAGGACAATTTGGCTGGCGCCATTGGATTCTTGAGACGATTTCCGATTTTTCTGGGGGTCCGGGATTTTTGTAAAGTCGATTTTTTTAGTTTTTCGCGTTTTTCTCGGCTCCTGGGTCTCTTAGAGCAAAACGGGCCCGGATTTGGGCCGGGATACCGTTTTTCGCCCATATCTTTGGAAATATCACTGCTAGGACAATTTGCCTGGCGCCATTGGATTCGTGAGACGATTTCCGATTTTTCTAGGGATCCGGGAATTTCCTAAAGTCGATTTTTTTAGTTTTTCGCGTTTTTCTCGGCTCCTGGGCCTCCTAGAGCAAAACGGGCCCGGATTTGTGCCCATACCGTTTTTCGCCCATATCTTTGGAAATATCATAGCTAGGACAATTTGGCTGGCGCCATTGGATTCCTGAGACGATTTCCGATTTTTCTGGGGGTCCGGGATTTTTGTAAAGTCAATTTTTTTAGTTTTTCGCGTTTTTCTCGGCTCCTGGGCCTCCTAGAGCAAAACGGACCCGGATTTGGGATCACACCGTTTTTCGCCTCTATCTTCGGAAATATCATAGCTAGGACAATTTGGCTGGCGCCATTGGATTCTTGAGACGATTTCCGATTTTTCTGGGGGTCCGGGATTTTTGTAAAGTCGATTTTTTTAGTTTTTCGCGTTTTTCTCGGCTCCTGGGCCTCCTAGAGCAAAACGGGCCCGGATTTGGGATCACACGGTTTTTCGCCCATATCTTTGGAAATATCATAGCTAGGACAATTTGGCTGGCGCCATTGGATTCCTGAGACGATTTCCGATTTTTCTGGGGGTCCGGGATTTTTGTAAAGTCAATTTTTTTAGTTTTTCGCGTTTTTCTCGACTCCTGGGCCTCCTAGAGCAAAACGGGCCCGGATTTGGGATCACACGGTTTTTCGCCCATATCTTTGGAAATATCATAGCTAGGACAATTTGGCTGGCGCCATTGGATTCCTGAGACGATTTCCGATTTTTCTGGGGGTCCGGGATTTTTGTAAAGTCAATTTTTTTAGTTTTTCGCGTTTTTCTCGGCTCCTGGGCCTCCTAGAGCAAAACGGGCCCGGATTTGGGATCACACGGTTTTTCGCCCATATCTTTGGAAATATCATAGCTAGGACAATTTGGCTGGCGCCATTGGATTCCTGAGACGATTTCCGATTTTTCTGGGGGTCCGGGATTTTTGTAAGTCAATTTTTTTAGTTTTTCGCGTTTTTCTCGGCTCCTGGGCCTCCTAGAGCAAAACGGACCCGGATTTGGGATCACACCGTTTTTCGCCTCTATCTTCGGAAATATCATGGCTAGGACAATTTGGCTGGCGCCATTGGATGCTTGAGACGATTTCCGATTTTTCTGGGGGTCCGGGATTTTTGTAAAGTCGATTTTTTTAGTTTTTCGCGTTTTTCTCGGCTCCTGGGCCTCCTAGAGCAAAACGGGCCCGGATTTGGGATCACACGGTTTTTCGCCCATATCTTTGGAAATATCATAGCTAGGACAATTTGGCTGGCGCCATTGGATTCCTGAGACGATTTCCGATTTTTCTAGCGGTCCGGGAATTTTCTAAAGTCGATTTTTTTAGTTTTTCGCGTTTTTCTCGGCACCTGGGCCTCCTAGAGCAAAACGGGCCCGGTTTTGGGATCACACGGTTTTTCGCCCATATCTTTGGAAATATCATAGCTAGGACAATTTGGCTGGCGCCATTGGATTCCTGAGACGATTTCCGATTTTTCTGGGGGTCCGGGATTTTTGTACAGTCAATTTTTTTAGTTTTTCGCGTTTTTCTCGGCTCCTGGGCCTCCTAGAGCAAAACGGGCCCGGATTTGGGATCACACGGTTTTTCGCCCATATCTTTGGAAATATCATAGCTAGGACAATTTGGCTGGCGCCATTGGATTCCTGAGACGATTTCCGATTTTTCTAGCGGTCCGGGAATTTTCTAAAGTCGATTTTTTTAGTTTTTCGCGGTTTTCTCGGCCCCTGGGCCTCCTAGAGCAAAACGGGCCCGGATTTGGGCCGGGATACCGTTTTTCGCCCATATCTTTGGAAATATCACTGCTAGGACAATTTGGCTGGCGCCATTGGATTCGTGAGACGATTTCCGATTTTTCTAGGGGTCCGGGAATTTTCTAAAGTCGATTTTTTTAGTTTTTCGCGTTTTTCTCGGCTCCTGGGCCTCCTAGAGCAAAACGGGCCCGGATTTGTGCCCATACCGTTTTGCGCCCATATCTTTGGAAATATCATAGCTAGGACAATTTGCCTGGCGCCATTGGATTCGTGAGACAATTTCCGATTTTTCTAGGGGTCCGGGAATTTTCTAAACTCGATTTTTTTAGTTTTTCGCGTTTTTTTCGGCTCCTGGGCCTCCTAGAGCAAAACGGGCCCGGATTTGGGCTCATACCGTTTTTCGCCCATATCTTTGGAAATATCATAGCTAGGACAATTTGGCTGGCGCCATTGGATTCGTGAGACGATTTCCGATTTTTCTAGGGGTCCGGGAATTTCCGAAAGTCAATTTTTTTAGTTTTTCGCGTTTTTCTCGGCTCCTGGGCCTCCTAGAGCAAAACGGACCCGGATTTGGGATCATACGGTTTTTCGCCCATATCTTTGGAAATATCATAGCTAGGACAATTTGGCTGGCGCCATTGGATTCCTGAGACGATTTCCGATTTTTCTGGGGGTCCGGGATTTTTGTAAAGTCAATTTTTTTAGTTTTTCGCGTTTTTCTCGGCTCCTGGGCCTCCTAGAGCAAAACGGGCCCGGATTTGGGATCACACGGTTTTTCGCCCATATCTTTGGAAATATCATAGCTAGGACAATTTGCCTGGCGCCATTGGATTCGTGAGACGATTTCCGATTTTTCTAGGGGTCCGGGAATTTTCTAAACTCGATTTTTTTAGTTTTTCGCGTTTTTTTCGGCTCCTGGGCCTCCTAGAGCAAAACGGACCCGGATTTGGGATCACACCGTTTTTCGCCTCTATCTTCGGAAATATCATAACTAGGACAATTTGGCTGGCGCCATTGGATTCTTGAGACGATTTCCGATTTTTCTGGGGGTCCGGGATTTTTGTAAAGTCGATTTTTTTAGTTTTTCGCGTTTTTCTCGTCTCCTGGGCCTCCTAGAGCAAAACGGGCCCGGATTTGGGATCACACGGTTTTTCGCCCATATCTTTGGAAATATCATAGCTAGGACAATTTGGCTGGCGCCATTGGATTCCTGAGACGATTTCCGATTTTTCTGGGGGTCCGGGATTTTTGTAAAGTCGATTTTTTTAGTTTTTCGCGTTTTTCTCGGCTCCTGGGCCTCCTAGAGCAAAACGGACCCGGATTTGGGATCACACGGTTTTTCGCCCATATCTTTGGAAATATCATAGCTAGGACAATTTGGCTGGCGCCATTGGATTCCTGAGACGATTTCCGATTTTTCTGGGGGTCCGGGATTTTTGTAAAGTCAATTTTTTTAGTTTTTCGCGTTTTTCTCGGCTCCTGGGCCTCCTAGAGCAAAACGGGCCCGGATTTGGGATCACACGGTTTTTCGCCCATATCTTTGGAAATATCATAGCTAGGACAATTTGCCTGGCGCCATTGGATTCGTGAGACGATTTCCGATTTTTCTAGGGGTCCGGGAATTTTCTAAACTCGATTTTTTTAGTTTTTCGCGTTTTTTTCGGCTCCTGGGCCTCCTAGAGCAAAACGGACCCGGATTTGGGATCACACCGTTTTTCGCCTCTATCTTCGGAAATATCATAACTAGGACAATTTGGCTGGCGCCATTGGATTCTTGAGACGATTTCCGATTTTTCTGGGGGTCCGGGATTTTTGTAAAGTCGATTTTTTTAGTTTTTCGCGTTTTTCTCGGCTCCTGGGCCTCCTAGAGCAAAACGGGCCCGGATTTGGGATCACACGGTTTTTCGCCCATATCTTTGGAAATATCATAGCTAGGACAATTTGGCTGGCGCCATTGGATTCCTGAGACGATTTCCGATTTTTCTGGGGGTCCGGGATTTTTGTAAAGTCAATTTTTTTAGTTTTTCGCGTTTTTCTCGGCTCCTGGGCCTCCTAGAGCAAAACGGGCCCGGATTTGGGATCACACGGTTTTTCGCCCATATCTTTGGAAATATCATAGCTAGGACAATTTGGCTGGCGCCATTGGATTCCTGAGACGATTTCCGATTTTTCTGGGGGTCCGGGATTTTTGTAAGTCAATTTTTTTAGTTTTTCGCGTTTTTCTCGGCTCCTGGGCCTCCTAGAGCAAAACGGACCCGGATTTGGGATCACACCGTTTTTCGCCTCTATCTTCGGAAATATCATGGCTAGGACAATTTGGCTGGCGCCATTGGATTCTTGAGACGATTTCCGATTTTTCTGGGGGTCCGGGATTTTTGTAAAGTCGATTTTTTTAGTTTTTCGCGTTTTTCTCGGCTCCTGGGCCTCCTAGAGCAAAACGGGCCCGGATTTGGGATCACACGGTTTTTCGCCCATATCTTTGGAAATATCATAGCTAGGACAATTTGGCTGGCGCCATTGGATTCCTGAGACGATTTCCGATTTTTCTAGCGGTCCGGGAATTTTCTAAAGTCGATTTTTTTAGTTTTTCGCGTTTTTCTCGGCTCCTGGGCCTCCTAGAGCAAAACGGACCCGGATTTGGGATCACACCGTTTTTCGCCTCTATCTTCGGAAATATCATAGCTAGGACAATTTGGCTGGCGCCATTGGATTCTTGAGACGATTTCCGATTTTTCTGGGGGTCCGGGATTTTTGTAAAGTCGATTTTTTTAGTTTTTCGCGTTTTTCTCGGCTCCTGGGCCTCCTAGAGCAAAACGGACCCGGATTTGGGATCACACGGTTTTTCGCCCATATCTTTGGAAATATCATAGCTAGGACAATTTGGCTGGCGCCATTGGATTCCTGAGACGATTTCCGATTTTTCTGGGGGTCCGGGATTTTTGTAAAGTCAATTTTTTTAGTTTTTCGCGTTTTTCTCGGCTCCTGGGCCTCCTAGAGCAAAACGGGCCCGGATTTGGGATCACACGGTTTTTCGCCCATATCTTTGGAAATATCATAGCTAGGACAATTTGCCTGGCGCCATTGGATTCGTGAGACGATTTCCGATTTTTCTAGGGGTCCGGGAATTTTCTAAACTCGATTTTTTTAGTTTTTCGCGTTTTTTTCGGCTCCTGGGCCTCCTAGAGCAAAACGGACCCGGATTTGGGATCACACCGTTTTTCGCCTCTATCTTCGGAAATATCATAACTAGGACAATTTGGCTGGCGCCATTGGATTCTTGAGACGATTTCCGATTTTTCTGGGGGTCCGGGATTTTTGTAAAGTCGATTTTTTTAGTTTTTCGC
This sequence comes from Diachasmimorpha longicaudata, assembly GCF_034640455.1. Classification (NCBI taxonomy): domain Eukaryota; kingdom Metazoa; phylum Arthropoda; class Insecta; order Hymenoptera; family Braconidae; genus Diachasmimorpha; species Diachasmimorpha longicaudata. The sequence goes on along the minus strand of NC_087226.1, from coordinate 2,553,616 downwards.
GTTTTTCTCGGCTCCTGGGCCTCCTAGAGCAAAACGGGCCCGGATTTGGGATCACACGGTTTTTCGCCCATATCTTTGGAAATATCATAGCTAGGACAATTTGGCTGGCGCCATTGGATTCCTGAGACGATTTCCGATTTTTCTGGGGGTCCGGGATTTTTGTAAAGTCGATTTTTTTAGTTTTTCGCGTTTTTCTCGGCTCCTGGGCCTCCTAGAGCAAAACGGACCCGGATTTGGGATCACACGGTTTTTCGCCCATATCTTTGGAAATATCATAGCTAGGACAATTTGGCTGGCGCCATTGGATTCCTGAGACGATTTCCGATTTTTCTGGGGGTCCGGGATTTTTGTAAAGTCAATTTTTTTAGTTTTTCGCGTTTTTCTCGGCTCCTGGGCCTCCTAGAGCAAAACGGGCCCGGATTTGGGATCACACGGTTTTTCGCCCATATCTTTGGAAATATCATAGCTAGGACAATTTGCCTGGCGCCATTGGATTCGTGAGACGATTTCCGATTTTTCTAGGGGTCCGGGAATTTTCTAAACTCGATTTTTTTAGTTTTTCGCGTTTTTTTCGGCTCCTGGGCCTCCTAGAGCAAAACGGACCCGGATTTGGGATCACACCGTTTTTCGCCTCTATCTTCGGAAATATCATAACTAGGACAATTTGGCTGGCGCCATTGGATTCTTGAGACGATTTCCGATTTTTCTGGGGGTCCGGGATTTTTGTAAAGTCGATTTTTTTAGTTTTTCGCGTTTTTCTCGGCTCCTGGGCCTCCTAGAGCAAAACGGGCCCGGATTTGGGATCACACGGTTTTTCGCCCATATCTTTGGAAATATCATAGCTAGGACAATTTGGCTGGCGCCATTGGATTCCTGAGACGATTTCCGATTTTTCTGGGGGTCCGGGATTTTTGTAAAGTCAATTTTTTTAGTTTTTCGCGTTTTTCTCGGCTCCTGGGCCTCCTAGAGCAAAACGGGCCCGGATTTGGGATCACACGGTTTTTCGCCCATATCTTTGGAAATATCATAGCTAGGACAATTTGGCTGGCGCCATTGGATTCCTGAGACGATTTCCGATTTTTCTGGGGGTCCGGGATTTTTGTAAGTCAATTTTTTTAGTTTTTCGCGTTTTTCTCGGCTCCTGGGCCTCCTAGAGCAAAACGGACCCGGATTTGGGATCACACCGTTTTTCGCCTCTATCTTCGGAAATATCATGGCTAGGACAATTTGGCTGGCGCCATTGGATTCTTGAGACGATTTCCGATTTTTCTGGGGGTCCGGGATTTTTGTAAAGTCGATTTTTTTAGTTTTTCGCGTTTTTCTCGGCTCCTGGGCCTCCTAGAGCAAAACGGGCCCGGATTTGGGATCACACGGTTTTTCGCCCATATCTTTGGAAATATCATAGCTAGGACAATTTGGCTGGCGCCATTGGATTCCTGAGACGATTTCCGATTTTTCTGGGGGTCCGGGATTTTTGTAAAGTCGATTTTTTTAGTTTTTCGCGTTTTTCTCGGCTCCTGGGCCTCCTAGAGCAAAACGGACCCGGATTTGGGATCACACGGTTTTTCGCCCATATCTTTGGAAATATCATAGCTAGGACAATTTGGCTGGCGCCATTGGATTCCTGAGACGATTTCCGATTTTTCTGGGGGTCCGGGATTTTTGTAAAGTCAATTTTTTTAGTTTTTCGCGTTTTTCTCGGCTCCTGGGCCTCCTAGAGCAAAACGGGCCCGGATTTGGGATCACACGGTTTTTCGCCCATATCTTTGGAAATATCATAGCTAGGACAATTTGCCTGGCGCCATTGGATTCGTGAGACGATTTCCGATTTTTCTAGGGGTCCGGGAATTTTCTAAACTCGATTTTTTTAGTTTTTCGCGTTTTTTTCGGCTCCTGGGCCTCCTAGAGCAAAACGGACCCGGATTTGGGATCACACCGTTTTTCGCCTCTATCTTCGGAAATATCATAACTAGGACAATTTGGCTGGCGCCATTGGATTCTTGAGACGATTTCCGATTTTTCTGGGGGTCCGGGATTTTTGTAAAGTCGATTTTTTTAGTTTTTCGCGTTTTTCTCGGCTCCTGGGCCTCCTAGAGCAAAACGGGCCCGGATTTGGGATCACACGGTTTTTCGCCCATATCTTTGGAAATATCATAGCTAGGACAATTTGGCTGGCGCCATTGGATTCCTGAGACGATTTCCGATTTTTCTGGGGGTCCGGGATTTTTGTAAAGTCAATTTTTTTAGTTTTTCGCGTTTTTCTCGGCTCCTGGGCCTCCTAGAGCAAAACGGGCCCGGATTTGGGATCACACGGTTTTTCGCCCATATCTTTGGAAATATCATAGCTAGGACAATTTGGCTGGCGCCATTGGATTCCTGAGACGATTTCCGATTTTTCTGGGGGTCCGGGATTTTTGTAAGTCAATTTTTTTAGTTTTTCGCGTTTTTCTCGGCTCCTGGGCCTCCTAGAGCAAAACGGACCCGGATTTGGGATCACACCGTTTTTCGCCTCTATCTTCGGAAATATCATGGCTAGGACAATTTGGCTGGCGCCATTGGATTCTTGAGACGATTTCCGATTTTTCTGGGGGTCCGGGATTTTTGTAAAGTCGATTTTTTTAGTTTTTCGCGTTTTTCTCGGCTCCTGGGCCTCCTAGAGCAAAACGGGCCCGGATTTGGGATCACACGGTTTTTCGCCCATATCTTTGGAAATATCATAGCTAGGACAATTTGGCTGGCGCCATTGGATTCCTGAGACGATTTCCGATTTTTCTAGCGGTCCGGGAATTTTCTAAAGTCGATTTTTTTAGTTTTTCGCGTTTTTCTCGGCTCCTGGGCCTCCTAGAGCAAAACGGACCCGGATTTGGGATCACACCGTTTTTCGCCTCTATCTTCGGAAATATCATAGCTAGGACAATTTGGCTGGCGCCATTGGATTCTTGAGACGATTTCCGATTTTTCTGGGGGTCCGGGATTTTTGTAAAGTCGATTTTTTTAGTTTTTCGCGTTTTTCTCGGCTCCTGGGCCTCCTAGAGCAAAACGGACCCGGATTTGGGATCACACGGTTTTTCGCCCATATCTTTGGAAATATCATAGCTAGGACAATTTGGCTGGCGCCATTGGATTCCTGAGACGATTTCCGATTTTTCTGGGGGTCCGGGATTTTTGTAAAGTCAATTTTTTTAGTTTTTCGCGTTTTTCTCGGCTCCTGGGCCTCCTAGAGCAAAACGGGCCCGGATTTGGGATCACACGGTTTTTCGCCCATATCTTTGGAAATATCATAGCTAGGACAATTTGCCTGGCGCCATTGGATTCGTGAGACGATTTCCGATTTTTCTAGGGGTCCGGGAATTTTCTAAACTCGATTTTTTTAGTTTTTCGCGTTTTTTTCGGCTCCTGGGCCTCCTAGAGCAAAACGGACCCGGATTTGGGATCACACCGTTTTTCGCCTCTATCTTCGGAAATATCATAACTAGGACAATTTGGCTGGCGCCATTGGATTCTTGAGACGATTTCCGATTTTTCTGGGGGTCCGGGATTTTTGTAAAGTCGATTTTTTTAGTTTTTCGCGTTTTTCTCGGCTCCTGGGCCTCCTAGAGCAAAACGGGCCCGGATTTGGGATCACACGGTTTTTCGCCCATATCTTTGGAAATATCATAGCTAGGACAATTTGGCTGGCGCCATTGGATTCCTGAGACGATTTCCGATTTTTCTGGGGGTCCGGGATTTTTGTAAAGTCGATTTTTTTAGTTTTTCGCGTTTTTCTCGGCTCCTGGGCCTCCTAGAGCAAAACGGACCCGGATTTGGGATCACACGGTTTTTCGCCCATATCTTTGGAAATATCATAGCTAGGACAATTTGGCTGGCGCCATTGGATTCCTGAGACGATTTCCGATTTTTCTGGGGGTCCGGGATTTTTGTAAAGTCAATTTTTTTAGTTTTTCGCGTTTTTCTCGGCTCCTGGGCCTCCTAGAGCAAAACGGGCCCGGATTTGGGATCACACGGTTTTTCGCCCATATCTTTGGAAATATCATAGCTAGGACAATTTGCCTGGCGCCATTGGATTCGTGAGACGATTTCCGATTTTTCTAGGGGTCCGGGAATTGTCTAAACTCGATTTTTTTAGTTTTTCGCGTTTTTTTCGGCTCCTGGGCCTCCTAGAGCAAAACGGACCCGGATTTGGGATCACACCGTTTTTCGCCTCTATCTTCGGAAATATCATGGCTAGGACAATTTGGCTGGCGCCATTGGATTCTTGAGACGATTTCCGATTTTTCTGGGGGTCCGGGATTTTTGTAAAGTCGATTTTTTTAGTTTTTCGCGTTTTTCTCGGCTCCTGGGCCTCCTAGAGCAAAACGGGCCCGGATTTGGGATCACACGGTTTTTCGCCCATATCTTTGGAAATATCATAGCTAGGACAATTTGGCTGGCGCCATTGGATTCCTGAGACGATTTCCGATTTTTCTAGCGGTCCGGGAATTTTCTAAAGTCGATTTTTTTAGTTTTTCGCGTTTTTCTCGGCTCCTGGGCCTCCTAGAGCAAAACGGGCCCGGATTTGGGATCACACGGTTTTTCGCCCATATCTTTGGAAATATCATAGCTAGGACAATTTGGCTGGCGCCATTGGATTCCTGAGACGATTTCCGATTTTTCTGGGGGTCCGGGATTTTTGTACAGTCAATTTTTTTAGTTTTTCCCGTTTTTCTCGGCTCCTGGGCCTCCTAGAGCAAAACGGACCCGGATTTGGGATCACACCGTTTTTCGCCTCTATCTTCGGAAATATCATAGCTAGGACAATTTGGCTGGCGCCATTGGATTCTTGAGACGATTTCCGATTTTTCTGGGGGTCCGGGATTTTTGTAAAGTCGATTTTTTTAGTTTTTCGCGTTTTTCTCGGCTCCTGGGCCTCCTAGAGCAAAACGGACCCGGATTTGGGATCACACGGTTTTTCGCCCATATCTTTGGAAATATCATAGCTAGGACAATTTGGCTGGCGCCATTGGATTCCTGAGACGATTTCCGATTTTTCTGGGGGTCCGGGATTTTTGTAAAGTCAATTTTTTTAGTTTTTCGCGTTTTTCTCGGCTCCTGGGCCTCCTAGAGCAAAACGGGCCCGGATTTGGGATCACACGGTTTTTCGCCCATATCTTTGGAAATATCATAGCTAGGACAATTTGCCTGGCGCCATTGGATTCGTGAGACGATTTCCGATTTTTCTAGGGGTCCGGGAATTTTCTAAACTCGATTTTTTTAGTTTTTCGCGTTTTTTTCGGCTCCTGGGCCTCCTAGAGCAAAACGGACCCGGATTTGGGATCACACCGTTTTTCGCCTCTATCTTCGGAAATATCATAGCTAGGACAATTTGGCTGGCGCCATTGGATTCTTGAGACGATTTCCGATTTTTCTGGGGGTCCGGGATTTTTGTAAAGTCGATTTTTTTAGTTTTTCGCGTTTTTCTCGGCTCCTGGGCCTCCTAGAGCAAAACGGACCCGGATTTGGGATCACACCGTTTTTCGCCTCTATCTTCGGAAATATCATGGCTAGGACAATTTGGCTGGCGCCATTGGATTCTTGAGACGATTTCCGATTTTTCTGGGGGTCCGGGATTTTTGTAAAGTCGATTTTTTTAGTTTTTCGCGTTTTTCTCGGCTCCTGGGCCTCCTAGAGCAAAACGGGCCCGGATTTGGGATCACACGGTTTTTCGCCCATATCTTTGGAAATATCATAGCTAGGACAATTTGACTGGCGCCATTGGATTCCTGAGACGATTTCCGATTTTTCTAGCGGTCCGGGAATTTTCTAAAGTCGATTTTTTTAGTTTTTCGCGTTTTTCTCGGCTCCTGGGCCTCCTAGAGCAAAACGGGCCCGGATTTGGGATCACACGGTTTTTCGCCCATATCTTTGGAAATATCATAGCTAGGACAATTTGGCTGGCGCCATTGGATTCCTGAGACGATTTCCGATTTTTCTGGGGGTCCGGGATTTTTGTACAGTCAATTTTTTTAGTTTTTCGCGTTTTTCTCGGCTCCTGGGCCTCCTAGAGCAAAACGGGCCCGGATTTGGGATCACACGGTTTTTCGCCCATATCTTTGGAAATATCATAGCTAGGACAATTTGGCTGGCGCCATTGGATTCGTGAGACGATTTCCGATTTTTCTAGGGGTCCGGGAATTTTCTAAAGTCGATTTTTTTAGTTTTTCGCGTTTTTCTCGGCTCCTGGGCCTCCTAGAGCAAAACGGGCCCGGATTTGTGCCCATACCGTTTTTCGCCCATATCTTTGGAAATATCATAGCTAGGACAATTTGGCTGGCGATATTGGATTCGTGAGACGATTTCCGATTTTTCTAGGGGTCCGGCAATTTCCGAAAGTCAATTTTTTTAGTTTTTCGCGTTTTTCTCGGCTCCTGGGCCTCCTAGAGCAAAACGGACCCGGATTTGGGATCACACGGTTTTTCGCCCATATCTTTGGAAATATCATAGCTAGGACAATTTGGCTGGCGCCATTGGATTCCTGAGACGATTTCCGATTTTTCTAGGGGTCCGGGAATTTTCTAAAGTCGATTTTTTTAGTTTTTCGCGTTTTTCTCGGCTCCTGGGCCTCCTAGAGCAAAACGGTTCCGGATTTGGGATCACACCGTTTTTCGCCCATATCTTTGGAAATATCATAGCTAGGACAATTTGGCTGGCGCCATTGGATTCGTGAGACGATTTCCGATTTTTCTAGGGGTCCGGGAATTTTCTAAAGTCGATTTTTTTAGTTTTTCGCGTTTTTCTCGGCTCCTGGGTCTCTTAGAGCAAAACGGGCCCGGATTTGGGCCGGGATACCGTTTTTCGCCCATATCTTTGGAAATATCACTGCTAGGACAATTTGGCTGGCGCCATTGGATTCGTGAGACGATTTCCGATTTTTCTAGGGGTCCGGGAATTTCCTAAAGTCGATTTTTTTAGTTTTTCGCGTTTTTCTCGGCTCCTGGGCCTCCTAGAGCAAAACGGGCCCGGATTTGTGCCCATACCGTTTTTCGCCCATATCTTTGGAAATATCATAGCTAGGACAATTTGGCTGGCGATATTGGATTCGTGAGACGATTTCCGATTTTTCTAGGGGTCCGGGAATTTCCGAAAGTCAATTTTTTTAGTTTTTCGCGTTTTTCTCGGCTCCTGGGCCTCCTAGAGCAAAACGGGCCCGGATTTGGGATCACACGGTTTTTCGCCCATATCTTTGGAAATATCATAGCTAGGACAATTTGCCTGGCGCCATTGGATTCGTGAGACGATTTCCGATTTTTCTAGGGGTCCGGGAATTTTCTAAACTCGATTTTTTTAGTTTTTCGCGTTTTTCTCGGCTCCTGGGCCTCCTAGAGCAAAACGGACCCGGATTTGGGATCACACCGTTTTTCACCTCTATCTTCGGAAATATCATAGCTAGGACAATTTGGCTGGCGCCATTGGATTCTTGAGACGATTTCCGATTTTTCTGGGGGTCCGGGATTTTTGTAAAGTCGATTTTTTTAGTTTTTCGCGTTTTTCTCGGCTCCTGGGCCTCCTAGAGCAAAACGGACCCGGATTTGGGATCACACCGTTTTTCGCCTCTATCTTCGGAAATATCATAGCTAGGACAATTTGGCTGGCGCCATTGGATTCTTGAGACGATTTCCGATTTTTCTGGGGGTCCGGGATTTTTGTAAAGTCGATTTTTTTAGTTTTTCGCGTTTTTCTCGGCTCCTGGGTCTCTTAGAGCAAAACGGGCCCGGATTTGGGCCGGGATACCGTTTTTCGCCCATATCTTTGGAAATATCACTGCTAGGACAATTTGCCTGGCGCCATTGGATTCGTGAGACGATTTCCGATTTTTCTAGGGATCCGGGAATTTCCTAAAGTCGATTTTTTTAGTTTTTCGCGTTTTTCTCGGCTCCTGGGCCTCCTAGAGCAAAACGGGCCCGGATTTGTGCCCATACCGTTTTTCGCCCATATCTTTGGAAATATCATAGCTAGGACAATTTGGCTGGCGCCATTGGATTCCTGAGACGATTTCCGATTTTTCTGGGGGTCCGGGATTTTTGTAAAGTCAATTTTTTTAGTTTTTCGCGTTTTTCTCGGCTCCTGGGCCTCCTAGAGCAAAACGGACCCGGATTTGGGATCACACCGTTTTTCGCCTCTATCTTCGGAAATATCATAGCTAGGACAATTTGGCTGGCGCCATTGGATTCTTGAGACGATTTCCGATTTTTCTGGGGGTCCGGGATTTTTGTAAAGTCAATTTTTTTAGTTTTTCGCGTTTTTCTCGGCTCCTGGGCCTCCTAGAGCAAAACGGACCCGGATTTGGGATCACACCGTTTTTCGCCTCTATCTTCGGAAATATCATAGCTAGGACAATTTGGCTGGCGCCATTGGATTCTTGAGACGATTTCCGATTTTTCTGGGGGTCCGGGATTTTTGTAAAGTCGATTTTTTTAGTTTTTCGCGTTTTTCTCGGCTCCTGGGCCTCCTAGAGCAAAACGGGCCCGGATTTGGGATCACACGGTTTTTCGCCCATATCTTTGGAAATATCGTAGCTAGGACAATTTGCCTGGCGCCATTGGATTCGTGAGACGATTTCCGATTTTTCTAGGGGTCCGGGAATTTTCTAAACTCGATTTTTTTAGTTTTTCGCGTTTTTCTCGGCTCCTGGGCCTCCTAGAGCAAAACGGACCCGGATTTGGGATCACACCGTTTTTCACCTCTATCTTCGGAAATATCATAGCTAGGACAATTTGGCTGGCGCCATTGGATTCTTGAGACGATTTCCGATTTTTCTGGGGGTCCGGGATTTTTGTAAAGTCGATTTTTTTAGTTTTTCGCGTTTTTCTCGGCTCCTGGGCCTCCTACAGCAAAACGGGCCCGGATTTGGGATCACACCGTTTTTCGCCCCTATCTTTGGAAATATCATAGCTAGGACAATTTGCCTGGCGCCATTGGCTTCGTGAGACGATTTCCGATTTTTCTAGCGGTCCGGGAATTTTCTAAAGTCGATTTTTTTAGTTTTTCGCGTTTTTCTCCGCTCCTGGGTCTCCTAGAGCAAAACGGGCCCGGATTTGGGATCACACCGTTTTTCGCCCCTATCTTTGGAAATATCATAGCTAGGACAATTTGGCTGGCGCCATTGGATTCGTGAGACGATTTCCGATTTTTCTAGGGGTCCGGGAATTTTCTAAAGTCGATTTTTTTAGTTTTTCGCGTTTTTCTCGGCTCCTGGGCATCCTAGAGCAAAACGGGCCCGGATTTGGGATCACACCGTTTTTCGCCCCTATCTTTGGAAATATCATAGCTGGGACAATTTGCCTGGCGCCATTGGATTCGTGAGACGATTTCCGATTTTTCTAGGGGTCCGGGAATTTTCTAAAGTCGATTTTTTTCATTTTTCGCGTTTTTCTCGGCTCCTGGGCCTCCTAGAGCAAAACGGGCCCGGATTTCGGATAACACCGTTTTTCGCCCCTATCTTTGGAAATATCATAGCTAGGACAATTTGGCTGGCGCCATTGGATTCGTGAGACGATTTCCGATTATTCTAGGGGTCCGGGAATTTTCTAAAGTCGATTTTTTTAGTTTTTCGCGTTTTTCTCGGCTCCTGGGCCTCCTAGAGCAAAACGGGCCCGGATTTGGGATCACACCGTTTTACGCCCCTATCTTTGGAAATATCATAGCTAGGACAATTTGCCTGGCGCCATTGGCTTCGTGAGACGATTTCCGATTTTTCTAGCGGTCCGGGAATTTTCTAAAGTCGATTTTTTTAGTTTTTCGCGTTTTTCTCGGCTGCTGGGCCTCCTAGAGCAAAACGGGCCCGGATTTGGGATCACACCGTTTTTCGCCCATATCTTTGGAAATATCATAGCTAGGACAATTTGGCTGGCGCCATTGGATTCGTGAGACGATTTCCGATTTTTCTAGGAGTCCGGGAATTTTCTAAAGTCGATTTTTTTAGTTTTTCGCGTTTTTCTCGGCTCCTGGGCCTCCTAGAGCAAAACGGGCCCGGATTTGTGCTCATACCGTTTTTCGCCCATATCTTTGGAAATATCATAGCTAGGACAATTTGGCTGGCGCCATTGGTTTCGTGAGACGATTTCCGCTTTTTCTAGGGGTCCGGGAATTTTCTAAAGTCGATTTTTTTAGTTTTTCGCGTTTTTCTCGGCTCCTGGGCCTCCTAGAGCAAAACGGGCCCAGATTTGGGCCGGGATACCGTTTTTCGCCCATATCTTTGGAAATATCATAGCTAGGACAATTTGGCTGGCGCCATTGGATTCGTGAGACGATTTCCGATTTTTCTAGGGGTCCGGGAATTTTCTAAAGTCGATTTTTTTAGTTTTTCGCGTTTTTCTCGGCTCCTGGGCCTCCTAGAGCAAAACGGGCCCGGATTTGGGATCACACCGTTTTTCGCCCCTATCTTTGGAAATATCATAGCTGGGACAATTTGCCTGGCGCCATTGGATTTGTGAGACGATTTCCGATTTTTCTAGGGGTCCGGGAATTTTCTAAAGTCGATATTTTAGTTTTTCGCGATTTTCTCGGCTCCTGGGTCTCTTAGAGCAAAACGGGCCCGGATTTGGGCCCGGATACCGTTTTTCGCCCATATCTTTGGAAATATCATAGCTGGGACAATTTGCCTGGCGCCATTGGATTCGTGAGACGATTTCCGATTTTTCTAGGGGTCCGGGAATTTTCTAAAGTCGATTTTTTTAGTTTTTCGCGTTTTTCTCGGCTCCTGGGCCTCCTAGAGCAAAACGGGCCCGGATTTGGGATCACACCGTTTTTCGCCCATATCTTTGGAAATATCATAGCTAGGACAAATAGGCTGGCGCCATTGGATTCTTGAGACGATTTCCGATTTTTCTAGGGGTCCGCGATTTTTCTAAAGTCGATTTTTTTAGTTTTTCGCGTTTTTCTCGGCTCCTGGGCCTCCTAGAGCAAAACGGGCCCGGATTTGGGATCACACCGTTTTTCGCCCCTATCTTTGGAAATATCATAGCTGGGACAATTTGCCTGGCGCCATTGGATTTGTGAGACGATTTCCGATTTTTCTAGGGGTCCGGGAATTTTCTAAAGTCGATATTTTAGTTTTTCGCGATTTTCTCGGCTCCTGGGTCTCTTAGAGCAAAACGGGCCCGGATTTGGGATCACACCGTTTTTCGCCCCTATCTTTGGAAATATCATAGCTAGGACAATTTGGCTGGCGCCATTGGATTCGTGAGACGATTTCCGATTTTTCTAGGTGTCCGGGAATTTTCTAAAGTCGATTTTTTTAGTTTTTCGCGTTTTTCTCGGCTCCTGGGCCTCCTAGAGCAAAACGGGCCCGGATTTGTGCTCATACCGTTTTTCGCCCATATCTTTGGAAATATCATAGCTAGGACAATTTGGCTGGCGCCATTGGTTTCGTGAGACGATTTCCGATTTTTCTAGGGGTCCGGGAATTTTCTAAAGTCGATTTTTTTAGTTTTTCGCGTTTTTCTCGGCTCCTGGGCCTCCTAGAGCAAAACGGGCCCGGATTAGGGCCGGGATACCGTTTTTCGCCCCAATCTTTGGAAATATCATAGCTAGGACAATTTGGCTGGCGCCATTGGATTCGTGAGACGATTTCCGATTATTCTAGGGGTCCGGGAATTTTCTAAAGTCGATTTTTTTAGTTTTTCGCGTTTTTCTCGGCTCCTGGGCCTCCTAGAGCAAAACGGGCCCGGATTTGGGATCACACCGTTTTTCGCCCCTATCTTTGGAAATATCATAGCTAGGACAATTTGCCTGGCGCCATTGGCTTCGTGAGACGATTTCCGATTTTTCTAGCGGTCCGGGAATTTTCTAAAGTCGATTTTTTTAGTTTTTCGCGTTTTTCTCGGCTCCTGGGCCTCCTAGAGCAAAACGGGCCCGGATTTGGGATCACACCGTTTTTCGCCCCTATCTTTTGAAATATCATAGCTAGGACAATATGGCTGGCGCCATTGGATTCGTGAGACGATTTCCGATTTTTCTAGGGGTCCGGGAATTTTCTAAAGTCGATTTTTTTAGTTTTTCGCGTTTTTCTCGGCTCCTGGGCCTCCTAGAGCAAAACGGGCCCGGATTTGTGCTCATACCGTTTTTCGCCCATATCTTTGGAAATATCATAGCTAGGACAATTTGGCTGGCGCCATTGGTTTCGTGAGACGATTTCCGCTTTTTCTAGGGGTCCGGGAATTTTCTAAAGTCGATTTTTTTAGTTTTTCGCGTTTTTCTCGGCTCCTGGGCCTCCTAGAGCAAAACGGGCCCAGATTTGGGCCGGGATACCGTTTTTCGCCCATATCTTTGGAAATATCATAGCTAGGACAATTTGCCTGGCGCCATTGGATTCGTGAGACGATTTCCGATTTTTCTAGGGGTCCGGGAATTTTCTAAAGTCGATTTTTTTAGTTTTTCGCGTTTTTCTCGGCTCCTGGGCCTCCTAGAGCAAAACGGGCCCGGATTTGGGATCACACCGTTTTTCGCCCCTATCTTTGGAAATATCATAGCTAGGACAATTTGGCTGGCGCCATTGGATTCGTGAGACGATTTCCGATTTTTCTAGGGGTCCGGGAATTTTCTAAAGTCGATTTTTTTAGTTTTTCGCGTTTTTCTCCCCTCCTGGGCCTCCTAGAGCAAAACGGGCCCGGATTTGGGATCACACCGTTTTTCGCCCCTATCTTTGGAAATATCATAGCTGGGACAATTTGCCTGGCGCCATTGGATTTGTGAGACGATTTCCGATTTTTCTAGGGGTCCGGGAATTTTCTAAAGTCGATATTTTAGTTTTTCGCGATTTTCTCGGCTCCTGGGTCTCTTAGAGCAAAACGGGCCCGGATTTGGGCCCGGATACCGTTTTTCGCCCATATCTTTGGAAATATCATAGCTGGGACAATTTGCCTGGCGCCATTGGATTCGTGAGACGATTTCCGATTTTTCTAGGGGTCCGGGAATTTTCTAAAGTCGATTTTTTTAGTTTTTCGCGTTTTTCTCGGCTCCTGGGCCTCCTAGAGCAAAACGGGCCCGGATTTGGGATCACACCGTTTTTCGCCCCTATCTTTGGAAATATCATAGCTAGGACAATTTGGCTGGCGCCATTGGATTCGTGAGACGATTTCCGATTTTTCTAGGGGTCCGGGAATTTTCTAAAGTCGATTTTTTTAGTTTTTCGCGTTTTTCTCGGCTCCTGGGTCTCCTAGAGCAAAACGGGCCCGGATTTGGGATCACACCGTTTTTCGCCCCTATCTTCGGAAATATCATGGCTAGGACAATTTGGCTGGCGCCATTGGATTCTTGAGACGATTTCCGATTTTTCTGGGGGTCCGGGATTTTTGTAAAGTCGATTTTTTTAGTTTTTCGCGTTTTTCTCGGCTCCTGGGCCTCCTAGAGCAAAACGGGCCCGGATTTGGGATCACACGGTTTTTCGCCCATATCTTTGGAAATATCATAGCTAGGACAATTTGGCTGGCGCCATTGGATTCCTGAGACGATTTCCGATTTTTCTAGCGGTCCGGGAATTTTCTAAAGTCGATTTTTTTAGTTTTTCGCGTTTTTCTCGGCTCCTGGGCCTCCTAGAGCAAAACGGGCCCGGATTTGGGATCACACGGTTTTTCGCCCATATCTTTGGAAATATCATAGCTAGGACAATTTGGCTGGCGCCATTGGATTCCTGAGACGATTTCCGATTTTTCTGGGGGTCCGGGATTTTTGTACAGTCAATTTTTTTAGTTTTTCGCGTTTTTCTCGGCTCCTGGGCCTCCTAGAGCAAAACGGGCCCGGATTTGGGATCACACGGTTTTTCGCCCATATCTTTGGAAATATCATAGCTAGGACAATTTGGCTGGCGCCATTGGATTCGTGAGACGATTTCCGATTTTTCTAGGGGTCCGGGAATTTTCTAAAGTCGATTTTTTTAGTTTTTCGCGTTTTTCTCGGCTCCTGGGCCTCCTAGAGCAAAACGGGCCCGGATTTGTGCCCATACCGTTTTTCGCCCATATCTTTGGAAATATCATAGCTAGGACAATTTGGCTGGCGATATTGGATTCGTGAGACGATTTCCGATTTTTCTAGGGGTCCGGCAATTTCCGAAAGTCAATTTTTTTAGTTTTTCGCGTTTTTCTCGGCTCCTGGGCCTCCTAGAGCAAAACGGACCCGGATTTGGGATCACACGGTTTTTCGCCCATATCTTTGGAAATATCATAGCTAGGACAATTTGGCTGGCGCCATTGGATTCCTGAGACGATTTCCGATTTTTCTAGGGGTCCGGGAATTTTCTAAAGTCGATTTTTTTAGTTTTTCGCGTTTTTCTCGGCTCCTGGGCCTCCTAGAGCAAAACGGTTCCGGATTTGGGATCACACCGTTTTTCGCCCATATCTTTGGAAATATCATAGCTAGGACAATTTGGCTGGCGCCATTGGATTCGTGAGACGATTTCCGATTTTTCTAGGGGTCCGGGAATTTTCTAAAGTCGATTTTTTTAGTTTTTCGCGTTTTTCTCGGCTCCTGGGTCTCTTAGAGCAAAACGGGCCCGGATTTGGGCCGGGATACCGTTTTTCGCCCATATCTTTGGAAATATCACTGCTAGGACAATTTGGCTGGCGCCATTGGATTCGTGAGACGATTTCCGATTTTTCTAGGGGTCCGGGAATTTCCTAAAGTCGATTTTTTTAGTTTTTCGCGTTTTTCTCGGCTCCTGGGCCTCCTAGAGCAAAACGGGCCCGGATTTGTGCCCATACCGTTTTTCGCCCATATCTTTGGAAATATCATAGCTAGGACAATTTGGCTGGCGATATTGGATTCGTGAGACGATTTCCGATTTTTCTAGGGGTCCGGGAATTTCCGAAAGTCAATTTTTTTAGTTTTTCGCGTTTTTCTCGGCTCCTGGGCCTCCTAGAGCAAAACGGGCCCGGATTTGGGATCACACGGTTTTTCGCCCATATCTTTGGAAATATCATAGCTAGGACAATTTGCCTGGCGCCATTGGATTCGTGAGACGATTTCCGATTTTTCTAGGGGTCCGGGAATTTTCTAAACTCGATTTTTTTAGTTTTTCGCGTTTTTCTCGGCTCCTGGGCCTCCTAGAGCAAAACGGACCCGGATTTGGGATCACACCGTTTTTCACCTCTATCTTCGGAAATATCATAGCTAGGACAATTTGGCTGGCGCCATTGGATTCTTGAGACGATTTCCGATTTTTCTGGGGGTCCGGGATTTTTGTAAAGTCGATTTTTTTAGTTTTTCGCGTTTTTCTCGGCTCCTGGGCCTCCTAGAGCAAAACGGACCCGGATTTGGGATCACACCGTTTTTCGCCTCTATCTTCGGAAATATCATAGCTAGGACAATTTGGCTGGCGCCATTGGATTCTTGAGACGATTTCCGATTTTTCTGGGGGTCCGGGATTTTTGTAAAGTCGATTTTTTTAGTTTTTCGCGTTTTTCTCGGCTCCTGGGTCTCTTAGAGCAAAACGGGCCCGGATTTGGGCCGGGATACCGTTTTTCGCCCATATCTTTGGAAATATCACTGCTAGGACAATTTGCCTGGCGCCATTGGATTCTTGAGACGATTTCCGATTTTTCTGGGGGTCCGGGATTTTTGTAAAGTCGATTTTTTTAGTTTTTCGCGTTTTTCTCGGCTCCTGGGCCTCCTACAGCAAAACGGGCCCGGATTTGGGATCACACCGTTTTTCGCCCCTATCTTTGGAAATATCATAGCTAGGACAATTTGCCTGGCGCCATTGGCTTCGTGAGACGATTTCCGATTTTTCTAGCGGTCCGGGAATTTTCTAAAGTCGATTTTTTTAGTTTTTCGCGTTTTTCTCCGCTCCTGGGTCTCCTAGAGCAAAACGGGCCCGGATTTGGGATCACACCGTTTTTCGCCCCTATCTTTGGAAATATCATAGCTAGGACAATTTGGCTGGCGCCATTGGATTCGTGAGACGATTTCCGATTTTTCTAGGGGTCCGGGAATTTTCTAAAGTCGATTTTTTTAGTTTTTCGCGTTTTTCTCGGCTCCTGGGCATCCTAGAGCAAAACGGGCCCGGATTTGGGATCACACCGTTTTTCGCCCCTATCTTTGGAAATATCATAGCTGGGACAATTTGCCTGGCGCCATTGGATTCGTGAGACGATTTCCGATTTTTCTAGGGGTCCGGGAATTTTCTAAAGTCGATTTTTTTCATTTTTCGCGTTTTTCTCGGCTCCTGGGCCTCCTAGAGCAAAACGGGCCCGGATTTCGGATAACACCGTTTTTCGCCCCTATCTTTGGAAATATCATAGCTAGGACAATTTGGCTGGCGCCATTGGATTCGTGAGACGATTTCCGATTATTCTAGGGGTCCGGGAATTTTCTAAAGTCGATTTTTTTAGTTTTTCGCGTTTTTCTCGGCTCCTGGGCCTCCTAGAGCAAAACGGGCCCGGATTTGGGATCACACCGTTTTTCGCCCCTATCTTTGGAAATATCATAGCTAGGACAATTTGCCTGGCGCCATTGGCTTCGTGAGACGATTTCCGATTTTTCTAGCGGTCCGGGAATTTTCTAAAGTCGATTTTTTTAGTTTTTCGCGTTTTTCTCGGCTGCTGGGCCTCCTAGAGCAAAACGGGCCCGGATTTGGGATCACACCGTTTTTCGCCCATATCTTTGGAAATATCATAGCTAGGACAATTTGGCTGGCGCCATTGGATTCGTGAGACGATTTCCGATTTTTCTAGGAGTCCGGGAATTTTCTAAAGTCGATTTTTTTAGTTTTTCGCGTTTTTCTCGGCTCCTGGGCCTCCTAGAGCAAAACGGGCCCGGATTTGTGCTCATACCGTTTTTCGCCCATATCTTTGGAAATATCATAGCTAGGACAATTTGGCTGGCGCCATTGGTTTCGTGAGACGATTTCCGCTTTTTCTAGGGGTCCGGGAATTTTCTAAAGTCGATTTTTTTAGTTTTTCGCGTTTTTCTCGGCTCCTGGGCCTCCTAGAGCAAAACGGGCCCAGATTTGGGCCGGGATACCGTTTTTCGCCCATATCTTTGGAAATATCATAGCTAGGACAATTTGGCTGGCGCCATTGGATTCGTGAGACGATTTCCGATTTTTCTAGGGGTCCGGGAATTTTCTAAAGTCGATTTTTTTAGTTTTTCGCGTTTTTCTCGGCTCCTGGGCCTCCTAGAGCAAAACGGGCCCGGATTTGGGATCACACCGTTTTTCGCCCCTATCTTTGGAAATATCATAGCTGGGACAATTTGCCTGGCGCCATTGGATTTGTGAGACGATTTCCGATTTTTCTAGGGGTCCGGGAATTTTCTAAAGTCGATTTTTTTAGTTTTTCGCGTTTTTCTCGGCTCCTGGGCCTCCTAGAGCAAAACGGGCCCGGATTTGGGATCACACCGTTTTTCGCCCCTATCTTTGGAAATATCATAGCTAGGACAATTTGGCTGGCGCCATTGGATTCGTGAGACGATTTCCGATTTTTCTAGGGGTCCGGGAATTTTCTAAAGTCGATTTTTTTAGTTTTTCGCGTTTTTCTCCCCTCCTGGGCCTCCTAGAGCAAAACGGGCCCGGATTTGGGATCACACCGTTTTTCGCCCCTATCTTTGGAAATATCATAGCTGGGACAATTTGCCTGGCGCCATTGGATTTGTGAGACGATTTCCGATTTTTCTAGGGGTCCGGGAATTTTCTAAAGTCGATATTTTAGTTTTTCGCGATTTTCTCGGCTCCTGGGTCTCTTAGAGCAAAACGGGCCCGGATTTGGGCCCGGATACCGTTTTTCGCCCATATCTTTGGAAATATCATAGCTGGGACAATTTGCCTGGCGCCATTGGATTCGTGAGACGATTTCCGATTTTTCTAGGGGTCCGGGAATTTTCTAAAGTCGATTTTTTTAGTTTTTCGCGTTTTTCTCGGCTCCTGGGCCTCCTAGAGCAAAACGGGCCCGGATTTGGGATCACACCGTTTTTCGCCCCTATCTTTGGAAATATCATAGCTGGGACAATTTGCCTGGCGCCATTGGATTCGTGAGACGATTTCCGATTTTTCTAGGGGTCCGGGAATTTTCTAAAGTCGATTTTTTTCATTTTTCGCGTTTTTCTCGGCTCCTGGGCCTCCTAGAGCAAAACGGGCCCGGATTTGGGATCACACGGTTTTTCGCCCCTATCTTTGGAAATATCATAGCTAGGACAATTTGGCTGGCGCCATTGGATTCGTGAGAAGATTTCCGATTTTTCTAGGGATCCGGGAATTTTCTAAAGTCGATTTTTTTAGTTTTTCGCGTTTTTCTCGGCTCCTGGGCCTCCTAGAGCAAAACGGGCCCGGATTTGTGCTCATACCGTTTTTCGCCCATATCTTTGGAAATATCATAGCTAGGACAATTTGGCTGGCGCCATTGGTTTCGTGAGACGATTTCCGCTTTTTCTAGGGGTCCGGGAATTTTCTAAAGTCGATTTTTTTAGTTTTTCGCGTTTTTCTCGGCTCCTGGGCCTCCTAGAGCAAAACGGGCCCAGATTTGGGCCGGGATACCGTTTTTCGCCCATATCTTTGGAAATATCATAGCTAGGACAATTTGCCTGGCGCCATTGGATTCGTGAGACGATTTCCGATTTTTCTAGGGGTCCGGGAATTTTCTAAAGTCGATTTTTTTAGTTTTTCGCGTTTTTCTCGGCTCCTGGGCCTCCTAGAGCAAAACGGGCCCGGATTTGGGATCACACCGTTTTTCGCCCATATCTTTGGAAATATCATAGCTAGGACAAATAGGCTGGCGCCATTGGATTCTTGAGACGATTTCCGATTTTTCTAGGGGTCCGCGATTTTTCTAAAGTCGATTTTTTTAGTTTTTCGCGTTTTTCTCGGCTCCTGGGCCTCCTACAGCAAAACGGGCCCGGATTTGGGATCACACCGTTTTTCGCCCCTATCTTTGGAAATATCATAGCTAGGACAATTTGCCTGGCGCCATTGGCTTCGTGAGACGATTTCCGATTTTTCTAGCGGTCCGGGAATTTTCTAAAGTCGATTTTTTTAGTTTTTCGCGTTTTTCTCGGCTCCTGGGTCTCCTAGAGCAAAACGGGCCCGGATTTGGGATCACACCGTTTTTCGCCCCTATCTTTGGAAATATCATAGCTAGGACAATTTGGCTGGCGCCATTGGATTCGTGAGACGATTTCCGATTTTTCTAGGGGTCCGGGAATTTTCTAAAGTCGATTTTTTTAGTTTTTCGCGTTTTTCTCGGCTCCTGGGCATCCTAGAGCAAAACGGGCCCGGATTTGGGATCACACCGTTTTTCGCCCCTATCTTTGGAAATATCATAGCTGGGACAATTTGCCTGGCGCCATTGGATTCGTGAGACGATTTCCGATTTTTCTAGGGGTCCGGGAATTTTCTAAAGTCGATTTTTTTCATTTTTCGCGTTTTTCTCGGCTCCTGGGCCTCCTAGAGCAAAACGGGCCCGGATTTCGGATAACACCGTTTTTCGCCCCTATCTTTGGAAATATCATAGCTAGGACAATTTGGCTGGCGCCATTGGATTCGTGAGACGATTTCCGATTATTCTAGGGGTCCGGGAATTTTCTAAAGTCGATTTTTTTAGTTTTTCGCGTTTTTCTCGGCTCCTGGGCCTCCTAGAGCAAAACGGGCCCGGATTTGGGATCACACCGTTTTTCGCCCCTATCTTTGGAAATATCATAGCTAGGACAATTTGCCTGGCGCCATTGGCTTCGTGAGACGATTTCCGATTTTTCTAGCGGTCCGGGAATTTTCTAAAGTCGATTTTTTTAGTTTTTCGCGTTTTTCTCGGCTCCTGGGCCTCCTAGAGCAAAACGGGCCCGGATTTGGGATCACACCGTTTTTCGCCCATATCTTTGGAAATATCATAGCTAGGACAATTTGGCTGGCGCCATTGGATTCGTGAGACGATTTCCGATTTTTCTAGGAGTCCGGGAATTTTCTAAAGTCGATTTTTTTAGTTTTTCGCGTTTTTCTCGGCTCCTGGGCCTCCTAGAGCAAAACGGGCCCGGATTTGTGCTCATACCGTTTTTCGCCCATATCTTTGGAAATATCATAGCTAGGACAATTTGGCTGGCGCCATTGGTTTCGTGAGACGATTTCCGCTTTTTCTAGGGGTCCGGGAATTTTCTAAAGTCGATTTTTTTAGTTTTTCGCGTTTTTCTCGGCTCCTGGGCCTCCTAGAGCAAAACGGGCCCAGATTTGGGCCGGGATACCGTTTTTCGCCCATATCTTTGGAAATATCATAGCTAGGACAATTTGCCTGGCGCCATTGGATTCGTGAGACGATTTCCGATTTTTCTAGGGGTCCGGGAATTTTCTAAAGTCGATTTTTTTAGTTTTTCGCGTTTTTCTCGGCTCCTGGGCCTCCTAGAGCAAAACGGGCCCGGATTTGGGATCACACCGTTTTTCGCCCCTATCTTTGGAAATATCATAGCTAGGACAATTTGGCTGGCGCCATTGGATTCGTGAGACGATTTCCGATTTTTCTAGGGGTCCGGGAATTTTCTAAAGTCGATTTTTTTAGTTTTTCGCGTTTTTCTCGGCTCCTGGGCCTCCTAGAGCAAAACGGGCCCGGATTTGGGATCACACCGTTTTTCGCCCCTATCTTTGGAAATATCATAGCTGGGACAATTTGCCTGGCGCCATTGGATTTGTGAGACGATTTCCGATTTTTCTAGGGGTCCGGGAATTTTCTAAAGTCGATATTTTAGTTTTTCGCGATTTTCTCGGCTCCTGGGTCTCTTAGAGCAAAACGGGCCCGGATTTGGGCCCGGATACCGTTTTTCGCCCATATCTTTGGAAATATCATAGCTGGGACAATTTGCCTGGCGCCATTGGATTCGTGAGACGATTTCCGATTTTTCTAGGGGTCCGGGAATTTTCTAAAGTCGATTTTTTTAGTTTTTCGCGTTTTTCTCGGCTCCTGGGCCTCCTAGAGCAAAACGGGCCCGGATTTGGGATCACACCGTTTTTCGCCCATATCTTTGGAAATATCATAGCTAGGACAAATAGGCTGGCGCCATTGGATTCTTGAGACGATTTCCGATTTTTCTAGGGGTCCGCGATTTTTCTAAAGTCGATTTTTTTAGTTTTTCGCGTTTTTCTCGGCTCCTGGGCCTCCTAGAGCAAAACGGGCCCGGATTTGGGATCACACCGTTTTTCGCCCCTATCTTTGGAAATATCATAGCTGGGACAATTTGCCTGGCGCCATTGGATTCGTGAGGCGATTTCCGATTTTTCTAGGGGTCCGGGAATTTTCTAAAGTCGATTTTTTTCATTTTTCGCGTTTTTCTCGGCTCCTGGGCCTCCTAGAGCAAAACGGGCCCGGATTTGGGATCACACCGTTTTTCGCCCCTATCTTTGGAAATATCATAGCTAGGACAATTTGGCTGGCGCCATTGGATTCGTGAGATGATTTCCGATTTTTTTAGGTGTCCGGGAATTTTCTAAAGTCGATTTTTTTAGTTTTTCGCGTTTTTCTCGGCTCCTGGGCCTCCTAGAGCAAAACGGGCCCGGATTTGTGCTCATACCGTTTTTTGCCCATATCTTTGGAAATATCATAGCTAGGACAATTTGGCTGGCGCCATTGGTTTCGTGAGACGATTTCCGATTTTTCTAGGGGTCCGGGAATTTTCTAAAGTCGATTTTTTTAGTTTTTCGCGTTTTTCTCGGCTCCTGGGCCTCCTAGAGCAAAACGGGCCCGGATTTGGGCCGGGATACCGTTTTTCGCCCCAATCTTTGGAAATATCATAGCTAGGACAATTTGGCTGGCGCCATTGGATTCGTGAGACGATTTCCGATTATTCTAGGGGTCCGGGAATTTTCTAAAGTCGATTTTTTTAGTTTTTCGCGTTTTTCTCGGCTCCTGGGCCTCCTAGAGCAAAACGGGCCCGGATTTGGGATCACACCGTTTTTCGCCCCTATCTTTGGAAATATCATAGCTAGGACAATTTGCCTGGCGCCATTGGATTCGTGAGACGATTTCCGATTTTTCTAGCGGTCCGGGAATTTTCTAAAGTCGATTTTTTTAGTTTTTCGCGTTTTTCTCGGCTCCTGGGCCTCCTAGAGCAAAACGGGCCCGGATTTGGGATCACACCGTTTTTCGCCCATATCTTTGGAAATATCATAGCTAGGACAATTTGGCTGGCGCCATTGGATTCGTGAGACGATTTCCGATTTTTCTAGGAGTCCGGGAATTTTCTAAAGTCGATTTTTTTAGTTTTTCGCGTTTTTTCGGCTCCTGGGCCTCCTAGAGCAAAACGGGCCCGGATTTGGGATCACACCGTTTTTCGCCCATATCTTTGGAAATATCATAGCTAGGACAATTTGGCTGGCGCCATTGGATTCTTGAGACGGTTTCCGATTTTTCTAGGGGTCCGGGAATTTTCTAAAGTCGATTTTTTTAGTTTTTCGCGTTTTTCTCGGCTCCTGGGCCTCCTAGAGCAAAACGGGCCCGGATTTGGGATCACACCGTTTTTCGCCCATATCTTTGGAAATATCATAGCTAGGACAATTTGGCTGGCGCCATTGGATTCTTGAGACGGTTTCCGATTTTTCTAGGGGTCCGGGAATTTTCTAAAGTCGATTTTTTTAGTTTTTCGCGTTTTTCTCGGCTCCTGGGCCTCCTAGAGCATAACGGGCCCGGATTTGTGCTCATACCGTTTTTCGCCCATATCTTCTGAAATATCATAGCTAGGACAATTTGGCTGGCGCCATTGGTTTCGTGAGACGATTTCCGATTTTTCTAGGGGTCCGGGAATTTTCTAAAGTCGATTTTTTTAGTTTTTCGCGTTTTTCTCGGCTCCTGGGCCTCCTAGAGCAAAACGGGCCCGGATTTGGGCCGGGATACCGTTTTTCGCCCATATCTTTGGAAATATCATAGCTAGGACAATTTGCCTGGCGCCATTGGATTCGTGAGACGATTTCCGATTTTTCTAGGGGTCCGGGAATTTTCTAAAGTCGATTTTTTTAGTTTTTCGCGTTTTTCTCGGCTCCTGGGCCTCCTAGAGCAAAACGGGCCCGGATTTGGGATCACACCGTTTTTCGCCCCTATCTTTGGAAATATCATAGCTAGGACAATTTGGCTGGCGCCATTGGATTCGTGAGACGATTTCCGATTTTTCTAGGGGTCCGGGAATTTTCTAAAGTCGATTTTTTTAGTTTTTCGCGTTTTTCTCGGCTCCTGGGCCTCCTAGAGCAAAACGGGCCCGGATTTGGGATCACACCGTTTTTCGCCCCTATCTTTGGAAATATCATAGCTAGGACAATTTGGCTGGCGCCATTGGATTCGTGAGACGATTTCCGATTTTTCTAGGGGTCCGGGAATTTTCTAAAGTCGATTTTTTTAGTTTTTCGCGTTTTTCTCGGCTCCTGGGCCTCCTAGAGCAAAACGGGCCCGGATTTGGGATCACACCGTTTTTCGCCCCTATCTTTGGAAATATCATAGCTGGGACAATTTGCCTGGCGCCATTGGATTCGTGAGACGATTTCCGATTTTTCTAGGGGTACGGGAATTTTCTAAAGTCGATTTTTTTCATTTTTCGCGTTTTTCTCGGCTCCTGGGCCTCCTAGAGCAAAACGGGCCCGGATTTCGGATCACACCGTTTTAGGCCCCTATCTTTGGAAATATCATAGCTAGGACAATTTGGCTGGCGCCATTGGATTCGTGAGACGATTTCCGATTATTCTAGGGGTCCGGGAATTTTCTAAAGTCGATTTTTTTAGTTTTTCGCGTTTTTCTCGGCTCCTGGGCCTCCTAGAGCAAAACGGGCCCGGATTTGGGATCACACCGTTTTTCGCCCCTATCTTTGGAAATATCATAGCTAGGACAATTTGCCTGGCGCCATTGGCTTCGTGAGACGATTTCCGATTTTTCTAGCGGTCCGGGAATTTTCTAAAGTCGATTTTTTTAGTTTTTCGCGTTTTTCTCGGCTCCTGGGCCTCCTAGAGCAAAACGGGCCCGGATTTGGCATCACACCGTTTTTCGCCCATATCTTTGGAAATATCATAGCTAGGACAATTTGGCTGGCGCCATTGGATTCTTGAGACGATTTCCGATTTTTCTAGGGGTCCGGGAATTTTCCAAAGTCGATTTTTTTAGTTTTTCGCGTTTTTCTCGGCTCCTGGGCCTCCTAGAGCAAAACGGGCCCGGATTTGGGATCACACCGTTTTTCGCCCCTATCTTTGGAAATATCATAGCTAGGACAATATGGCTGGCGCCATTGGATTCGTGAGACGATTTCCGATTTTTCTAGGGGTCCGGGAATTTTCTAAAGTCGATTTTTTTAGTTTTTCGCGTTTTTCTCGGCTCCTGTGCCTCCTAGAGCAAAACGGGCCCGGATTTGGGATCACACCGTTTTTCGCCCCTATCTTTGGAAATATCATAGCTGGGACAATTTGCCTGGCGCCATTGGATTCGTGAGACGATTTCCGATTTTTCTAGGGGTCCGGGAATTTTCTAAAGTCGATTTTTTTCATTTTTCGCGTTTTTCTCGGCTCCTGGGCCTCCTAGAGCAAAACGGGCCCGGATTTGGGATCACACCGTTTTTCGCCCCTATCTTTGGAAATATCATAGCTAGGACAATTTGGCTGGCGCCATTGGATTCGTGAGACGATTTCCGATTTTTCTAGGGGTCCGGGAATTTTCTAAAGTCGATTTTTTTAGTTTTTCGCGTTTTTCTCGGCTCCTGGGCCTCCTAGAGCAAAACGGGCCCGGATTTGGGCCGGGATACCGTTTTTCGCCCATATCTTTGGAAATATCATAGCTAGGACAATTTGGCTGGCGCCATTGGATTCGTGAGACGATTTCCGATTATTCTAGGGGTCCGGGAATTTTCTAAAGTCGATTTTTTTAGTTTTTCGCGTTTTTCTCGGCTCCTGGGCCTCCTAGAGCAAAACGGGCCCGGATTTGGGATCACACCGTTTTTCGCCCCTATCTTTGGAAATATAATAGCTAGGACAATTTGGCTGGCGCCATTGGATTCTTGAGACGATTTCCGATTTTTCTAGGGGTCCGGGAATTTTCCAAAGTCGATTTTTTTAGTTTTTCGCGTTTTTCTCGGCTCCTGGGCCTCCTAGAGCAAAACGGGCCCGGATTTGGGATCACACCGTTTTTCGCCCCTATCTTTGGAAATATCATAGCTAGGACAATATGGCTGGCGCCATTGGATTCGTGAGACGATTTCCGATTTTTCTAGGGGTCCGGGAATTTTCTAAAGTCGATTTTTTTAGTTTTTCGCGTTTTTCTCGGCTCCTGTGCCTCCTAGAGCAAAACGGGCCCGGATTTGGGATCACACCGTTTTTCGCCCCTATCTTTGGAAATATCATAGCTGGGACAATTTGCCTGGCGCCATTGGATTCGTGAGACGATTTCCGATTTTTCTAGGGGTCCGGGAATTTTCTAAAGTCGATTTTTTTCATTTTTCGCGTTTTTCTCGGCTCCTGGGCCTCCTAGAGCAAAACGGGCCCGGATTTGGGATCACACCGTTTTTCGCCCCTATCTTTGGAAATATCATAGCTAGGACAATTTGGCTGGCGCCATTGGATTCGTGAGACGATTTCCGATTTTTCTAGGGGTCCGGGAATTTTCTAAAGTCGATTTTTTTAGTTTTTCGCGTTTTTCTCGGCTCCTGGGCCTCCTAGAGCAAAACGGGCCCGGATTTGGGCCGGGATACCGTTTTTCGCCCATATCTTTGGAAATATCATAGCTAGGACAATTTGGCTGGCGCCATTGGATTCGTGAGACGATTTCCGATTATTCTAGGGGTCCGGGAATTTTCTAAAGTCGATTTTTTTAGTTTTTCGCGTTTTTCTCGGCTCCTGGGCCTCCTAGAGCAAAACGGGCCCGGATTTGGGATCACACCGTTTTTCGCCCCTATCTTTGGAAATATAATAGCTAGGACAATTTGCCTGGCGCCATTGGATTCGTGAGACGATTTGCGATTTTTCTAGCGGTCCGGGAATTTTCTAAAGTCGATTTTTTTAGTTTTTCGCGTTTTTCTCGGCTCCTGGGCCTCCTAGAGCAAAACGGGCCCGGATTTGGGATCACACCGTTTTTCGCCCATATCTTTGGAAATATCATAGCTAGGACAATTTGGCTGGCGCCATTGGATTCGTGAGACGATTTCCGATTTTTCTAGGAGTCCGGGAATTTTCTAAAGTCGATTTTTTTAGTTTTTCGCGTTTTTCTCGGCTCCTGGGCCTCCTAGAGCAAAACGGGCCCGGATTTGGGATCACACCGTTTTTCGCCCATATCTTTGGAAATATCATAGCTAGGACAATTTGGCTGGCGCCATTGGATTCTTGAGACGGTTTCCGATTTTTCTAGGGGTCCGGGAATTTTCTAAAGTCGATTTTTTTAGTTTTTCGCGTTTTTCTCGGCTCCTGGGCCTCCTAGAGCAAAACGGGCCCGGATTTGTGCTCATACCGTTTTTCGCCCATATCTTCTGAAATATCATAGCTAGGACAATTTGGCTGGCGCCATTGGTTTCGTGACACGTTACCTTTAAGCCACCCAGCCGACGGGGGTGGAATAGAGAGAATGTCCACAGGACATACGCGTTGGGCGAGGGACCCGACGGTGAAGCTACCTATCCGGATCAAGATGAACTTGGTTACGAACCCGGGTATGAGGGGGATGAATTCCTAGACGTAGTCCAGGAGAGACGAAAATCTTTCGGGCGAAATAACCAGGGACCGTCTCGCGAAGCTACCTCTCGAAGCAACGCTCGAAAATCGCCACCTGCGCAACAGCTACCTACTCGGGCGCTACCTTCTCAACCGCTACCTTATAACTCGATACTTCCTCGACAGCTAACGCCGAATCAGCTATCGTATCAATAGCTACCTTCGTCTGAACGACCGTTTCAGCAGCTCTCTTATCAAGTTCAGTCACCTAAACCGCCGATGTCTAACCATGCTAGAGTCATGGAGTGTGCTAACCCCGATGGAATCGATCCAGCCCACCTCCAGATTCCTCAGTCTACTTCGGTCAATCAGGCTATCGAAATACCCCCAGAAGTAGCCACCGTAGACGACCTGGCAGATCCTCTAGCAGGACTCTTAATGGGTGAGATTTTCTGTTGGAATTGTGGTAAAGTCGGCCACCGACATCGAACGTGTCCTAGCCCGCGTCGTTATTTCTGCTACAAGTGCGGCCAGTCTGGCGTGTCATCCGCCAACTGTACACATTGCGCCGCGACCAACCCCTCGAACCAAGGGAGAAGTTCGGGAAACGCTCAATGAGACGTCCCGCGCCGGCAAAGACGTCTCTACTGGTAAAAATCTCGGCACCGAAACAGCTACCTTCGAAAGTACCGTCGTGTTGCGGATTATGCTCCGTGGAAAGCCGACGGCCATTGAGTGAAAGCTACCTAGAACAAACGCTACCTAACCCGTTCGAACTCACTCAAACCGGGACAGATACAAAGGACTTAACTGCCCCGGAACAGTTACCTACCGAGGACATAGTCGTGAATGTTACCTCCGATGACAAACCGCTATCTTTCCGTATTGAAATAGAAATTTGTGGGCAACTCATGTACGCCCTCGTTGATTCTGGAGCCTCAAGGACTTTTGCAGGCCCCGCTGGCATCAAACTATTCCGTCAAGCGAAGCTACCTACGATACCTGTACCGCGAAAACGGATCATCTGTGCCGCAAGTCAGGTGGAACACGTTGATTCAATGACGAGATTCAATGGAAAGTTAGGGGGACGTACAATCTCCGCATCAGCCTACTTATTTCCAAAACTAGCCGAAGACTTCATCTTGGGTCTAGATTTCTTGCTCGCTGCCCGGATCGTTATCGACTTCTTCGATCAAGCTTGGTTCTACCGGGATAAACCGGAGGAACGGTTCTCTTTCACGCCAGTCGAAAGTGCGTGCCGAGTTATCATGTGTTGTGGACTCCGCACGCTGGAAGACACCGAAACCGCGCGTCTTCAAGATGTTCTCGATAAGAACATCCCACCCCCTACGACTGGAGCGTTCGGGGTTACCTCGCTTACGTCGCACCACATTGACGTCGGTGACAGTCCACCTATTACGCAAAAACCTTATCATGTTACGCCGAAGTTAAGGGACGTCATGTGGAAGGAGGTAGATACCATGTTAGAAACGGATATAATAGAGCCGTCCAAAAGTGACTGGTCCAGCCCCGTAGTCATGGTTAAAAAGCCGAATGGGAAGTATCGGTTCTGCATCGATTTTCGTAAGGTTAACGCGGTAACCAAGCGAGATGCCTATCCCATTCCGAATATGTCTGGCATACTGGACGAATTGCGACAAGCTCACTATATTACTACCTTAGACTTAAGCCAGGCATATTTTCAGATACCTTTAGCTCCCTCATCACGTGAAATTACCGCATTCGTTGTCCCCGGACGAGGACTTTTTGAGTTCAAACGTATGCCTTTCGGGTTGACTAACGCTCCAGCTACCTTTCAGCGTCTAATCGATAAAGTCATCGGGATTTCAATGTATCCAAATGTATTCGTCTATCTCGATGATATTATTATTGTTACGCGTACTTTCGAGGAGCATCTCGTATGGCTAGAAAAAGTTCTCCAGAAACTACGCGAAGCTACCTTAGTTGTGAACCGCGATAAGAGTCATTTCTGTTGCTCTCAAGTACGCTACCTTGGTTTCCTCGTAAACAGTGCTGGATTACAGATTGACCCCGAGAAGGTCGACCCCGTACTAAATTTCCCAGCGCCACGAAACTTGAAGCAACTACGTAGATTTTTGGGTATGGCTTCTTGGTATCGGAGATTCATACCCAACTTTGCTACCTGTGCACAACCGCTCACCAGATTACTTCGGAACGACCAGGCGTGGGAATGGTCTCCTGATCAAGAACTCGCCTTTGCTACCTTGAAAGCTCACTTAACGTCGGCCCCAACACTGGCATGTCCAGATTTCGATAAACCGTTTGTCCTTCAGACAGACGCTAGTGGCGTAGGCCTTGGAGCCGTACTCACTCAGGAAATCGATGGTGTAGAACGCGTAATAGCCTACGCAAGTCGCTCCCTTACTGATGCCGAAAGAAACTACACCGTTACTGAACAAGAATGTCTCGCGGTCATTTGGTCGATTAAAAAGTTTCGTTGCTACCTAGAAGGGTATTCCTTCACTGTGATTACGGATCATAGCTCTCTACGCTGGCTAAACAACTTGAGAAATCCGACCGGTCGACTCGCGAGATGGGCTCTAGGCCTAATGGAATATAACTATACCATAATCCATCGAAAGGGCGCACTCCACCACGTGCCAGACGCGCTATCTAGAGCCCCTGAGGGAATAACCAACCTTCCAGGGGAAACTCTCGCTACCTTTCGGGAATCTATAGCTACGTTCGACGAATCTAAGGACAAGTGGTACAAACGTCGCTACCGAGACGTGTTACATGCTCCTGATAAATTCCCCGACTACCGCGTCGTAGGTGGACACCTATACATCCATCGCCCGAACCGCTTCATAAACACGGAGTTAGAAGACTTAGATGCTTGGAAGCTAGTGCTACCTAAAGACGTACGAAAACAAGTAATGAGAGAATCTCACGAGCTACCTCAATCCGGTCATTTAGGAATCGATAAGACCTACCGACGAGTTTCTCTCAAGTACCACTGGCCGTCCATGCTACATGACATTGCCACCTTCGTTAGTCATTGTGTTACATGTCAGGAATGTAAAGTCGAGCAATCAGCCCCGGCAGGGTTGATGGGTCGACGAATAATCGAAGAGCCATGGACGACCATCGCGGCGGACATCATGGGGACAATTACCCCAAGTAGGTCCGGATTTCGCTACATTCTGGTAATTCAAGATCTTTTTACTAAATGGATTGAAGTCGTTCCCTTGAGGTCAGCGACCGGTAAAAAGATACGCGAAGTGCTCGAACATCAAGTTATCTCGCGATGGGGTACACCCAGAGTACTGCTCACTGATAATGGCACGGAGTTCGTCAACCGTGACTTACGCTCCCTGACCGAACTGACAGGCCTGGAACACAAAACGACCCCAGCATACCATCCGCAAGCGAATCCCGTCGAGCGCGTTAATCGAGTCATCAAAATGATGCTACGGGCGTTTACTGGAGAAAACCAAAAGCAGTGGGAAGCTCACTTACACGACTTTATGTTCGCCTACAATACTGCTCTCCATAGCTCCCTACAAAGCACCCCTGCTTTCGCTAACTTCGGTCGAGAACCGACACCAGCTATCTCCCTACGTCGCGAAATTGAGGACGGCAACGAAATAGTCCCGAGAGATCCCCAGGAATGGATCGAACGGATGACAAAATTAGCTACCTTACGTAAAATCTTCTCTCACGCGCTCGCGGAAGCCCAACATCGGCAAGCTCACTATTATAATTTGCGGCACCACGATCGCGAATTCGAAATCGGAGATTTAGTTTTACGTAAATCTCACCCGCTCTCTAACGCCGCCAAACAGTTCTCTGCCTCGCTGGCTAAGCCGTTCGAAGGACCATACGTCGTTACGAAAAAGATTTCGCGCACTCGTTATGAGCTCTCTGATATGCTAGGTAAATCGAAAGGGGAGACTTCGATACAGGACCTCAAACCATATCGACCCCCTTTAGAAGAAGGGTAAACGGGAAATTACTCTTCGGCCGGACGCTACCTACTCGTCTAATGTCCGTAAGCCCGACAACCTACGCTCCCTATTTAAATAAATGTGTTACCTTCACATCGATAAGGTCAAGCTATCTTCAATTCGGGATTGACGAAGTGAAACACTTCTTCGGCCTGGCGCTACCTAATCAACTACCCTGTAAGTCCGACAACCCAAGCTACCTCCAGGAAGATTGAATGCTATACGGCATCCACCTATTGCTACCTATATACCACAACCCAGGCTACCTACATGGGTCCTAATCTGTTTAAGCCATCGACATGAGGCGACCTATTGGTGCTACCTAAAAATCTAACCACCTGAGTCAACTATTCGATGGACCCAGACTTCCAAAGTGGGTGGGTAAAAAGCCGAACCCACGAGAACCCCGCCAAGCTACCTACTTCCTAATAGCCATCCTAACGAGTGTCATCCCAAAAGCCCCACCCGGAATACGAACACCCTTCAATCACCCCTACCTCGCTTTCTCGGCCTAAATCTAATGGCATGGCTTACCTCCTAACCCCTACATCGCTATATGTGATTTTGTCCTCTTACGCTACTATCCCCTTCTAGGACGAAGATATACACGAAAACCCATTAGTCAACTCGGTCAGCGCGGTGTTACAGAGTTTCGGTATCTCGTTAGAAGCCCAAGGATCCTCAACAGGGGCAATCATGGAGGATGACCACATCGGACCAGAGTTACGCCCTGTAGCGTCATCAACCCCACATGACGACACCCTAGGCGAGGAAACCCCACGAACTTCCATGGACCTCCTGAGGGCCGAGCTGTCTCCCTTCCAAGCTCAACTGGACCAACTCGACCAGGTCCAACCAGGGGCTCAGCACGACCTTCTCATGGCTATCCTGCGGGCCTCCACTAAACTCTTCCTGGCCCGGGAACCAATCAGGGAAGATCTGAGTAGTATATACTCCACACCCAGCGGCCGAAGTCGCGCCTCCAGTACGACCAGCATCTGGGGGGATAATAATGGGAGTCAGATGGTTGAGACGAACCCGGAAACCGTCGATAAGGATAGCCGAACCAGAAGCAAGTCCAGGGAGGCAAGGTCCAGGCAATTACCTAAGGTGATCACCTCTCGACCATGTCGGGTGGAGATCGTGAGGATGCCACTCCCCGATATCAGGCCAACTTCCACCTCATTCGACCACCTGAATGAGCTAACACTGGCGACTCTACACATGAACTCCTCGAGAAACACATCTTCTGGGGCAGGATCCGACACTCTGCAAGTCGACCTGACAGAAGGGGACAAGGTTTTCAACATCTCGGCGGAGTCCACCTCCAAGACCGCTACACCGACAACCCGTACCCGAGGAGTATCTAAACCCCGAGCCACCAAAATACCACAGCCACGGCCGATCGGAGCCGTTCGACCTTTACGAAGCGGTTCCGCTCCCAGGGTTAGAGTCCCAGAGGCATCCCAACTACCGTCCACTCGCATCAGGACACGCACAGCGGCACCAGCCACCCAGACTTCGGGAGCTTATGAACAGGGGCAAACAAGAGGGGGGCTCACACAATTGGCCTTGGCCGAATCAACCGGGACACACACCATGGCCACCATCCGAACATCTATCCCGTTGACGGACCCTACCCCAGAAGCCGTGGAGGATAGTCCAGGACCTTCTCCAGTATCAGCGACGATACCCACGATGTTAGCCTCACGCGGAGCCATCCCCAAGGTATCTCGCCGCACCGACCCTAATCCACCCAGGGAACCAGAGATCATCACCATCGACGACGAACCCGAGACGGAAAAGACCCCTGAGGATGAACCGAACACCTGGTGGGTGGAAGAGCTCCCTGTCAGGGAGAATATCTTACCTATAAATACACCAAGGGTAACCACACCACCCCCAGCTGATCGACCCATCCGGACGGATTGGGATTTTCAACCACGGTGCTATAATTGCGACTCACCGGACCATCGACGACAGCACTGCCCGAAACCCCAGGGGAAGTTTTGCTACCGTTGCGGCCAGAAGGGAGTAACATCGAAGACCTGTCCTCATTGTGGAGACCAGTGGAGAGCTGCAGGGCCATACGTGCCTCACCTAGGACGTAACGTGCCTCGACAGGAGCTCCAAGCCAAGACTACGCCAGAACAACCAGTGGTCAAACAACCCTCGACGTCCAAAAGGTCAAAACGCCAGAAGAGCCGCCCAGTCGCAAAGTCCGCCAGGCAGACCACCATGCTACAACCTGCAGAGGAAGGACCACCGCCATCACCAGCCCCCAGGCCAGAGGAACGTTGGGATTATTATACCCCCTCGTACGACAGGGCTAGATGTCCAGAGCCCCTACCACCACCGGAAGCCTATAGGAGATGGGACGAACGTCCCCAATATTTTCTCCCTCCATATGGCACTTACCAAACCAGGCGAGAGGTAGAATATTATCATCGACCAGAGGAGTATCCTCCCTTGGATAGGGCAAGAGAGTGGAGGCCTTATCGGCACGAGGAGGAATGGCGTCGGGACGAGGAGTCCAGAAGTAGCAAATATCGCGGATACGAGCAGAGTTATCCACCCCGCGGACCAGAGCCACCACCACCCGGACGCTGGTAAACTCCAACCGGCCGAGCTACCTTCCCAAGGCTATAGCTACCTTCCAGAGGACGAGGGAAAGCTATCTACCAAAGTCAGAAGAATATACCAAAGCTACCTAAACAACGATACCTGTACTGGCCAAGACTGGCCAAAATACTCAACCCACAAAACCTTAAGGTTTTGGGTTAAAAGACTTCTCTAGATTAAGCTACCTCATTTTAGTTCAGGTTATGAGGAACACACTTCGTTTTCCCCAGTTAAAACAAGTTCTTTTAGTTCGTTACTTCTTTACCTTTTTTTTGTTGTTTTGTACCTTTTAGTTTTTCTTTCTTTTTAAGTTAATTACAATGGGACCCAAGAGAACCCCACAGACTGACATCCCAGTATGAGTAACCAGGAACGGATTCTTGTTAAAACATTCTACGAACCATATGGGAATTAAATAAATGTATTCACCCTACTCGGTCTCCGATACATTCCATAACCTCCAGTCGGGTTGGGCAGGGAAATAATTAGGGAGCTGGGATTCAAGTTTGTTACAGCCCAACATAAAGTGACCCAGTACTGTGATCACCACCGAAATTGTGGAGAAAGAGCAGCGACAAGCCCTGGGAAAATCGGTAGTCACCTCGATCGAACCCGTACCGATCACTAGCCGCGTCCCCAGGAAAGAGTCCGAATCGAGGCATCACCATGGGACCACGACCTGACAGGAAACCATACGACGGAGATCCACAACCAACACGGAGGACGCAGCCAGCGCGTCTCGTCAAGGGGCAGGGGGCTGTGACGGAATTTTAAGCCATCCCGTCACGTCGGACTCCGAATAACAAAAGGGTATTTATTAGACGAAGAGAGAGAGAGAGAGAAACTAATAGAGACCACCGAGTTACCTTCAAAATCCGGGAAAAATCGTAATCCAAACCACTTTAGTATTTCGCGATTCGACTAAATAAAAGCTACCTTTTTGTTATAGAAATGGATTAGAGTTACCTGCTACCTAAATCCGGCGGAATAAACCTCGCGGAAAACCGGAATTAGATCTAACGGTTGCTATTCAATTCGTATTATATTTTAGGGACTTTGGGCAATAAAAAGGCCGCTTCACGGCAAATAAAATGCTGAAAAATAAGAAGATGAAATTGATAATGCCTAAATGATTTGACGTTTGATATAATAAGAATAAGGTTTTGAGTTAGAGTCCGTATGATTGAGCTAACACCTGGAGGTCTCTTCGCGAAAAATCCGGTTGAGGGCCAGGATAATACCGTGGAATACTCATGGCCAAGATAATGTGCTACCCGGTGTTACCTGCAACCCTTCTTTGGGTTAATCGGTCATATGAGTATAGAGGTCGAGTTGAAATACTTGCGCTCCCTTGCGCGAGAGTGTTAGGGCTTTCAGTTGGAAGGCCGCGGAGACAATCACCCAATTGTTGAAGCGGATCGCCATTTGGGTACAAATTTTCGGTTTA
The DNA here is from genome assembly GCF_034640455.1 of Diachasmimorpha longicaudata. NCBI lineage: Eukaryota > Metazoa > Arthropoda > Insecta > Hymenoptera > Braconidae > Diachasmimorpha > Diachasmimorpha longicaudata. The sequence goes on along the minus strand of NC_087226.1, from coordinate 2,518,953 downwards.
GTTGAATTACGGTTTGCGTTGCGAAAGCCCTAATTCCTCTCCGGAGAGTACCTGTGACAGAAAACTCCCCGATTCGAGTCGCGAACAGAGTCAAAAACCCCTCGAAAACCCCAGGTAATTAGCTAACTACGATAAAATATGGATTAGAAGCAATAAGTTAAGAAAAATAATACTAAGGAAAGAAACAAGTAATATTTAAGAGTTTGAATATGTCGCGCCCTAGTCCCGCGAGAGATAGTACGCGTTACCACCACCGCGCCAGCGCCGCATGGGCGAATACGCAAAATTCCCCACCGCGACGCAACAGGTATAAGTGGGGCCACGAGGTTCCGCCATGAGAGTCTTTGTTACACCGTGACACGTTGAACATCGTCCCCCGAGAAACTCCCGGCGAGAATCATCCGGAAGAATCCAACACAATCCCAATCAATGGAGAAATCGGCCCAACGCGACTCTCCAGAGATGGTAAGTACCAGTGTATATATTACAGTGGTGTTACCGCGGGAAATGGGTGCTGAATTCTCGAGTTAACCTGCGTGGCTCGAAATTGCGTCGCTACCTCACTTCAAGGACGCCAACGACAGGACCAGCGATTTGGAGGATCGAGAACCTTCCAAACGCCTGGAAACGCTACCTTATTTATTAAGAATCAAAATGTTATCTTAAGTTTTAGAGAAGAATAAAGAGATTTGGTCCAAGGAGGACGAATAAGGCGTCTCGCCAAGGCGATTGACGCAGCTACCTTTTTTTTCCGCTACCTCTTCGTATTATCTACGCTACCTAGGCTACCTAATAATTGTTAAAGTGTGGAATTCCGGTTGGGCATGGGGACGTTATCTTTTGCTACGTTAATTAAAAATTATGGTTGGAATTCCCACAAAGAGACTAAATAAAGAGTTAAAATCGGACAAGAAGAAATTGACGGATTCAAACATCTTCGCTAACTAAAAAGTAAGCTACCTGTAATCAGAAATTGTAGCTATCGAATTTAAGCAGGAAAGCGGGTGAAATTGCGGAATGACACAACTGGCGGTAAAAACGGTGTTCTTGACGAATTATCGGCGACTCGAATTAATTGCGCACGTCGAACGTAACCAACTCATTATTTGAAGTATCAAAAATGAATCTCGAACTCACGAAGTGGTATCGTTATGCGTTCCTTCGCATAGTCTATTATAATTCACCAAATTAATCGACAGCTACCTTAATCCGATAATCATTCCCGTTATGGATCAGTACCGTTCCGAAGAAATTGGTTATTAATCTCGCGAGCTACCTATTGTTGAAATGCCTTCACAACCGCACTCGCTCTGAAAAATCCGGTAAGCTACCTATATCGCTCTCTCTCGGTTTCACGCTACCTGTACTCTCTCTCTCAGATTCGTGTCTAGTCCCTGACTCGTCACCCACGTGACCTGGCTAAAGAGGAATACTTCGAGTAACTTCCATAGTTAAATAAATTCGCAAGAGATTCCTGTAATTATTTAGTTCTAAGAATCCCGAATCTACTAGACTGGATTGTGGTCATTTAATATATTAAACTATGAGGATTAAGAATAAATTATTGATGATTAATTAAATTCGGATCAACCATTTATTGCACAGTATTAGCCTATGCCTGTCCATCATCTAGAATTAAGGGTGAGACCCTCGATTTCGACTTCGATCATGGGTTTTTATTGTTCTTGTTTTTCTCGTCCACGAATCCACCCCTCTCTCCACGACCCACACACTGAGCAACCGCGCAATCCCGTACCCTCGTAATCCACATTTCCGAGTAAGGTTTTCGAATTCCGTTTTTGTCGTTAGAGGATCTTGGGGAATAATTAGCAATCATTGTTGATTAAAGCCTGGTTTATCTGCGGTTCGTCGATTCCGCGTAGTCAAAAATCGGCTGGCGCCCTAAAATTATGTAAAAGAGGATTATTGAGCTGTTAATTTTCCCCGAGGTCCCGTTTATGTATTGAGTTTTTGGCGTTACGGACTTGTCGGATTACGAGAACGAAGGTAATGGTTTGGCCAGGTTTATGGATAATCGAGATATTTGGATGTTAGGGTATTGAGTTTTAGCTGAGGCCAAAGGAAAACCGTTACAAATCACCGTTCCTCCGGTTTATCCCGGTAGAACCAAGCTTGATCGAAGAAGTCGATAACGATCCGGGCAGCGAGCAAGAAATCTAGACCCAAGATGAAGTCTTCGGCTAGTTTTGGAAATAAGTAGGCTGATGCGGAGATTGTACGTCCCCCTAACTTTCCATTGAATCTCGTCATTGAATCAACGTGTTCCACCTGACTTGCGGCACAGATGATCCGTTTTCGCGGTACAGGTATCGTAGGTAGCTTCGCTTGACGGAATAGTTTGATGCCAGCGGGGCCTGCAAAAGTCCTTGAGGCTCCAGAATCAACGAGGGCGTACATGAGTTGCCCACAAATTTCTATTTCAATACGGAAAGATAGCGGTTTGTCATCGGAGGTAACATTCACGACTATGTCCTCGGTAGGTAACTGTTCCGGGGCAGTTAAGTCCTTTGTATCTGTCCCGGTTTGAGTGAGTTCGAACGGGTTAGGTAGCGTTTGTTCTAGGTAGCTTTCACTCAATGGCCGTCGGCTTTCCACGGAGCATAATCCGCAACACGACGGTACTTTCGAAGGTAGCTGTTTCGGTGCCGAGATTTTTACCGGTAGAGACGTCTTTGCCGGCGCGGGACGTCTCATTGAGCGTTTCCCGAACTTCTCCCTTGGTTCGAGGGGTTGGTCGCGGCGCAATGTGTACAGTTGGCGGATGACACGCCAGACTGGCCGCACTTGTAGCAGAAATAACGACGCGGGCTAGGACACGTTCGATGTCGGTGGCCGACTTTACCACAATTCCAACAGAAAATCTCACCCATTAAGAGTCCTGCTAGAGGATCTGCCAGGTCGTCTACGGTGGCTACTTCTGGGGGTATTTCGATAGCCTGATTGACCGAAGTAGACTGAGGAATCTGGAGGTGGGCTGGATCGATTCCATCGGGGTTAGCACACTCCATGACTCTAGCATGGTTAGACATCGGCGGTTTAGGTGACTGAACTTGATAAGAGAGCTGCTGAAACGGTCGTTCAGACGAAGGTAGCTGTTGATACGATAGCTGATTCGGCGTTAGCTGTCGAGGAAGTATCGAGTTATAAGGTAGCGGTTGAGAAGGTAGCGCCCGAGTAGGTAGCTGTTGCGCAGGTGGCGATTTTCGAGCGTTGCTTCGAGAGGTAGCTTCGCGAGACGGTCCCTGGTTATTTCGCCCGAAAGATTTTCGTCTCTCCTGGACTACGTCTAGGAATTCATCCCCCTCATACCCGGGTTCGTAACCAAGTTCATCTTGATCCGGATAGGTAGCTTCACCGTCGGGTCCCTCGCCCAACGCGTATGTCCTGTGGACATTCTCTCTATTCCACCCCCGTCGGCTGGGTGGCTTAAAGGTAACGTGTCCGGGGCGGTAGGCAAAACTAGGACAGAGCGATTCTTCTGGGCGTGGAGGTGGTCGCCGCTGACCTTCACTCTCCAGAATCTTTTCGTACATCGTCGCTTTTCGTTCTAGCTGTTCGACGGAATCAGTGAGCTCGGGAATTTGGGCCTTATATTTGAAGAGTAGGTTCCAATGCGCGTACCGAACACGCTCGGTCTCGGGCCATGGGGGTCGAGTGCGCTGGAATAGCCCTTTCATACAGGCAAAATAATCTCGTACGCGCTCGCGTTCCCCCATTGTGCGAGCCGTAATTTCGTTCCGGAGGGCGATTTGATATTCGGCATCCGCGAAATAAGTCCGTAGTTTTTCTTGCATGGCTTGCCAACTAGTTCCGACGTCTTGAAGTCCGCGGTACCAGACCAGGGCGGGTCCTTCAAGGAAAAACGGGATCGCTTTCAGGACTAATTCCTCGGGCGCGGAGATGAATTGAACGCCTTCATCAATGCGGCTGATGAAATCTTCTACATCTTCATGACGATGACCCCCGAATCTAATGTTCCAACGTCTCATTATATTTAAGAGAGCTGATGGCGTTAGCGGGCGCGACGGGTGATAACTATGGTCATCATCGAATCCTTCATAGTCCTGATGTAACGGTTGGACTCTTCGACGAGTAGGTAACGCACCCGAATCAGGTAGCATTTGATGTGATTCATGGTGTCGGGAACCATGATTCGAATAGGGGGCAACACATTGGTTTTGGTCGTTTCTCGTGTCAGCGTTATAGGTAGTAGGGTGAGGTACGATTTCACCGGTAGCATTAGAGATATTGCGTATAGGGAGCGTATCCGCAAGGTAAGCATTAGGAACATTCCTGCGAGGTAGCGAGTTCCAGGTCTGCTGGTAGATAGTTTGTTCACCCGGTAGTGGATTCCGATTCTCAGGTAGCAAATTCGGATGAACGAAGGTAGCGTGGGTACCATAATTTTCCGAAATCGGAATGGGTTCCCTGCAAGGGTTGTTCGGCGGTGAGGTACTTTTGACCTTCCGTGTCTTGGTTTTGGTCTTCGCTACTTCCGACGTGGCTACATCGCTATCGATATAACTGGAACCACTAGAATGATCTATCTCGTCCATTTCAGAGAGAACGCGCGTTCCGCTGCCATTACCAGGATCCATAATTTGGACCTTGGTTTTCGGGACCCGAGTTTTCACGATTTTCTTCGGTGCGGGTACCTTAAGTAAGGTTTCTTTCGGATCGGTTTGACTTTCCTGTGTCGAATGACTAGGTAGCTGTGGTGAAATGTCACGACCATCGATCGACTCTATAGAGATAGCTGGTACGGTACCATCTTCGGAGGTAGTCGCGATCGCGGTTAGAGTAAGGGGGTCCGGGTCCTCGACTCTTTTCCGGGTCTCCCTCTTTACCCTCTTCTCCGGATCCGAGTCCTTCGCCGAGTCCGACATTTTCCGAATTTATGGAAAGAAAGGTATCACGACTCACCAAATGGTTTCAGGATCGCAAGGTTCGGACAAGGTAGTTTCCGCAAAAAGGGTAACGGGTCCGATCGACACTAACGAAATTTTAAGAAAAGATAGCGCCCATAAGCAAGAGGTAGCAACGTGTGAAAAGTGGTAAAATGAGAAAAAGGTAGCGATTGTTTTGCACACTTCCAAAAAGTTTTCGAAATACCGAATTTTCTTCCGATGCAAAAACAAAATGCAAAAAGATGGTTAAGTAAAGCGAGTTATGTATAGCAGCACGGCAGCCATACGATCAAAAGGCAATATCATAAACCAAAACGATACCCAAAAAGAAATAAATGAGATAGCACTAGGTAGCAATCTAAGCGAATAATGAATATTATGGTACTCCCTGAATATTCGCTGGTAATATCTCCTTCTGGGGATAAAATAATTAATTCTTAACCCTATTGGTCGCTTACGTATATCACAATACTTACGAGTTCGTTTGAAGGCACTCGCTAATATAAAGTGTCGCACTGAATTTAAGAACGTATTCACTGTTCAAGGGTACGATACCAAGTGAGGGTTAAGAGTATCCCTTCCGGGGACCAACCCGTACTTGAGGTAGCAACGGCCTATGAGTGGGGGTAATTTCCCCTACTCCGATCTCCCTACTCCATATCTCATGATAAGGAGAAAGAGGGTCTGTATTACGTAAGGTAGCAACCGTTATTCCTGAGGTGATGAGTCACCACTCAAGAATGTTATTTGTCTCCATCCGGTGACTCATCCCTGGAGAATAATACTAATCCCTCAAGGAATTTTGTTTACTTTCCCTGGTTGAGGAATTCGAGGTAGCAAGTAGCGAATAAAATATATTAGATAGCGATGAATTATTCTCGAATATTCCGAATTTTATTTTCGATTCTGGAATACGGTAGGGTATTATTGGTAATTCTAGACTTTTCTCTCTCTTCAGATTTTGTCGATCGTACGGATCCTGATGATAATTTTGTTCGAAGACCTATTTCGATTTTAATATTTGGCTCGCTCGTGTTGTCGTGTGGATTAATTTCCTTTATCGTTTTATCAGCTAAACCAATTCTCCTAGCATTTTCAGTCAGATAGCTCGAATAACTAATCTTTTCATGGTCTGGCCCCACGTTGGGTGCCATTTGTAACGGTTTTCCTTTGGCCTCAGCTAAAACTCAATACCCTAACATCCAAATATCTCGATTATCCATAAACCTGGCCAAACCATTACCTTCGTTCTCGTAATCCGACAAGTCCGTAACGCCAAAAACTCAATACATAAACGGGACCTCGGGGAAAATTAACAGCTCAATAATCCTCTTTTACATAATTTTAGGGCGCCAGCCGATTTTTGACTACGCGGAATCGACGAACCGCAGATAAACCAGGCTTTAATCAACAATGATTGCTAATTATTCCCCAAGATCCTCTAACGACAAAAACGGAATTCGAAAACCTTACTCGGAAATGTGGATTACGAGGGTACGGGATTGCGCGGTTGCTCAGTGTGTGGGTCGTGGAGAGAGGGGTGGATTCGTGGACGAGAAAAACAAGAACAATAAAAACCCATGATCGAAGTCGAAATCGAGGGTCTCACCCTTAATTCTAGATGATGGACAGGCATAGGCTAATACTGTGCAATAAATGGTTGATCCGAATTTAATTAATCATCAATAATTTATTCTTAATCCTCATAGTTTAATATATTAAATGACCACAATCCAGTCTAGTAGATTCGGGATTCTTAGAACTAAATAATTACAGGAATCTCTTGCGAATTTATTTAACTATGGAAGTTACTCGAAGTATTCCTCTTTAGCCAGGTCACGTGGGTGACGAGTCAGGGACTAGACACGAATCTGAGAGAGAGAGTACAGGTAGCGTGAAACCGAGAGAGAGCGATATAGGTAGCTTACCGGATTTTTCAGAGCGAGTGCGGTTGTGAAGGCATTTCAACAATAGGTAGCTCGCGAGATTAATAACCAATTTCTTCGGAACGGTACTGATCCATAACGGGAATGATTATCGGATTAAGGTAGCTGTCGATTAATTTGGTGAATTATAATAGACTATGCGAAGGAACGCATAACGATACCACTTCGTGAGTTCGAGATTCATTTTTGATACTTCAAATAATGAGTTGGTTACGTTCGACGTGCGCAATTAATTCGAGTCGCCGATAATTCGTCAAGAACACCGTTTTTACCGCCAGTTGTGTCATTCCGCAATTTCACCCGCTTTCCTGCTTAAATTCGATAGCTACAATTTCTGATTACAGGTAGCTTACTTTTTAGTTAGCGAAGATGTTTGAATCCGTCAATTTCTTCTTGTCCGATTTTAACTCTTTATTTAGTCTCTTTGTGGGAATTCCAACCATAATTTTTAATTAACGTAGCAAAAGATAACGTCCCCATGCCCAACCGGAATTCCACACTTTAACAATTATTAGGTAGCCTAGGTAGCGTAGATAATACGAAGAGGTAGCGGAAAAAAAAGGTAGCTGCGTCAATCGCCTTGGCGAGACGCCTTATTCGTCCTCCTTGGACCAAATCTCTTTATTCTTCTCTAAAACTTAAGATAACATTTTGATTCTTAATAAATAAGGTAGCGTTTCCAGGCGTTTGGAAGGTTCTCGATCCTCCAAATCGCTGGTCCTGTCGTTGGCGTCCTTGAAGTGAGGTAGCGACGCAATTTCGAGCCACGCAGGTTAACTCGAGAATTCAGCACCCATTTCCCGCGGTAACACCACTGTAATATATACACTGGTACTTACCATCTCTGGAGAGTCGCGTTGGGCCGATTTCTCCATTGATTGGGATTGTGTTGGATTCTTCCGGATGATTCTCGCCGGGAGTTTCTCGGGGGACGATGTTCAACGTGTCACGGTGTAACAAAGACTCTCATGGCGGAACCTCGTGGCCCCACTTATACCTGTTGCGTCGCGGTGGGGAATTTTGCGTATTCGCCCATGCGGCGCTGGCGCGGTGGTGGTAACGCGTACTATCTCTCGCGGGACTAGGGCGCGACATATTCAAACTCTTAAATATTACTTGTTTCTTTCCTTAGTATTATTTTTCTTAACTTATTGCTTCTAATCCATATTTTATCGTAGTTAGCTAATTACCTGGGGTTTTCGAGGGGTTTTTGACTCTGTTCGCGACTCGAATCGGGGAGTTTTCTGTCACAGGTACTCTCCGGAGAGGAATTAGGGCTTTCGCAACGCAAACCGTAATTCAACTAAACCGAAAATTTGTACCCAAATGGCGATCCGCTTCAACAATTGGGTGATTGTCTCCGCGGCCTTCCAACTGAAAGCCCTAACACTCTCGCGCAAGGGAGCGCAAGTATTTCAACTCGACCTCTATACTCATATGACCGATTAACCCAAAGAAGGGTTGCAGGTAACACCGGGTAGCACATTATCTTGGCCATGAGTATTCCACGGTATTATCCTGGCCCTCAACCGGATTTTTCGCGAAGAGACCTCCAGGTGTTAGCTCAATCATACGGACTCTAACTCAAAACCTTATTCTTATTATATCAAACGTCAAATCATTTAGGCATTATCAATTTCATCTTCTTATTTTTCAGCATTTTATTTGCCGTGAAGCGGCCTTTTTATTGCCCAAAGTCCCTAAAATATAATACGAATTGAATAGCAACCGTTAGATCTAATTCCGGTTTTCCGCGAGGTTTATTCCGCCGGATTTAGGTAGCAGGTAACTCTAATCCATTTCTATAACAAAAAGGTAGCTTTTATTTAGTCGAATCGCGAAATACTAAAGTGGTTTGGATTACGATTTTTCCCGGATTTTGAAGGTAACTCGGTGGTCTCTATTAGTTTCTCTCTCTCTCTCTCTTCGTCTAATAAATACCCTTTTGTTATTCGGAGTCCGACGTGACGGGATGGCTTAAAATTCCGTCACAGACGATTTCCGATTTTTCTAGGGGTCCGGGAATTTTCTAAAGTCGATTTTTTTAGTTTTTCGCGTTTTTCTCGGCTCCTGGGCCTCCTAGAGCAAAACGGGCCCGGATTTGGGATCACACCGTTTTTCGCCCATATCTTTGGAAATATCATAGCTAGGACAATTTGGCTGGCGCCATTGGATTCTTGAGACGATTTCCGATTTTTCTAGGGGTCCGGGAATTTTCTAAAGTCGATTTTTTTAGTTTTTCGCGTTTTTCTCGGCTCCTGGGCCTCCTAGAGCAAAACGGGCCCGGATTTGTGCTCATACCGTTTTTCGCCCATATCTTTGGAAATATCATAGCTAGGACAATTTGGCTGGCGCCATTGGTTTCGTGAGACGATTTCCGATTTTTCTAGGGGTCCGGGAATTTTCTAAAGTCGATTTTTTTAGTTTTTCGCGTTTTTCTCGGCTCCTGGGCCTCCTAGAGCAAAACGGGCCCGGATTTGGGCCGGGATACCGTTTTTCGCCCATATCTTTGGAAATATCATAGCTAGGACAATTTGCCTGGCGCCATTGGATTCGTGAGACGATTTCCGATTTTTCTAGGGGTCCGGGAATTTTCTAAAGTCGATTTTTTTTAGTTTTTCGCGTTTTTCTCGGCTCCTGGGCCTCCTAGAGCAAAACGGGCCCGGATTTGGGATCACACCGTTTTTCGCCCCTATCTTTGGAAATATCATAGCTAGGACAATTTGGCTGGCACCATTGGATTCGTGAGACGATTTCCGATTTTTCTAGGGGTCCGGGAATTTTCTAAAGTCGATTTTTTTAGTTTTTCGCGTTTTTCTCGGCTCCTGGGCCTCCTAGAGCAAAACGGGCCCGGATTTGGGATCACACCGTTTTTCGCCCCTATCTTTGGAAATATCATAGCTAGGACAATTTGGCTGGCGCCATTGGATTCGTGAGACGATTTCCGATTTTTCTAGGGGTCCGGGAATTTTCTAAAGTCGATTTTTTTAGTTTTTCGCGTTTTTCTCGGCTCCTGGGCCTCCTAGAGCAAAACGGGCCCGGATTTGGGATCACACCGTTTTTCGCCCCTATCTTTGGAAATATCATAGCTGGGACAATTTGCCTGGCGCCATTGGATTCGTGAGACGATTTCCGATTTTTCTAGGGGTCCGGGAATTTTCTAAAGTCGATTTTTTTAGTTTTTCGCGTTTTTCTCGGCTCCTGGGCCTCCTAGAGCAAAACGGGCCCGGATTTGGGATCACACCGTTTTTCGCCCCTATCTTTGGAAATATCATAGCTAGGACAATTTGCCTGGCGCCATTGGCTTCGTGAGACGATTTCCGATTTTTCTAGCGGTCCGGGAATTTTCTAAAGTCGATTTTTTTAGTTTTTCGCGTTTTTCTCGGCTCCTGGGCCTCCTAGAGCAAAACGGGCCCGGATTTGGGATCACACCGTTTTTCGCCCATATCTTTGGAAATATCATAGCTAGGACAATTTGGCTGGCGCCATTGGATTCGTGAGACGATTTCCGATTTTTCTAGGAGTCCGGGAATTTTCTAAAGTCGATTTTTTTAGTTTTTCGCGTTTTTCTCGGCTCCTGGGCCTCCTAGAGCAAAACGGGCCCGGATTTGGGATCACACCGTTTTTCGCCCATATCTTTGGAAATATCATAGCTAGGACAATTTGGCTGGCGCCATTGGTTTCGTGAGACGATTTCCGATTTTTCTAGGGGTCCGGGAATTTTCTAAAGTCGATTTTTTTAGTTTTTCGCGTTTTTCTCGGCTCCTGGGCCTCCTAGAGCAAAACGGGCCCGGATTTGGGCCGGGATACCGTTTTTCGCCCATATCTTTGGAAATATCATAGCTAGGACAATTTGCCTGGCGCCATTGGATTCGTGAGACGATTTCCGATTTTTCTAGGGGTCCGGGAATTTTCTAAAGTCGATTTTTTTAGTTTTTCGCGTTTTTCTCGGCTCCTGGGCCTCCTAGAGCAAAACGGGCCCGGATTTGGGATCACACCGTTTTTCGCCCCTATCTTTGGAAATATCATAGCTAGGACAATTTGGCTGGCACCATTGGATTCGTGAGACGATTTCCGATTTTTCTAGGGGTCCGGGAATTTTCTAAAGTCGATTTTTTTAGTTTTTCGCGTTTTTCTCGGCTCCTGGGCCTCCTAGAGCAAAACGGGCCCGGATTTGGGATCACACCGTTTTTCGCCCCTATCTTTGGAAATATCATAGCTAGGACAATTTGGATGGCGCCATTGGATTCGTGAGACGATTTCCGATTTTTCTAGGGGTCCGGGAATTTTCTAAAGTCGATTTTTTTAGTTTTTCGCGTTTTTCTCGGCTCCTGGGCCTCCTAAAGCAAAACGGGCCCGGATTTGGGATCACACCGTTTTTCGCCCCTATCTTTGGAAATATCATAGCTGGGACAATTTGCCTGGCGCCATTGGATTCGTGAGACGATTTCCGATTTTTCTAGGGGTCCGGGAATTTTTTAAAGTCGATTTTTTTCATTTTTCGCGTTTTTCTCGGCTCCTGGGCCTCCTAGAGCAAAACGGGCCCGGATTTGGGATCACACCGTTTTTCGCCCCTATCTTTGGAAATATCATAGCTAGGACAATTTGGCTGGCGCCATTGGATTCGTGAGACGATTTCCGATTTTTCTAGGGGTCCGGGAATTTTCTAAAGTCGATTTTTTTAGTTTTTCGCGTTTTTCTCGGCTCCTGGGCCTCCTAGAGCAAAACGGGCCCGGATTTGGGATCACACCGTTTTTCGCCCATATTTTTGGAAATATCATAGCTAGGACAATTTGGCTGGCGCCATTGGATTCGTGAGACGATTTCCGATTTTTCTAGGAGTCCGGGAATTTTCTAAAGTCGATTTTTGATGTGAAACATCTATAGGCGCACCCCTAAACTGAATCGTTGGCCTGGCGATACTTGCCGTGGCGAGCATTCGCCAGGCTATACTAAGGTATGCCTATCTATATTCTGTGTAGTAGAGTGTACGGCGTGGCTTCTCACTCAGTTCGACGTTGTTGTTTACTACGGTACACATAACCTGCGTTTTATTTAATTTTTCATTTTAATTTTTGACAATAAAATATGTGTGACAGTGATAACTCAGAAGATCAAAGTGATCAACCTTGTGCAAAGAAAGTGAAACTACACTATGGTATACTACCAAGTCATCAGTAAGTAGATCGTATTTTTCAAGTCTCCATAAATGTAATTATTATATTTTTATATTTAATTAATTATATTCATATTAATCATATTAATAATTTATATAAATTATATTAATATTATCTTCAATTAAGGATTCTTTTATTATTCATGAAGGAATTAATATAGAAAAATTTATTAATAAAATTTATACTTGCAAATCATTAGTCATATATTGCAATAATTAACTAAGATTTGAGTTCATGAGTATATTGAAGCCACACTTAAATTTTTTTTTTTTGTGTATTTCAATATCATATTGTTTTAAATATTTCAGTTCCCAACAATCATCAGAAGGATCACAAAATATTATTATTGAAACTGGACGTCACCCTGATCAGTTAAACACAAGGCATACTATCAATGTTGTGTCAGACTTTATTAATCGAATAGTACCAGACTATTTTAAACTATTGCATCTATTGGAAATGTGTGTTCTTCACATGTTAAACTACAAGACGGAAGTGAATTAATTATGATTGTAATATACATTTCACCTAATAACAAAATGGATCATCTCATTTCATTTTTACATGAAAGGTTATTTCCTTATAGTCAAACAGGTTCAATAATTCTTAAAGCGAATAAACATAAACTACCATTATTTTTAGCTGCATATTTCAGTGTAAATTTTGCAAGAGCTGAATCAATGCCATTAATGACATTTCTTCAAAAAGAATTTCAATGGCAAATCAATAACGATCCAAAAGAATCTACTACCAAATATGGAACAACAATAGATGCTGTATTTGTGAGATATCTTGATGGTGTTTCATCCAATACTTTTGTAACGTACTTTAGTTATCATCGACCAATCGTCACAGTAATACCGGCAGAGGAAAAATCGAATATAACTATTATTGAAGCCACAGATGAAAATATTTAAATTGTGGCAACTTGATACTAATATCGAATTTTTATATCATGTAAATAAATGTTTATTAAATAAAGTTACCATTTACTGTAAGAATCTCGTAATACTTCATTTTTTCATTAGGCTATATTTAATTCCTGTAATAATATTATCTTTTATGCATATTACTTGTACACACACGATGTTTCACATCTGCCAGGCGTCCCATGACGGCTCATTTTTGATGTGAAACATCTATAGGCGCACCCCTAAACTGAATCGTTGGCCTGGCGATACTTGCCGTGGCGAGCATTCGCCAGGCTATACTAAGGTATGCCTATCTATATTCTGTGTAGTAGAGTGTACGGCGTGGCTTCTCACTCAGTTCGACGTTGTTGTTTACTACGGTACACATAACCTGCGTTTTATTTAATTTTTCATTTTAATTTTTGACAATAAAATATGTGTGACAGTGATAACTCAGAAGATCAAAGTGATCAACCTTGTGCAAAGAAAGTGAAACTACACTATGGTATACTACCAAGTCATCAGTAAGTAGATCGTATTTTTCAAGTCTCCATAAATGTAATTATTATATTTTTATATTTAATTAATTATATTCATATTAATCATATTAATAATTTATATAAATTATATTAATATTATCTTCAATTAAGGATTCTTTTATTATTCATGAAGGAATTAATATAGAAAAATTTATTAATAAAATTTATACTTGCAAATCATTAGTCATATATTGCAATAATTAACTAAGATTTGAGTTCATGAGTATATTGAAGCCACACTTAAATTTTTTTTTTTTGTGTATTTCAATATCATATTGTTTTAAATATTTCAGTTCCCAACAATCATCAGAAGGATCACAAAATATTATTATTGAAACTGGACGTCACCCTGATCAGTTAAACACAAGGCATACTATCAATGTTGTGTCAGACTTTATTAATCGAATAGTACCAGACTATTTTAAACTATTGCATCTATTGGAAATGTGTGTTCTTCACATGTTAAACTACAAGACGGAAGTGAATTAATTATGATTGTAATATACATTTCACCTAATAACAAAATGGATCATCTCATTTCATTTTTACATGAAAGGTTATTTCCTTATAGTCAAACAGGTTCAATAATTCTTAAAGCGAATAAACATAAACTACCATTATTTTTAGCTGCATATTTCAGTGTAAATTTTGCAAGAGCTGAATCAATGCCATTAATGACATTTCTTCAAAAAGAATTTCAATGGCAAATCAATAACGATCCAAAAGAATCTACTACCAAATATGGAACAACAATAGATGCTGTATTTGTGAGATATCTTGATGGTGTTTCATCCAATACTTTTGTAACGTACTTTAGTTATCATCGACCAATCGTCACAGTAATACCGGCAGAGGAAAAATCGAATATAACTATTATTGAAGCCACAGATGAAAATATTTAAATTGTGGCAACTTGATACTAATATCGAATTTTTATATCATGTAAATAAATGTTTATTAAATAAAGTTACCATTTACTGTAAGAATCTCGTAATACTTCATTTTTTCATTAGGCTATATTTAATTCCTGTAATAATATTATCTTTTATGCATATTACTTGTACACACACGATGTTTCACATCTGCCAGGCGTCCCATGACGGCTCATTTTTGATGTGAAACATCTATAGGCGCACCCCTAAACTGAATCGTTGGCCTGGCGATACTTGCCGTGGCGAGCATTCGCCAGGCTATACTAAGGTATGCCTATCTATATTCTGTGTAGTAGAGTGTACGGCGTGGCTTCTCACTCAGTTCGACGTTGTTGTTTACTACGGTACACATAACCTGCGTTTTATTTAATTTTTCATTTTAATTTTTGACAATAAAATATGTGTGACAGTGATAACTCAGAAGATCAAAGTGATCAACCTTGTGCAAAGAAAGTGAAACTACACTATGGTATACTACCAAGTCATCAGTAAGTAGATCGTATTTTTCAAGTCTCCATAAATGTAATTATTATATTTTTATATTTAATTAATTATATTCATATTAATCATATTAATAATTTATATAAATTATATTAATATTATCTTCAATTAAGGATTCTTTTATTATTCATGAAGGAATTAATATAGAAAAATTTATTAATAAAATTTATACTTGCAAATCATTAGTCATATATTGCAATAATTAACTAAGATTTGAGTTCATGAGTATATTGAAGCCACACTTAAATTTTTTTTTTTTGTGTATTTCAATATCATATTGTTTTAAATATTTCAGTTCCCAACAATCATCAGAAGGATCACAAAATATTATTATTGAAACTGGACGTCACCCTGATCAGTTAAACACAAGGCATACTATCAATGTTGTGTCAGACTTTATTAATCGAATAGTACCAGACTATTTTAAACTATTGCATCTATTGGAAATGTGTGTTCTTCACATGTTAAACTACAAGACGGAAGTGAATTAATTATGATTGTAATATACATTTCACCTAATAACAAAATGGATCATCTCATTTCATTTTTACATGAAAGGTTATTTCCTTATAGTCAAACAGGTTCAATAATTCTTAAAGCGAATAAACATAAACTACCATTATTTTTAGCTGCATATTTCAGTGTAAATTTTGCAAGAGCTGAATCAATGCCATTAATGACATTTCTTCAAAAAGAATTTCAATGGCAAATCAATAACGATCCAAAAGAATCTACTACCAAATATGGAACAACAATAGATGCTGTATTTGTGAGATATCTTGATGGTGTTTCATCCAATACTTTTGTAACGTACTTTAGTTATCATCGACCAATCGTCACAGTAATACCGGCAGAGGAAAAATCGAATATAACTATTATTGAAGCCACAGATGAAAATATTTAAATTGTGGCAACTTGATACTAATATCGAATTTTTATATCATGTAAATAAATGTTTATTAAATAAAGTTACCATTTACTGTAAGAATCTCGTAATACTTCATTTCTTCATTAGGCTATATTTAATTCCTGTAATAATATTATCTTTTATGCATATTACTTGTACACACACGATGTTTCACATCTGCCAGGCGTCCCATGACGGCTCATTTTTTTTAGTTTTTCGCGTTTTTCTCGGCTCCTGGGCCTCCTAGAGCAAAACGGGCCCGGATTTGGGATCACACCGTTTTTCGCCCATATCTTTGGAAATATCATAGCTAGGACAATTTGGCTGGCGCCATTGGATTGTTGAGACGGTTTCCGATTTTTCTAGGGGTCCGGGAATTTTCTAAAGTCGATTTTTTTAGTTTTTCGCGTTTTTCTCGGCTCCTGGGCCTCCTAGAGCAAAACGGGCCCGGATTTGTGCTCATACCGTTTTTCGCCCATATCTTCTGAAATATCATAGCTAGGACAATTTGGCTGGCGCCATTGGTTTCGTGAGACGATTTCCGATTTTTCTAGGGGTCCGGGAATTTTCTAAAGTCGATTTTTTTAGTTTTTCGCGTTTTTCTCGGCTCCTGGGCCTCCTAGAGCAAAACGGGCCCGGATTTGGGCCGGGATACCGTTTTTCGCCCATATCTTTGGAAATATCATAGCTAGGACAATTTGCCTGGCGCCATTGGATTCGTGAGACGATTTCCGATTTTTCTAGGGGTCCGGGAATTTTCTAAAGTCGATTTTTTTAGTTTTTCGCGTTTTTCTCGGCTCCTGGGCCTCCTAGAGCAAAACGGGCCCGGATTTGGGATCACACCGTTTTTCGCCCCTATCTTTGGAAATATCATAGCTAGGACAATTTGGATGGCGCCATTGGATTCGTGAGACGATTTCCGATTTTTCTAGGGGTCCGGGAATTTTCTAAAGTCGATTTTTTTAGTTTTTCGCTTTTTTCTCGGCTCCTGGGCCTCCTAAAGCAAAACGGGCCCGGATTTGGGATCACACCGTTTTTCGCCCCTATCTTTGGAAATATCATAGCTGGGACAATTTGCCTGGCGCCATTGGATTCGTGAGACGATTTCCGATTTTTCTAGGGGTCCGGGAATTTTCTAAAGTCGATTTTTTTCATTTTTCGCGTTTTTCTCGGCTCCTGGGCCTCCTAGAGCAAAACGGGCCCGGATTTGGGATCACACCGTTTTTCGCCCCTATCTTTGGAAATATCATAGCTAGGACAATTTGGCTGGCGCCATTGGATTCGTGAGACGATTTCCGATTTTTCTAGGGGTCCGGGAATTTTCTAAAGTCGATTTTTTTAGTTTTTCGCGTTTTTCTCGGCTCCTGGGCCTCCTAGAGCAAAACGGGCCCGGATTTGGGATCACACCGTTTTTCGCCCATATCTTTGGAAATATCATAGCTAGGACAATTTGGCTGGCGCCATTGGATTCTTGAGACGATTTCCGATTTTTCTAGGGGTCCGGGAATTTTCTAAAGTCGATTTTTTTAGTTTTTCGCGTTTTTCTCGGCTCCTGGGCCTCCTAGAGCAAAACGGGCCCGGATTTGTGCTCATACCGTTTTTCGCCCATATCTTTGGAAATATCATAGCTAGGACAATTTGGCTGGCGCCATTGGTTTCGTGAGACGATTTCCGATTTTTCTAGGGGTCCGGGAATTTTCTAAAGTCGATTTTTTTAGTTTTTCGCGTTTTTCTCGGCTCCTGGGCCTCCTAGAGCAAAACGGGCCCGGATTTGGGATCACACCGTTTTTCGCCCATATCTTTGGAAATATCATAGCTAGGACAATTTGGCTGGCGCCATTGGATTCTTGAGACGATTTCCGATTTTTCTAGGGGTCCGGGAATTTTCTAAAGTCGATTTTTTTAGTTTTTCGCGTTTTTCTCGGCTCCTGGGCCTCCTAGAGCAAAACGGGCCCGGATTTGTGCTCATACCGTTTTTCGCCCATATCTTTGGAAATATCATAGCTAGGACAATTTGGCTGGCGCCATTGGTTTCGTGAGACGATTTCCGATTTTTCTAGGGGTCCGGGAATTTTCTAAAGTCGATTTTTTTAGTTTTTCGCGTTTTTCTCGGCTCCTGGGCCTCCTAGAGCAAAACGGGCCCGGATTTGGGCCGGGATACCGTTTTTCGCCCATATCTTTGGAAATATCATAGCTAGGACAATTTGCCTGGCGCCATTGGATTCGTGAGACGATTTCCGATTTTTCTAGGGGTCCGGGAATTTTCTAAAGTCGATTTTTTTAGTTTTTCGCGTTTTTCTCGGCTCCTGGGCCTCCTAGAGCAAAACGGGCCCGGATTTGGGATCACACCGTTTTTCGCCCCTATCTTTGGAAATATCATAGCTAGGACAATTTGGCTGGCACCATTGGATTCGTGAGCCGATTTCCGATTTTTCTAGGGGTCCGGGAATTTTCTAAAGTCGATTTTTGATGTGAAACATCTATAGGCGCACCCCTAAACTGAATCGTTGGCCTGGCGATACTTGCCGTGGCGAGCATTCGCCAGGCTATACTAAGGTATGCCTATCTATATTCTGTGTAGTAGAGTGTACGGCGTGGCTTCTCACTCAGTTCGACGTTGTTGTTTACTACGGTACACATAACCTGCGTTTTATTTAATTTTTCATTTTAATTTTTGACAATAAAATATGTGTGACAGTGATAACTCAGAAGATCAAAGTGATCAACCTTGTGCAAAGAAAGTGAAACTACACTATGGTATACTACCAAGTCATCAGTAAGTAGATCGTATTTTTCAAGTCTCCATAAATGTAATTATTATATTTTTATATTTAATTAATTATATTCATATTAATCATATTAATAATTTATATAAATTATATTAATATTATCTTCAATTAAGGATTCTTTTATTATTCATGAAGGAATTAATATAGAAAAATTTATTAATAAAATTTATACTTGCAAATCATTAGTCATATATTGCAATAATTAACTAAGATTTGAGTTCATGAGTATATTGAAGCCACACTTAAATTTTTTTTTTTTGTGTATTTCAATATCATATTGTTTTAAATATTTCAGTTCCCAACAATCATCAGAAGGATCACAAAATATTATTATTGAAACTGGACGTCACCCTGATCAGTTAAACACAAGGCATACTATCAATGTTGTGTCAGACTTTATTAATCGAATAGTACCAGACTATTTTAAACTATTGCATCTATTGGAAATGTGTGTTCTTCACATGTTAAACTACAAGACGGAAGTGAATTAATTATGATTGTAATATACATTTCACCTAATAACAAAATGGATCATCTCATTTCATTTTTACATGAAAGGTTATTTCCTTATAGTCAAACAGGTTCAATAATTCTTAAAGCGAATAAACATAAACTACCATTATTTTTAGCTGCATATTTCAGTGTAAATTTTGCAAGAGCTGAATCAATGCCATTAATGACATTTCTTCAAAAAGAATTTCAATGGCAAATCAATAACGATCCAAAAGAATCTACTACCAAATATGGAACAACAATAGATGCTGTATTTGTGAGATATCTTGATGGTGTTTCATCCAATACTTTTGTAACGTACTTTAGTTATCATCGACCAATCGTCACAGTAATACCGGCAGAGGAAAAATCGAATATAACTATTATTGAAGCCACAGATGAAAATATTTAAATTGTGGCAACTTGATACTAATATCGAATTTTTATATCATGTAAATAAATGTTTATTAAATAAAGTTACCATTTACTGTAAGAATCTCGTAATACTTCATTTTTTCATTAGGCTATATTTAATTCCTGTAATAATATTATCTTTTATGCATATTACTTGTACACACACGATGTTTCACATCTGCCAGGCGTCCCATGACGGCTCATTTTTGATGTGAAACATCTATAGGCGCACCCCTAAACTGAATCGTTGGCCTGGCGATACTTGCCGTGGCGAGCATTCGCCAGGCTATACTAAGGTATGCCTATCTATATTCTGTGTAGTAGAGTGTACGGCGTGGCTTCTCACTCAGTTCGACGTTGTTGTTTACTACGGTACACATAACCTGCGTTTTATTTAATTTTTCATTTTAATTTTTGACAATAAAATATGTGTGACAGTGATAACTCAGAAGATCAAAGTGATCAACCTTGTGCAAAGAAAGTGAAACTACACTATGGTATACTACCAAGTCATCAGTAAGTAGATCGTATTTTTCAAGTCTCCATAAATGTAATTATTATATTTTTATATTTAATTAATTATATTCATATTAATCATATTAATAATTTATATAAATTATATTAATATTATCTTCAATTAAGGATTCTTTTATTATTCATGAAGGAATTAATATAGAAAAATTTATTAATAAAATTTATACTTGCAAATCATTAGTCATATATTGCAATAATTAACTAAGATTTGAGTTCATGAGTATATTGAAGCCACACTTAAATTTTTTTTTTTTGTGTATTTCAATATCATATTGTTTTAAATATTTCAGTTCCCAACAATCATCAGAAGGATCACAAAATATTATTATTGAAACTGGACGTCACCCTGATCAGTTAAACACAAGGCATACTATCAATGTTGTGTCAGACTTTATTAATCGAATAGTACCAGACTATTTTAAACTATTGCATCTATTGGAAATGTGTGTTCTTCACATGTTAAACTACAAGACGGAAGTGAATTAATTATGATTGTAATATACATTTCACCTAATAACAAAATGGATCATCTCATTTCATTTTTACATGAAAGGTTATTTCCTTATAGTCAAACAGGTTCAATAATTCTTAAAGCGAATAAACATAAACTACCATTATTTTTAGCTGCATATTTCAGTGTAAATTTTGCAAGAGCTGAATCAATGCCATTAATGACATTTCTTCAAAAAGAATTTCAATGGCAAATCAATAACGATCCAAAAGAATCTACTACCAAATATGGAACAACAATAGATGCTGTATTTGTGAGATATCTTGATGGTGTTTCATCCAATACTTTTGTAACGTACTTTAGTTATCATCGACCAATCGTCACAGTAATACCGGCAGAGGAAAAATCGAATATAACTATTATTGAAGCCACAGATGAAAATATTTAAATTGTGGCAACTTGATACTAATATCGAATTTTTATATCATGTAAATAAATGTTTATTAAATAAAGTTACCATTTACTGTAAGAATCTCGTAATACTTCATTTCTTCATTAGGCTATATTTAATTCCTGTAATAATATTATCTTTTATGCATATTACTTGTACACACACGATGTTTCACATCTGCCAGGCGTCCCATGACGGCTCATTTTTTTTTAGTTTTTCGCGTTTTTCTCGGCTCCTGGGCCTCCTAGAGCAAAACGGGCCCGGATTTGGGATCACACCGTTTTTCGCCCCTATCTTTGGAAATATCATAGCTGGGACAATTTGCCTGGCGCCATTGGATTCGTGAGACGATTTCCGATTTTTCTAGGGGTCCGGGAATTTTCTAAAGTCGATTTTTTTCATTTTTCGCGTTTTTCTCGGCTCCTGGGCCTCCTAGAGCAAAACGGGCCCGGATTTGGGATCACACCGTTTTTCGCCCCTATCTTTGGAAATATCATAGCTAGGACAATTTGGCTGGCGCCATTGGATTCGTGAGACGATTTCCGATTATTCTAGGGGTCCGGGAATTTTCTAAAGTCGATTTTTTTAGTTTTTCGCGTTTTTCTCGGCTCCTGGGCCTCCTAGAGCAAAACGGGCCCGGATTTGGGATCACACCGTTTTTCGCCCCTATCTTTGGAAATATCATAGCTAGGACAATTTGGATGGCGCCATTGGATTCGTGAGACGATTTCCGATTTTTCTAGGGGTCCGGGAATTTTCTAAAGTCGATTTTTTTAGTTTTTCGCGTTTTTCTCGGCTCCTGGGCCTCCTAAAGCAAAACGGGCCCGGATTTGGGATCACACCGTTTTTCGCCCCTATCTTTGGAAATATCATAGCTGGGACAATTTGCCTGGCGCCATTGGATTCGTGAGACGATTTCCGATTTTTCTAGGGGTCCGGGAATTTTTTAAAGTCGATTTTTTTCATTTTTCGCGTTTTTCTCGGCTCCTGGGCCTCCTAGAGCAAAACGGGCCCGGATTTGGGATCACACCGTTTTTCGCCCCTATCTTTGGAAATATCATAGCTAGGACAATTTGGCTGGCGCCATTGGATTCGTGAGACGATTTCCGATTTTTCTAGGGGTCCGGGAATTTTCTAAAGTCGATTTTTTTAGTTTTTCGCGTTTTTCTCGGCTCCTGGGCCTCCTAGAGCAAAACGGGCCCGGATTTGGGATCACACCGTTTTTCGCCCATATCTTTGGAAATATCATAGCTAGGACAATTTGGCTGGCGCCATTGGATTCTTGAGACGATTTCCGATTTTTCTAGGGGTCCGGGAATTTTCTAAAGTCGATTTTTTTAGTTTTTCGCGTTTTTCTCGGCTCCTGGGCCTCCTAGAGCAAAACGGGCCCGGATTTGTGCTCATACCGTTTTTCGCCCATATCTTTGGAAATATCATAGCTAGGACAATTTGGCTGGCGCCATTGGTTTCGTGAGACGATTCCCGATTTTTCTAGGGGTCCGGGAATTTTCTAAAGTCGATTTTTTTAGTTTTTCGCGTTTTTCTCGGCTCCTGGGCCTCCTAGAGCAAAACGGGCCCGGATTTGGGCCGGGATACCGTTTTTCGCCCATATCTTTGGAAATATCATAGCTAGGACAATTTGCCTGGCGCCATTGGATTCGTGAGACGATTTCCGATTTTTCTAGGGGTCCGGGAATTTTCTAAAGTCGATTTTTTTAGTTTTTCGCGTTTTTCTCGGCTCCTGGGCCTCCTAGAGCAAAACGGGCCCGGATTTGGGATCACACCGTTTTTCGCCCCTATCTTTGGAAATATCATAGCTAGGACAATTTGGCTGGCACCATTGGATTCGTGAGCCGATTTCCGATTTTTCTAGGGGTCCGGGAATTTTCTAAAGTCGATTTTTTTAGTTTTTCGCGTTTTTCTCGGCTCCTGGGCCTCCTAGAGCAAAACGGGCCCGGATTTGGGATCACACCGTTTTTCGCCCCTATCTTTGGAAATATCATAGCTAGGACAATTTGGCTGGCGCCATTGGATTCGTGAGACGATTTCCGATTTTTCTAGGGGTCCGGGAATTTTCTAAAGTCGATTTTTTTAGTTTTTCGCGTTTTTCTCGGCTCCTGGGCCTCCTAGAGCAAAACGGGCCCGGATTTGGGATCACACCGTTTTTCGCCCCTATCTTTGGAA
Organism: Diachasmimorpha longicaudata; assembly: GCF_034640455.1. Lineage (NCBI taxonomy): Eukaryota > Metazoa > Arthropoda > Insecta > Hymenoptera > Braconidae > Diachasmimorpha > Diachasmimorpha longicaudata. The sequence continues at coordinate 2,495,797 of NC_087226.1, read as the reverse complement.
ATATCATAGCTAGGACAATTTGCCTGGCGCCATTGGCTTCGTGAGACGATTTCCGATTTTTCTAGCGGTCCGGGAATTTTCTAAAGTCGATTTTTTTAGTTTTTCGCGTTTTTCTCGGCTCCTGGGCCTCCTAGAGCAAAACGGGCCCGGATTTGGGATCACACCGTTTTTCGCCCATATCTTTGGAAATATCATAGCTAGGACAATTTGGCTGGCGCCATTGGATTGTTGAGACGGTTTCCGATTTTTCTAGGGGTCCGGGAATTTTCTAAAGTCGATTTTTTTAGTTTTTCGCGTTTTTCTCGGCTCCTGGGCCTCCTAGAGCAAAACGGGCCCGGATTTGGGCCGGGATACCGTTTTTCGCCCATATCTTTGGAAATATCATAGCTAGGACAATTTGCCTGGCGCCATTGGATTCGTGAGACGATTTCCGATTTTTCTAGGGGTCCGGGAATTTTCTAAAGTCGATTTTTTTAGTTTTTCGCGTTTTTCTCGGCTCCTGGGCCTCCTAGAGCAAAACGGGCCCGGATTTGGGATCACACCGTTTTTCGCCCCTATCTTTGGAAATTTCATAGCTAGGACAATTTGGATGGCGCCATTGGATTCGTGAGACGATTTCCGATTTTTCTAGGGGTCCGGGAATTTTCTAAAGTCGATTTTTTTAGTTTTTCGCGTTTTTCTCGGCTCCTGGGCCTCCTAAAGCAAAACGGGCCCGGATTTGGGATCACACCGTTTTTCGCCCCTATCTTTGGAAATATCATAGCTGGGACAATTTGCCTGGCGCCATTGGATTCGTGAGACGATTTCCGATTTTTCTAGGGGTCCGGGAATTTTCTAAAGTCGATTTTTTTCATTTTTCGCGTTTTTCTCGGCTCCTGGGCCTCCTAGAGCAAAACGGGCCCGGATTTGGGATCACACCGTTTTTCGCCCCTATCTTTGGAAATATCATAGCTAGGACAATTTGGCTGGCGCCATTGGATTCGTGAGACGATTTCCGATTTTTCTAGGGGTCCGGGAATTTTCTAAAGTCGATTTTTTTAGTTTTTCGCGTTTTTCTCGGCTCCTGGGCCTCCTAGAGCGAAACGGGCCCGGATTTGGGATCACACCGTTTTTCGCCCATATCTTTGGAAATATCATAGCTAGGACAATTTGGCTGGCGCCATTGGATTCTTGAGACGATTTCCGATTTTTCTAGGGGTCCGGGAATTTTCTAAAGTCGATTTTTTTAGTTTTTCGCGTTTTTCTCGGCTCCTGGGCCTCCTAGAGCAAAACGGGCCCGGATTTGTGCTCATACCGTTTTTCGCCCATATCTTTGGAAATATCATAGCTAGGACAATTTGGCTGGCGCCATTGGTTTCGTGAGACGATTTCCGATTTTTCTAGGGGTCCGGGAATTTTCTAAAGTCGAT